>NC_066868.1:383678-692249 GCF_025177605.1 Cucumis melo
CTCTAACAAACTGTAAGGCCTCCTATTATTAATGTGTATAAGAGAAAGGGCAAGAACGGAATTACACAAGATTGCATGGATGAAAGAAAGAATTAAAATGGGATAGTGGGATAGTGGAACAGCAGGTGGGCCCGACAAGATATTATCCTTTGTCCTATTCAGACACTTGTCCTATAAATAGTAGGGGGAGGGGAGCAGGGTAGGCATGAAAAATATGATGAATGTATTGGTGAGGAGAGTCTTTGGCGGCTGAGGGAGTCTGCCCTAGTTTTAGAGAAAGAGGTTGGTATGTTCTTAAGTTTTATGTTATTTTTCCTTGTTATTTCCGTTTTACATATTGTAGCTACTGTGTTTGGCATTATAAATATATAAATACAGAGTGCTGCCTCTATTTCTGCCATTAAGATAGTAAAATCAATATAGAAAAGAGTGGGAAATCTCACACAAACTTTTCTAATAATGATCATTTATTACAAAAATGCCATCCCCACTAATTCTTTCTCTTATTTTTTCTGCTGTATTGGAATAGTATTGGAGGTCTAACATTACTCCTCCCTTCCAAACTCACCTTGTCCTCAAGGTGGAAGTTCGGATATTTGTCGACAATATCAGCATATTGTTCCCAGGTTGCTTCATGAATTGACAACCCATCCCAAGGTATCATAACCTCCCATTCTCCTGCCTTATTCCGACGGTAATCAAGAGCTTCCACAGGATGTGTTGTCCATACAAAACTCTCATCCAACTGCTGTACGGTTGGTTGCACGTCAATATGTTCACCCACCAACTTCTTCAATTGAGAAACATGAAAAACAGGGTGAATCAGCGCCCCTTCGGGTAACTCCAGCTTATATGCCACCGGTCCAATCCTCTCCAAAATTTTATAAGGATCGAAATATTTGGCCGAAAGTTTTTCATTCCTCTTTCGCCTCAAGGACAGCTGACGGTATGGCCGTACCTTAAGAAAACTAGATCACCCACACCATATTCAACATCCCGTCGCTTTTTATCTGCATATTTCTTCATTTGTTCTTGGGCTAACCGCAGATTTTCCCTTAAGGATAATATCATTTCATCCCTTTCCTTCTTAATTGGAACTCTGCATTGGGTAACCTCTTAGATGTTCCTTCCTTTCGTATTTCTCCAGAATTTGGACTTTTCAGTGTGATAGTTCTTATCGAAAATGAAGTATTTGCTTTGTTTTCTTTATTTTGTTGATAATAGTAAGATTTCGTACCTGTCGATGAGTGTGACGGATATTTCCCGCCAGCATAGCCATTTAAATTTGCTTCGTTTCTCAGAATCTCTCTATTCTCCACTAGTTGGGCTGTTAGCATCATTCCGCCAATCCTTTTGGTCTGCAGAGTATGACTTCGGCTCGGATCCATGGAAATAAACCAGTCATAAACGTTTCTTCGACAACCCGGTCTTCCAGATCGGACAGAGGCGCAACTAATTTATCGAACAGATTCCGATATTCCTCTACTGTTGTCTCCTGTTGGATTCTCAAAAATCGGCCGCAAACCGTTCCTTCTCTGGTCGATTGAAATCGTACCAGTAGCCTCTCCTTCAGATTCGTCCAACTCGCGAACTTCTCTCTTTCTTCCTGTGAGCGATACCAGTTAAGCGCCGACCCATCAAAACATAAATTGCATTTTCTCCGATTCCGTCAACTTATGAATTTGAATATCTTTCCGCTTGAAATAACCAGGATTCCAAATCTTCTTCGGTGAATACTGGCATCTCAACCTTCTTAAACTTACTTCGATCGGTTGAATTCTCATCCAAATCGGACTTTCTGTCTATACCGATTTCTCCGACGTCGCGGCTAGAAGACGCTTCGCTCGCTTTCGATTTCATCACCGACGAATCCCGAACATTCAACTCGGTCATTCGTTCACTAATCATAGATCTTTCTTTCGCATTGGTTTCCATGTACGACAGAATGGCCTGTTGTTGCTTCTCGGATTGTAAACGCATCATTTCCATGTTTTTCGTTAACTCGACCAACGCCGATTCAATCACCGGCATCTTCATTAACTCTTTCTTAATTCCGGCCACTTCCTATTCAAATGACTCCATCCTTTCTTCAATTCTGGTCTGCACCATGATTTCTTTCCTTATTGATCGTTTCGGCTCTGATACCAATACGATAGGTACCGAATTTGAGTATGAAATTCCAGTAGCGTATTATTAGCAAAATCTATAGAAAACATAATTGAGGAGATCTCAATTCGATTACAAACACTCGTCACAATCTCTCTTGCTTTCTCCGCTCAAGAAATGCAAGAACTCTTTCTTCTCTAAAAAGCTACTCCCTAGTTTCCCGCCTAAACCCTTTTATAAACTCTCTGCCCGACTTCTAACCTCCCAACCGCCTCTAACAAACTTTTCTAATAATGATCATTTATTACAAAAATGCCATCCCCACTAATTCTTTCTCTTATTCTTTCTGCTGTACTGGAACAATATTCATCCCCACTAATTCTTTCTCTTATTCTTTCTGCTATACTGGAACAATATTGGAGGTCTAACAGATTTTCTGGCTGAATGTTTTTGAAGTGTTGATTATGATGAGAGGTTTAATGTGAAAATGCTCATTCCTCTACGTTTCAATTCTTCAAGAAAGTAATTTTGTTTCAGAATAAAGAAAAGGTATTGTTTCTTAGTCATGTAGTTTTTTTATAGAAAAATTGCACATAAATATATAAGATAGGAATATCAAGTCATTTCCTATGTTTAATCTATGAAGTATAGACACAGATACGCCAAAGGTGGTATCCAGTATTCTCAGGTTTAAGTGTTCGATTTGCTGGTTGTTCTTTTTCTTTTATTTTCTATTTTATTTGAACTTAAAAAGTCTATTAGACTTCCCATTTGGGTTGAGTTGAATGAAGAGAGTGTGTAGCTTCAGAAGATATGTGAATCTAAAAGTATGCATAAAAAAAAGACACATGCAGACTCATGTAATTCAAGAGTTAGAGACATTTCATGTTTGCTCTCTTCTTCTTCCTTTCGCTTTGTTTTTACTTCATCAAGAATTCCGATGGCCGTTACTTCATCTTCAGTCTTTTGGTTCCCTCTCCTTTTAGACTTATTGGATGATCGTTCTGTATTGGAGGTAGTTGTCGATTTCTCCTTAACCAGACCTTCGATATACTTCATCAACACTTGATGCTCCAGCTGTTGCTTCTCCACTTGATTGTTCAGTCGATCTAAGTTCTTCATCAATTATTGTTGCTGGTGTTTATCACCTTGTACGTTCAATTGCTCTACGTTATTCACCAATATCTATAGGCTTTCTTCCATGATCGGAATGTTCAGAAAATGGAGTCTAACCTTTACGATCTCTTGTTCAATTGCTTCAAACCACTCTTTGTTTTTCTTTGCCATCCTCTTTCGATTTTCCAGGATGTTGCTCTGATACCAATATGTTGGAACCCAGTCTCCTACATAGAATTAAGGTATGAAATCAAATCTTTATTGCTTGACCGTAGAATTCAATTACAATCAAAGTATCAAATTGAATGATAAATTCAATCCGATGAATACAATCTCTCTCCTTACCAATCTGTTTCCTATCTCTCAAGGAAGTACAAAAAGATTCTCTCAAAAGATTCATACCCTTCCCTCCTCTCTATTTCCCTATTTATACATTCTTTTCTACTCGGTGGTCCCCCACTTTTTAGTTAGTCAATCAATAACTAACTCTTTTCAGTTATTTGTTGGTTAGCCGACTTCTTCTCTTTATTCTTATTTCTTCTTGTGTATTGATGAATTATTGGTCTATCAGATCATTAGGGATGTCATTAACTAAAATAGGGGACTGTTTAGGTTCTTGCCCAATGGAGTCGGCTACCACCTGTTTGCTGGATCTTGTCATCTTCTCCGGCGCCAGTGAAGTGGTCGAAAAATGCTTCAGAGATTCAAATAGACATCTATTCCTCGGTAGGGTTGCAAATACTGATTTTGGGGACATTTAGAACTAGTGGGAAGTAGGAGAGATCAAAGCCTTCATCATACAAGACTTCTCTTATTCTTAGTAGGTCAATGGAATTTATGTAAACATCCTGCAATTTGGGGGCTTTTCTGGAAATTGGGGGGTTCATAAATTCAAAATCGTCGAAGTGTAAAAAAGTGCTTCCCTTCTTTTGGTTTGAAATTTCAATTGTTGATGGGACAAAACCACAAAGGTTCTTCTTGACCAGAATTTGAGCTTCACTACAATTAGTAAGGTTCAAGCTTTTTGTGGCGATTTCTATAAGACCACCAAAGTGATCTCCAATTGCCTAAAAAATACTTCTACACCAGAAATTAAAAGGGCAGATTCTTATCTTTAAGCCATCCTCCATATCCTTTCAACACGAGTGGTTTGCTATGTTTCAAGTTATCCCATTTTTCAAATTTAAGATGGAAATTTCTCCATGTCTACCATTTTCCTTCCACGCTGATGAGGTCACTAAGGGAGCCTTGATCAAGACCGATAAGAGCATTGTCATCATAGAGGGGATTTATAACATTGGGTTCGAAGTTCTTTCCTAGTATCTTATGAATCATCCTCCAGTCATTGGAAGCAAAAAGTTTCCATATGATCCATAGGTTATCAAAATTGATCTTGGCCACTTCATGGTTCTTAATTAACCATTGCTTTTGAATCGAGGAGGAATGATGGCCGGAATCATGAAGTTTACCTTGATAATTAGAAGTCTGGTTGGGTTCCTTGTTTTTAGGCCTTCGTACTGTTTTATTGAACTTAACCATCTGACCATAACTTGGCTTGGAAACTGGTGGTTGGAGGGGGTCTTTTGATGAGTTGTCTAAAAACCATATGGAATAATCTACTATATCAAGGAACTTTTCCAGCATTTTGCAGAAGGATGATCAACCTTGCTTGTTAACTCCGGAGCAAACTCTAAGGGTGAAGTGACCTCCTAAATAAGGCCAAAGGTCACAGCTTAGGATCCAACTCGAATTAGGTTGAAATTTGGAATCTTCATTCGACCTCCGTCAATATCAACATCTTTCTTGAAGAAACGTTCTGCGGGGTATTTAAGGAGAGTAGAAATGGTAAGTTGGGTCCAACGGAGTTGAGCTTCAGAGATTGATATGGATTTGTTGGCTTCCACGTCTTCAATGATGTAGCTATCGTTCTCTTTCCAAATGCAGTAGTGTGATTGATTAACTTTGCAGCTAACAATCTCCATGCTGAGGGGAATGGAGCTCATCGGAGAGGCTGGCTAATTGGGGAAGAGGGTGGAGGAGGAGAGAGGAGAGAGGAGAGAGGAGAGAGGGGAGAGAACTTACTTTTTTTTTTATGAATGTTTACTACTGATCCCCGGTTCTTTAATTTCTCATTGTATAACCCTCTTGTAGTTTGAGCTCTTGCTCATTTTTATAATAAATGAGATTTGTTTCCTTTTAAAAAAATGCGAAGCAACAAGAGTACAGTAATAACTATTATGAAACAGTTGATGGAAAATGCATCGACATTTCATAGTTTCAAACTGAGGTTTTCAGATTCTTTATAGATTCTGTTGGTTTGGGAGGTCTTTTGGGTGTTGGATTATTTTGGCAAGACAATTTCGAGGCATCCGTTTGCATCTTCTTGGCATCTCTCTCTCTCCTTTTAGCTTGATGTCTTGGGCGTGCAAGATTTTAGATTCAAATGGGTTCCATTTGAGAGGGATTTCGAGTTTTTCTTTGTATTTAACTTTCTACAATTGTTTTGTTCTTTGAGTGGTTTTGTTTAGCTCGTTATTTTCGGTTGGAATTCGTTTTTAGGTTGCCATCATTTTTACGTTTGCCTAAGTATAGCCTTTGTTTTAGTCTTTGAATGTATTCTCCCCTAGTTCTCTTTTCTCTTAGTATAATACCCTTGTACTTCGAGATTAAGTCTCATTATGATAATAAATGTGACTTGTTTCCATTTCAAAAGAAGACAAGGATTTTGAGTAGTGTAATTGATAAAGTGCTAGGATAGAGTGCACGAGCATCTTCATCATATTCTTTGGAATTGTGCTCTTGCTTGCGGTATGGAGTTGATTTTGAGGAGTTTGGTCTTATTTTGACCGGGCATAAGGCACAATAGAGTACTTAGAAGGCTTTGCACGCTCTCTAGGCATTATTTGATCTCTTATTAGAATTAATGATTTTTTGGCTTTGGTGGCAAAGCTTTTGGTAATTATCCATTACCATTAGGTCTTACCTTGCTGATTGGAGGCCTTTTCTTTTGGTAGGCTTTTTCCTTTTTGCCCTTTTGTTGTTTCATTTTATTTTTTCTCATCGGAAGCCTGATTATCATTAAATAAAACTATGGCTAAAGTTCAACATGTTTGGATTTTGGAAACCTTGAGATGATCAGATTTCCAAAGGGGTTTATCTTAGGAAAGGTCAGCTTGTGATGATTAAGTGGAGAAAATATGTTGTTTTTAAGTTTGCTTAGACCTTGAAACGTTGTTGAGTTCATTACTTGTTTACCTTTGTGGATTAGTTAACCCTGGTATTTCAACATATGTTGTTATTACATACGTGTTTTGTGGTCTATGATGTTTATGTTACATTCAATTGCTATTTTTCACGATGCGATGAGGATGTTGTGGTGACATTATGCTTTTGGTGGTATTTTGTTGATGCATGGCTCCTAGTATGGATTAGCAAAGGAGGGTGACGATTGCGAGACTATTAGCTAGTTGAATCTTATTGAGTTGGGTTTAGTTTGGAGACGTTACTGATTCTTTCTCGCATTATGTTTTTTTAAGTTGAACTAGAGTCTAGCATTGGTCTTATCTATTTTTCAGAAGTTAGTGTTAGAGTTGAGTTGTTCTTGGTGGTTTAATAAAGTTTATGCATCTAGTTTGAGTGTAAATATGCTCAAGAAATTGGTTTATTGTTACTCGATTTTGTTCTAGAGTGTGGTTTTGGGATTTAATCCTTGCCCCAAGGCTGGCCGTGAGTTTCCTGAAGGCCTCTTCCCCATCCTCTTCGTTCTTTTTTGGTTTTGTGTTTGCCATTTTTGACTGTTTCTGAAACAATCCGGCATGCTGAGTTTCTTTGTTATCTTATGAATAAGTTGCAAATTGTCACGATCTATCTTTGGATTCATTTTTGGACTTCTTTTTTTAAAAAAATTTATGCACATTTTTACGACGGTTGTGTTTTTGAAGATTGGGAAATCTTGAAATTTTGGAGATTTTGTTGTGATATTATGCTTGTCTGATCTCTTTTTTTCTCTTTTGTTCGGATCTGATTGTTTATAGTGTTTTAATGCACAAAATGTTTGGTTTTGGTCAAGTCGTTGGATATGAGTAATCTGTTGCATTGTGGTTATTGGATTGCTTACTTAACAATTCTTCCAGATTGATTGTCTCTGAGGGGAGGATGGGAACCAAGTATGTGCATAAGAGTGCTAAGTACAAGACCTCAGTTAAGGATCCTGGCACACCCGGAGTTTTGGAAATGGTATTGGTCTGAAGTTTATTATTCTTGTGCCTGATTGTCTACCTATTTATTACCTTCGTTTTTGTTCTCTTTCAATTAATTATGTACTGATGATTTAATTGTATTTGATGACCTACTCTACCATTGTCTTAAAGAGTATATGTTTATGTATTTTGTTGAACTGAGTTTGTAAGACAATGTTGAAATGGTGCAAGTGATACAAAAATGATTTGTTTGAGGGTTTTCAGGTTCATTTTTCTAACTTTGTATGCGAAACATCTTCTTATGTTGTTGCTAGGAAGTATGGACACATGTTAGACACAGGTATCTTAAAAATGCTTAAGACAAGTGTTCAACATGCAGAAATTTGTGTTCTTCGGTCTCTTTTATCGATAAACTAATAATGTGACTAAAACTCATAGTAGAAAAGGAGTTACAACAAGCAAATAAAACAAGGAACAAGAGGTACACCTGTGCATCTTAACTAGGTTGACACCTACTTAGCGCCCTCATCATGTCCAAACAATCTATAAGAAAGAAGGATAAAAAAACTTTTTTTTTGAAAGAGGTAAGTTCTCTCCCCTCTCTTCTCTCTCCTCTCCTTTCTCCTCTTCTTTCTCCTCTCTCCTTTCTCCTCCCCTTTCCGGTAGCTGGGTTCTTCAGCACACCTTTCCGACAAGTTTCAAAACTCAACATGGAGGTTGTCAATTGCAAAATCGATTAGTCACACTACTGCATTTGGAAAGAGGATGATTGTTGTTTTATTGAAGATGTAGAAGCCTGTAAAAGCATTTCTCTTTTCGATAGCCAACTTATATGGACTTAGTAATAACTGGCTTACTCAAAACTCAAATTGACGGTCATTTTAGAAAATTCGGGGACATTGACAGAGGAAGATTGAGAATATTGAAGTTTCTAACTAAGTCCGGATGGGTTCTAAGTTGCGATCACTGGCCATATTTAGGGGTCTTTTCAATATAAGATTGTGCTCGGGAAAAGACCAACAAGGATGGTTGTTGTTATGGAAGATGTTGGGAAAAATTTGTTGAAAAATTGGATTATGTTAGATGGTGTTCGGGTAATATCTCCAGGATTCCTTCTCTGCATTTGGTAGAAAAAATAAGTTATGTCGAAAAGATAAAGTCTAGTCATTCTAATTCTCTAGCCCCAAGGTCCAAGACTAAGGAAGTCGGTTAGGATCTTAGTCAAAAAAGAAAGTTTCAAGTGCCCAACCATTCTTCCCCTCCATAACAAAAGCAGTGGTTGATCAAGAACCATGAAGTTACTAAGGTCAAATTTGAAAACCTATGGATTACATCAAAATTATTTGCTTCAAATGACTGGAGACTGATCCGTAAGAGGTTGGAAGTTCTTTTCCAAACGAAAATTGTTATATATCCTTTATTTGATGAGAACGCCCTCATTAGTATCGGTCAAGATCAATCTTAGACTTTATCCGTGAGGAAGGAAAATGGCAGGCTTGGGGAATTTCCACCTCAAATTCGAAAGATGGGATAACCTCAAACACAGACGACCACTTGTTCTAAAAGGCTACGGTGGTTGGCTCAAAATAAAAAACCTTCCTCTAGATTACTGGTGTAGAAGTACCTTTGAGGCTACTGGGGATCACTTTGGAGGTCTTATAGACATAGCCAATGAAACTCTGAACTTAACAAATGTTAGTGATTTCCAAATTTAGGTAAAGAACTTATGTGGCTTTGTGTCGTCAACGATTAAAATTACTCACATAAAGATAGGAAATATTTACCTACATTTTGGTGACTTTGAATTTCTAAATCCTCCTAGACCTTCCGAAGTTCCTATCTTGCTGGATAATTTTAAAAATTCTAATCTTCGATTGAGAATTGGAGATGTTTTGCTTGATGAATATTTTGATCCTTCCTCCTTTCCATCCGTATCAAATGTTCTGAAATAAGTGTTTGCAACTCTTCCCAGAAGTAGAAATCCATTTGAAATTTTGAAGCTTTTTCTGTCCATCCCACTGACGTAGAAGAAAACAGAGGCCAACAATCAGGTTGAAAGTGAATTAATTGCACGGGCAACTAAAACGGTGCCTTCTTCAATACTGCCGAACCCAAGATAAACAGCTGTTGCAAAATGGCAGTGGGGCCCACTTCTATAGATTTTGCTTTCAAAATTCCAGTAGCCGAAGAGTCATTAATTGAGAGGATTAAATAAAATACGGCCCACTTCATTATCATTATGAGTAATTACAAAATTTGCTCAAATTTACTATTGACAACTCGGCACATTTAAAGCAAAAAACATTACAGAATGCTTCAGCAAAAGAAATTTCACACTCTGTTAGTATAGGAGCCCAACTTTCTCTAGGTTTTGGAATTTCCAACCGTTTCAAGTTTGCGAAAGCAAGTAAACCCACCCATGCTCCAAAAATTCTCAAGCATTACATCCGGAAGCAAACCTCTTTCAATAATGTTTCGACTGCCCTACTAAAGTCAGAATTAAATGGGGTTTGTGACCTTAAAGTCCCCCTTCAGACTCTTTTCGGAATCACTCCCTCAAACACTCCAATTCTGATAAAAACCCGGATCTCCTGGAAGTGTACAGCTTTAAAGCTCAGGCCCTGAATGCTTCTCTAGGTTAGTAAACGCAGATTCTCCATCTAAGCTTTCTAATTTTTCTAAATCCACCATGGCTTCTATACTGCGAGGCTCCCCCTGCAAAGTTGACAATTCTTTTAAGAAGCAGTTTGATTTATTATTTTCTATTAGTGTTAGTAGTGAAGAATCAGCCGGTACTCTCAATGCGTATGACCTTAAATTGGACTCAGAAACTGAAGGGGTAGATCTTAATGTTCTGTTTAATGATGATGGCTTCCCTCCAAATAAAGTTTCCTTGGATCTGCCAAAGGATTTGACGTCAATAGTTAATGTGGAATTATTTTGGCTTAAATTAGCAGGCCAACCTTCCTATTCCTTCTACCTTTCTCAAAGATTGTCTCGAGGTATTCGTCAAGGGGACCCTCTTTCCCCCTTTTTATTTCTCTTAGTAAGTGAAGTTCTAGTAGCAATCATAAACAAACTCTACATTAATGGGCAGTTCGAAGGTTTTCTTGTTGGCAAGGACGATCGATCTCCTTTGCTCCAATTCGCCGATCGCACTCTTCTGTTCTATAAGTATGATGAGAAGATGCTACTTAAGCTTAAGGATGCCATTAGGTTATTCGAATGGTGTTCGGGCTGAAAGTAAATTGGGAGAAATCAGCCCTTAGCGGTATTAATGTGGGTGAGGATGACTTGGTACAAACAGTGAATCGTCTAGGTTGCAAGGCAGAAAAGCTACCGTTTCTATGTTTAGGTCTACCGTTAGGAGGCTATCTTTGGCAAAAGGAGCTTTGGCAACCAGTTATAGATCGAATCTACGAGAATTTAGATTGATGGAAAAGATATAACATCTCTAGAGGAGGTTGACATACCTTGTGGACTTCAGTTATGTCTAGTCTTCCTACCTATTATCTATCTTTATTTTCAATCCCTGAAAATGTGGCTGCCTCTTTGGAGAAAATCATGTGGAACTTCTTTTGGGAAGGTTATGCTGGTAGCAAAATTAACCACCTTGTCAATTGGAACAAGGTCTCATCACCTCTAAAAAATGAGGTCTCGGCTTAGGTGGAATTAAAGTTCATAACTGCTTTGCTCGCTAAGTGGGGGTGGAGATTCTCAAAGGAAGAGTTAGCTCTTTGGAGATAAATAATTAGAAGCATCTATGGTAAAAAGCCTGGTTTACAAAAGGAAAATCCAGTAACAGTCTAAGGAGTTCTGGGTAAGCATTGCTAGAGTTTGGAGGTCGGTAGACTCATTAGCCCTATTTAAACTTGGTAATGGTCATAGAATCGGTTTTCCGACAGATCTTTGGGTTGGTAACGCCCCTCTTAAGGAGCAATTCTTCAAGCTCTTTAAAATTGCTCTTTTGCCCAACGGTTCAGTTGCAGCACATTGGGACTTTGAAACTTCATCTTGGTCCTTGTCCTTTAGAAGATGTTTGAAAGATGATGAAATTGCAGAATTTCAATCTTTATCATCCCAACTATCGTCTGAAAAAGTGAATAATTACGACGATTATAGATCATGGTCCATTGATCACCATGATCGGTTCACTGTTAAGTTTCGGCTCACCTAAAATCTGCCTCTCCGATGAATAAACACCTTTTTACAGCTATATGGAAATCAAGCAGCCCATGGAGAATTAACATCTTGATTTCGATTATGGTTTTTGGGTCCCTCAACTGTTTAGAAATCATGTAAAAGAAATCCCCTAACAAATGCCTCCTTCCTTCGATTTGTCCTCTATGTATGAAGGCTAATGAGGATATTCCTCATCTTTTTATGACCTGCCCCATTTCATCCTCCGGTTAGGATATTTTTCTTGTTCAATTTTGATTGGGTCTTTGATTGATCCCTAAGTGCCAATGTGTTTCAACTTTTGTTGGGCCTGTCTTTACCCAAGAAATCATGTTTAATATGGGAAAATTCGTCAAAAGTTCTCCTTGCAGAATTATGGTTCGAGCGTAATCAACGAATTTTCCATGATAAAGCAAGACCAAGGGCAGAAATTATTCGTTCAGTAGATCATAATCTACCAAGCCATAATACTGCAGCTTGGTGCTCCTTAAATAAGGAGTTTGAAAATTATTCCATTCAAGACATTTACCTCAACTGGACTGCTCTTCTCTCTCAACCTGCATGTTAGTTGCTGATTCAGTCTGTAGTTTGCAGATTACTCAGTCTGAAGCTTCTTCACAGCAAACTTCCTTCTGCGTGCTGAAGGCTTGGTGGATTGCTCCTTTGTAGCCTTATATTTTTGGTCCTTTATTATATTAAGCTAGACGTTATTTAACCTTTGCAAGTTTTGGCTTTGTATGCTTTCGGGATATGATGTTTGACACTAAGGGGGTGTCAATCTGTTGAGATGTCCGACTGTGCCTCTTGATCCCTAGGTTTCCCATGTTTTAGACTTCTTTATTGCTCTCTTTGTATAATTTTGAGTTATATATTTTTTGGCCTTCCCAGTTCGTTAAACTTGTTTACTGGTCCTTTATTATATTAATCTGGATATTATTTAACTTTTGCAACTTTTGGTTTTGTATGCTCGGGATATGATGTTTGACACTGAGGGGGCGTCAATCTAGTTGAGATATCTGGGTGTGCCTCCTGATCCCCTAGGTTTTCCATTTTTTAGACTTCTTTATTGCTCTGTTTGTATAACTCTTTTGTACTCTGAATTCTTATTAGTAAAGAAGTTTTTGTCCCCGTTTAAAAAAAAAAAACAAGCTAAGAAAGACAAAACAAATAAATGATGTACAAAAACAGGGCTAACATCAGCCTATACAACCCTAAAAGATCATAAGAAACAGACTCTTACAAGAGAAGATGTTAATTAAACAGCCAGACCAGAAACAAAGAAATCTTCTAAAACTATAAGGAGCACAAAAGGTTCGGAGTCGAATCTGAAGCTTCAACAAAGTGGGAAAATGAAGACCTGCCAGTTTACTAAAATATCTTGCATAGAAAAGTCCTTAAATTGTTTACTTAGGGAGTGCCACGAAGAGGCATTCAGATGGGCAAACTCATATCTATCGAACCAAGAAGAGGCTTTATTGTGGAAGACTTGCTGATTTATTTCTTCGACAGCATTGCACCAAAGCAAGGAAGCAGTTTTCATCAAAACTGGACCAATTATAATCTTTCTAACATTATTCTTGAACTCTTTTTCGAAGACCCAGCTGAGATTAAAGATGTGAGACTTTACTCCAACACCTGGCAGCATAAACACATTCTAACAAAATATGGTGGACTTCCTCATGATTAAATAAGGCAGAATGGGCAAATATGTGGTGAAAGATGGTGAGTGGACAATTTTCTTTGCATAACGGATGCACAATTTAAACTACCAAATAGCATAATCCATAGAGTTACACTCACCCTCCTCGGGCTTTTTAGATTTCCACAGGCATTTTTGTAAGTGTAGATCCATAGCAGAGGCTGTAGATAAGTGCCTAGATAATGATTTAACTGAAAAAGCCCCATTAGCTTCCAACAACTAGATTCTTTTATCCGCAACATCGGATAAACTTATTCTTTCTAAAGAACCCAGGAGTAGTTGAAAATCTGAGATTTCAACCTCCTGCAGTCTTCGGAAATTAAGAGACCAAGAGGAAGTGGTTGAGTCCCAACGATCTAGGCAGTTATCTACAGCCTCTCCTATGGATTAAGGGCAATTCTGTTATACTATGAGCAAACTGTATTGGAAGGCTCTGGAATGAAGCTGGAAGATGGGACAATAAGGAACTTTTATCATACTTTGTGCATACTTTCAGCATACCCCTAAAATCCACCTTAAAGTACAAAGTAATGATCCTAATACAATGGGACAATAAGGAACAAAAAGAAATAACCCCAAACACAGTTAAGCCAAAAAGAACAAGCTCGAAATCCAGAGAGAAGGATAAGAACTATCAAGCCAAAATTAATTCACATTCTTCAACAATGGGAATGAGCTGCAGTATCTTACATAGTTGAATCCCTTTCTTTAGAGGGTTTTGTGTGCTTGTTCTTGTATTCTTTTGCTTTTTTTTCAGTGAAAACCATTGTTTCTGTAAAGAATCTAACCATATCATTTGTTTAATTAATATGGTTTTACTGTTCTCATTTTGTACAGACGGAGTGCAAGTTTGTATTTAGGCCCAGTGATCCCACCTCAGCTTCTAAGCTTGACGTGGAGTTCAGATTTATTAAAGGTACCTACTATATTGTTCCAAGTTAATATATTTCTGTAACCATATTTGTGGTATGTTCTATATTCTCTTATCTGTAATATTTATATTTTTGGTGAATGATCTATCTTTTCTTTTCATGTTGAGCACCTTCTGTAAGTAGAATTTAACTGTTTAGATGTTATGGACCGTGTAACCAGAACTCCTTTTTTTTTTTCCTTGTGTTGAGTAAAGTAGTGTATTGTCGGCCCAATCACAAATCAGGAATTCTTTACTCTATGCCTTGCACTATTCCTCATGACAATTTATTACTGACTCATGCTTAATCCTGTCTGTGACCTTTATTTCTTGCAATCTTATGTTTGCATAAGATCTCGTTGCATCTAAAGTTCACTTATTTTTCAGGCCACAAAAACACTAAGGAAGGATCAAATAAACCACCGTGGCTTAATCTCACCAAGGACCAGGTTTCTAATATTTAGTTAGACATTTTCCGAGGAATTATTGAATTGAGTAAAGGAAAAGGGTCTAATTAAAATGTACCATAAGTTAGAACATTGGAAATATTACATCATTAAATCGATGTACGTATGATTTTAAAATATTATATTAAATAATAGGTACCATAAGTGAGATGTTGCAGTGGGAGCATTTTTTTTCCTGGGTTTCTTTGAGTTAAAGTCATTTGTAATACATGTTCATCTTGGGATATGTGTTCAATTGAATGTTTTTAATTTTTCTTCCAAGTTCAAGTCTTTATTGATGGAATTTGGTTCTGGTCTTGTATTGGCCAGTCTGTAGTCTTTATTTTGTTTCCTCTCATGTACTTTGAGCGTTGGACAATTTCATTATATCAATGATTAGTAGTGAGACTACACTTTTGCCGTTCCTTCTTCCTCCATTGGCAGGTCACTTCCCTCTACTTCGTCAAAGTCTTTTGCCTTCGTTCCCATTGCCGGTTCTATGCGACTTTTGCCTTCGTTCCCATTGCCAGTTCTATGCCCACCAACATCCCTTCTGGAAAAGCTCCTACTTCCAACTCTTCTTCCGCTGGTCTTTCTTCGTCTTCTCTCTCATCCTCGGCCAAATCTGGGTCAAAGGCTAAGTCTAAAAAACATCAAAGATTGATTCTAGATCAGGACCATGATTTTTGGAGGCAAATTGTGCTCTTGTTCAAGCCCATTCTCAATCAAACAGGCCAGATCCGTAGAGTTCTGTTCATCCTCATTTTAAATATCCCGTTTTCCGTTGTGCCTAATTCAAATGTTAAATTTTTTAGAGGTTCTCCTATCCAAACTCAATTCTCCTCATCGAAAAAGAATAGTGTATCAGATTTTGACTCTCCTTGTAGTGTGAGCAATGAGGAAGCTGAACATATGCCAAAATCAGCAGAGAAAGATGACCAGTCGATTAAGGATCCTTTAGAATCTGATCTCAATACTCTGCTTCAGACAGAAGAGGATTTAATTACTGAGAAACATGCCTCTTTATTTCCCTCATGCACTATGAAATTTTAGATCACTTGAAATCAATTGTAGAGAAATGTGGAATTATTTTGGTTTGAGTGCAGATTTTAGGCTGGATCTTTCTTCAGCAAATTATTTTTGAAGTCTTTTTTAGTGGATCACGAAAGATTCGTCGGATGCTTCTTTTATTTTGGCCCTTTAATGTTCTCTTGAAATTTTCTGGTTCTAGTCACTCACCCAAGATTTAAGGACTACTTAGAATGCATATTTTTCAACAATCCTTAACTTGAAGCTGCATGGATGTTTGCTCTCCCTTGGTGTTTCCCTCCCATCCATTTTGAAGCTTCTAGTCTGCAATCTTCAGCTGTTTTTGAGCTTCTTGTTGAAAGATTTAGTTTTGCTTTGTTCTTATTTTTCTACTATTTGGCTCAGGGTTTCGTGTATTCATTTTTACTTTTGTTTGCAATCGCTTTTTTTTTTTTCTTGTATAATTCTCTTATACTCTGAGCATTAGGCTCTTTTATTTATACAGAATGATTAGTTTTGTTTCCGTTAAAAAATAGAAAGAAAAATAGGTAAATAGAAGACCTTACTTAAACAGGATCTATTCTGAAGCTTGTACAACTGCATCCTTGAGTTCTAAATAATAGGTAAATGGCGTATTCTTATATGCTTGTTTTTTTTTTGAAGAAAAATTTCCGTATAAACCATTGTTTCACTTCCTACTACGGGTTCTAACAGGCTGCCTGTTCCTCTTCTTGTATGTTTGAAGAGGACCATTAAGTAATTCTCACCATCAGGCTTATCTTCAAATTTTTTTTAAGTCGTTCTTTATTGAAAATACTTTGTAATTGACAAGCTCTCTTAGTGATTTCATCAAGGGGCCTTTGCATATCAATCTCAGACATCATTTCAATGAAACATACTGTGAGTCGAATTTATTTTATGAGATGAAGATTAATGACGTAATACATTTTTTCAGGGTGGAAGTTACATTTTTGAGTTTAAAAATTTCTCAGATCTTCATGTCTGTCGCGAGTTTGTAGGTAAGCCAGGATTCAAAATTATAAGCAATCTTTGTTTATTAAGCTGTAATGGAATTTACAACCTTTGTGATTTTAATTATATAAGAGCTGCAGGTTCCTTGATCTGAAAGATGGTGAATGGTTGTGAACTTTTCCAATGGATTGATAAGCCCCTTGTTTAGTTTAACTATTCCTGAGGCAATTAGGACAAAGGGATGAAGGGCGAGTGCCATAATCGGTTAACTTTATAAGGGCACCTCAGACACACTACTTAGTAACAAGTTAGAGGGGAAAGGCAAGGAAGTTGGGTGGTTCAATAATATGTTAAGATTAGGGGATGGCCAGGTAGGAAATCATTCTGTAGTTTTGTTCAATCAACTTGGGTTTGAAAGAGTATAGGAAAAGTCTCAAATCTCTTCCTATGAATTTTTTCTATCTAATTGCTATCTGAGTAACATCTATAATCTATACTGTTCTCCATTGCAATCATTCAAATAATTTTTGTAATATTTCTCTACTTTTTATCCGACATTGTACTTATACCCTTTTCCCCTATTTGTTGGATTTTCTAGCCTGATGGTTTGGCATCTGGTGCCTTCTCCAGGAAGTGCTTTAGCAAAGTTGGGAGACGCTGCACAAGCTCCCTCTGAGAGGCCTGTGGTGGCATTTCCTCATGAACAGCTCAGTAAATCAGAAATGGAACTTCGAATGAGATGTTTGCAAGAGGATAGGTAGACTGATGACCCATATCATTGTTAGCAAGAAGTCAACCTTTATCGCTTTATGCTTAACAAGTCATGTAACATCTCTCAGCTCTTCATTTATTCTGGTTCTGCAGTGAACTGCAGAAACTCCATAAACAATTTGTAATTGGTGGTGTGTTGACTGAATCTGAGTTTTGGGCAGCAAGGAAGGTGAAGAGAGAATCTTTATCTTCTCTGCATTTGAAGCTGACTTTTTTCGATCTCTGATTGTATATTTAATGTGATCCTGTTCACAAAGTATATTCTGAAGAAAATATGACATTTTCTGCGACTAACTGATGCAGAAATTACTGGAACGAGACAGCTCCAAAAAGTCAAAACAGCTGATTGGTTTTAAGAGTTCAATGGTTTTGGATACCAAACCAATGTCTGATGGTCGGGTACAGCATCATTACCTTTTTCCAACCACATCAAACCTAGTTTATTTATCAATAATATCTTATTTGTGAAATCCTTCTCTCTGCTTTGTTTATGGCTATTTTCAAATACAGCAAAATGAACCTAAATATCACAATAATAGCAAAATATCAATCTATCTACGATGGACTGCAATTGACTACTATTTGTGTCCATATATATTATGATAGACACAGATCGTGGTCTGTCGCAGATAGATTGCGATATTTTGCTATATTTGTAAATGCTTTTAGAATTTTTGTTATTTAAAATAATTTGCCTTGGTTTTGACATTATTATCTTTTTTTCTACTTTCAGACAAACAAGGTTACATTTAATTTGACACCGGAGATCAAATATCAGGTATGATTTGATTCTTTGTTTCTTTCTCACTCCCTCCCCAACTTTTATATGGTCAAGTAGAGGTTATATTTTAACTTAATTATTTTATTCGAACATATGTGGTTGGGGAGATTTGAACTTTTGACCTCTTGGTCGAGAGTTTATCTCTTAACTAACTGAGATCTGCTTAGGTTGGTCTTTTCATTTTCTTTGTTATTCTATTGAACTTGTACATTATGTAATATGTAATATATGTATATATGTGTGAGTATATATATATATATGTATAGTATTATTTTTAAATTTTGAAAGGAAAAAAAATTCTCTTATTCAAACTCTAAGGTAAGGGATGTTGGAAGTCTAAAGAAGCCTGAAGGAAGGAAGTGGAAACTTGGTTCTGGAACTTGAGAAGATTGATTGCTATGTTAATTATGGAGGGAAGAGTTTGGATAAATCCAGTCTTATGTTTAAGATTTTATCTCGAAAAGTGCAGGGGTTAGGGGGGAAGGTTAAGCAAAGTCCCCGTTGAAGAAGTTATTACCTAAGAGTTTTCGAATTTTGTTATTCTCATTGAAACTTAGTGTTATTTGTATGATTGTCAGCTGATTAATAGTCTTTGGAGGTAAAAGGAGGGTTGAGTGGGTTAGCTTTGATTCGGTGTGCTCCTTGGGAGAGATCTTCTTAATGTGAGATAGTAGTTTTTGAAGCCCACATGAAATGTTCCCGAGGTTTATTCTTGGTTTCAATCTCCTTTACAAATTAAAAAATGAGGTTATTTTGGATATCAGGGGTGTATGGCTCCTCTAGGATTTGATTTAGAAAGGTAACTTTTGGGGTGAATTGGACGTTCTGTACATCTTAGCGGCCCTATTTGGTGTGTAGCGAGGGACTTCAATGTTTGCAGTTCTCCGGTTGAGAAGGATTCTCAAGGTAGAGCTACCAAGTCCATGGAACTCTTCAATGCCTTCATTGAAGAAGGTAATCTTGTTGATATCCCTCCTCAACGTGAAATGGCAAGCTAACTTCAGCCAATTGTAGGGTTTTCAGTTGATAGATTTTCCCATATTAGTAATGGATCAGTCCTTCAAAGATGAGAAACAAACGCATTAGCTAAACATCAGGAGGAATTTCTTTTGGAGCCTTTTGTTTGGGCTTGATGGCCGTATCTTCAACAAAAAGATGCATGAAACTCTGACCTTTATTCATTCCATCACTTTCTTAACATTGTCATGGAGCAGATTGCCTCCTTTTTGTAATTACAACTTAACTACACTCACTGCACAATAGACTCTTGTAATTACCCCATGATAGAACCATTTGTACTTGTTTCTCCACATCTGTGGCATATGCTTCTCCTTGAAAAATAAATAAATAATTTTTATATAAGGTATATCCTTCGCACAGACGTAACCATCCTAAGACTTTTTTCTTTTGAAAAGGAAACTTAACATTTCATTGATATAATGAAAGAGGATAATGCTCGAATTACAATGAGACATAACACATAATAATCCAAGTAAGCTAGAAGAAGAAGGAATCATCAAGTGCACTCGGATATCTCAACTAGGTTGGCACACCTTAGTGACCTCATCATATCTCATTATTGAAATAATTAAAAGGTCAATCTTGAAGTAACTCATGAATCAGATGAAGAGGATAATTAAATCTAATCTTGAAAGATGAAAGCTCTCCAATTTAAACAGATGTCTTGCATTGAAAAGCTTGAAAATTGCTTGGAAAGAGAGCACCAGGTGGATGCATTAAGTCTTGCAAAAACAATCCATCCACACTAAGGAATTTTCATGGAGAACTCTTTGGTTCCTTCCTTTGAAACCAAATTCAGCAAGCAACGGCTTCACAAATTTTATCCAAATTAAATAAGTTCTTTTGTATGGTAGAAATTCGTCTTCTTGGATATTAGCTTACTTTTGGGATCTTTCGTTCATATGACAAGTGCCTCTATTCTATTTAGCTCATACTCCTTTCTACCATCTCTGTTTCTCTATCTCTTCATCAATTTTATTTTGTGAATCTCGCACTCCTCCTCTATCTCACTTGTCTTTACTTTTTCTTCATCTCTTGCTTCACTATATTAAATTTTTTGGGTATATTTTATGCCTCACCTCTCTAGGCCCAGTTAATTTTACCTTTTCTGTTTAAATTTATCTTTTGTACGCCATGTGCCTCACCGCTCACAATCACACACCACTTTTATTTTTCTATCTTGCATTGGGCTAAGGACTATTGCTTGAGGGAATCCTTTGTTTTAAATGATGATGGTTTCAACATTGTACTTCTATCATATCCAAAAACAAAAAAAACATTGTTACTTCTTCTAGGATTCCTTTGATTTTTATGCATTGTATTGTTTTTGTTATTTCTTATCCAAGTATCTGTTATTTTATTTTTGAATCATTTGATATTGGTTGTGACATGTGCACGTCAGTTGAGTTATGCAAAGCTTTATGGAGTTCAGTTATAATACGCTAATGTAGTTTGAACATTCTTTTTAATATGCTTTTCTTATCTATCTAGTTCAGATTTTTGCTCTGAAACCAGCTGTTCACCAGGCATTCCTTAATCATGTTCCCAATAAGGTACTGCTAAATATTGGAAATAGTAACTAATTTATCCTCTTTCTTCTTGGTTTTAATGGAGTAGTTGTTGAAGGTAGTTAGATAAGCAAATAAAGAAAACATTAATTTATTTAAGCATTTTCCTTTTGTTTAATGACAGATGTCGGAGAAAGACTTTTGGACAAAATATTTTAGAGCGGAGTACCTTCATAGTACAAAAAATTCTATTGCAGCGGCAGCAGAGGCTGCTGAAGACGAAGAACTTGCCCTTTTTCTGAAGGACGACGAGATATTGGCTGCTGATACTCGGAAAAAGGTATGTTTTTTTTAAATGTCAATCTTTTAGAGTTTTCTCCCTTATTAAAATACTTAGGGTGGTTTTTTTAATTTTTATTATTGTCATTCCATATTAAATTCTATTTATTTTGGTTCATGTTATTTCTAGATTCGGCATGTTGATCCTACATTGGATTTGGAAGCTGATCTAGGAGATGATTACACACACCTTCCAGTATGTTATTGGCCTTTGTTTCGGTGTTTTATTTGGATTTTTTTTTTTTTGGTTCTTCATGGAAGACTTATCCTTATTTGGACTGTTATTTATTCCTGGTGCGCTGAGAGTAAGAAAGTGTATTAATTGTAATAGAAAGAGAGTTATTTGTATTAGGAGGGTCAGTTAAGAAAGTTAATTAGAAGGGTAGTTGTGAGAATTCCTTAAGACCTTGTACTCATATTTTCCTATAAATACAACACTTCTCTCATTTGAGGAGGATAATCATTTGGTAAAAAAATTAGACTTTTGGTTTACACCAATTCCTTTGCAGGATTTATCTTTGGATCTTTAGCCTCTTTCACATTTCAATAAAACTTTCTTGTTTAAAAAGTGTGGACAGGAAAATCAATTTTTTTGTTTTAGTATAATTCTCTTGTACTTTCAGTATTAGTCTCTTTTATTAATACCTTTAATAAAGAGGCTTCTCCGCTTAAAAAAAGTTAAGATAGAGGGGAAGACCTTTCAGATAATAAAACTATTTTTTGTCTTAACATTGTTATATTTAGATTGGTGGTCTTCTTATCTTACTGGCTGATGCAAAATTTCTTAAATCTAGGATCATGGAATCTTTCGCGATGGTGGCAAGGAAATAACTGAATCACAAAATGAGCACTATAGAAGGACTTTGTCACAAGACCTTAATCGTCAAGGTGCAGTTGTTCTTGAAGGCAGAACTATTGGTTAGTTTCCAACTTGTGATAAATTTTATTCTTATGTTGCAGTTAACCAGGTAAAGGTCTGAACTAATTTATAGGTAGACCTTGTTGAATATATATAATAGTGAAATATACCCCCTAAACCAGTATGGTCCGACTTATATGAAAGGTAGATTACTTAGTATGGAGATTCTGTTTGTAGACTACTGTTTTACAAATATACCTTAGCTCATGATTTTATGCCCTTGTCATTCTAGTGAAGGTCATGCATTCAAACTCCAACAATATCATTTGCTATCAAATTTTTGAAATGGAAACATATCTCTTTATTAAAGAGTCAAAGCTCAAAGTACATGAGCAAAAACCTAAGGATCAGTATGCACACTAGGCCATCTCAACTAGGTTGACACACTCCCTTGGCGCCCTCATAATGTCCAAACGCGAGGTATAAGAAACAGATTACAGCCAAATACAAAACTAAAGCAAGCCTTTCCCCATAGGTTAAACAGATATATTCTAATTATAGTAAAACCAAAAATTACTCTAGAAGGGAATACTCTTAGAAAGCTTTGAATAAACAACACCATGACAAGGCATTTAATTGGGCGAAACTCAAGGCAATCTTCCAGCTTGCAGATTTATCAAGGAAGACTTGTTGATTTGTTTCAAACCAAAATTCTACTAGTAATGCCTTGACTGTGATGCACCATAAGAGGTTTCTTCGTGACTAAATCCGTCAGAATTTACAGCACATTATTTCTGATATTATTTTCAAAAACCCAAAAAAATATGGAATAGTTGCAGCAGCTGGTTCCACCAGTTTACAGTATGTGGAGAGCCAAAAATAGATGCTGAAGTTTTTCCTGGTATGGTAATTGAGGGGGGGACAAGTGGGGTGGCTTTTTGTGTGATACTGAAGCACAGTTCAGACTTCCAAACAGAATGATCCACACTGAAATACTAATTCTTTTCGGACGTTTAGTTTTCCATAGACTCCTTTACACTACATTGTCATTAGGTGAAGTCGTGGATAGATGACTCTCTGATCTGAGGATGTATTTAACATTTTTCCTTCCAGTGAACTGAACAAAGCCTGAACTCCCTTAGGTCTTAATTAGATTAATGTCGATCGCCGCTGCTTCGTTTCCTGAATCAGAACCATGTCTGGATTTGAGCTCTTCAATAGTCTGTTCAGAGCCAATTGTTTTGATTTGCTTTGAAGAACTCTTGTGTTTCACTAAATAATCTTCATGCTTTCTTCTTTCTCAAATTAATTCAATCTCACAAGCTATTAAGAAAGGAACCAAATTTTGAGGGAAGCTTGCAGCTGCCTGTTTGCAAGATTTTTTGGATTCTGGAGGAAGAAATAACTTGGAAAAATCTGGCCTCAGTGTATCAGGAATCTCGGCCTCCTCTTGTTCTTATTAATGTTCCTCCAACTCCTCTAAATTCCCAATCTCCAACCCTTCTCAGCTTGCACTGACTGCCATGATTGTTGATGCTTCATCTTCTGGGAGCTCCTTTTCAGGAATTGGAATTTTTGAAAAAGGATGTGAAGTACGTCACATAAGTTTATTGTCTGAGCCTGGAATTTTAAAATGAGATCGGTGGTAATTCGAGTTAGAAAAATGTGATTTTATTGACCCGTTGTAATCTAAACCAGAGGTTGAATCTTCACATAACTTTATTCTAAAAGTTCAGAGTTCATTAGGGCCGTCCAAGCATTGTGGAATGATGTTCTCCCTTTTATATAGATTTTCTGAGCAGCCTTGAATCTTTAATGATTCTTTGTAACGAATTGAACAGAGGGCTTCTTTGCAGGGGACTTCTCTTTATTTTTTTTATTTTCCCAGGAAGATGAAGCATCAATAACCAGTGTGTATCAAATTGCTCGCTGTTTGGAAGTCATGTTGAACACCCTACCACACTGGCGAGAAGACAACCTGCCCAATGAACAATGAAAACACAACCCACGCATTTCTGGGCGAAACCAAGAAACACCTCACCGACGAGTCCAAGAGCCAAGACATGGTGAAGAAGAGTCATACTTGATCAGAGGTTCAAGAACCTCTTAGACCCCTTTGACTTTCGGTACCTATCAATGCCCACCTCAGGTTCTAACGCTACTTTTGAGGAAAGGAAAGAATTCCAAGCTCGTCCGCACCCATTTAACCGATGTCAGCCTCGACAGCACCAAGAAGGACGAAATCAAATTCTATATGACAGAGATGTCCAAAATGGAGGAGTTGACAACCACGAATTCGAAAGGAAGGTGGATCTTTTGACATTTAGTGGCAAGCTTGACGTGGAGGCCTTCCTCGATTGGATTAAAAATGTTGGGAATTTTTTTGAATACATGGAAACTCCCAAAAACAAGAAGGTGAAATTAGTAACCTTGTAGTTGAAGTCCGGTGCCTCGGCTTGGTAGGATCAAGTCTAAATCAACTGGAGATGTAATCTGGAAAAATCCAATCAAGAATTGGCCACGAACAATGAAGATGATGGAAGGATGATACTTGTCGGCCAATTTCGAATAAATACTCTACCAACAATATGAGTGGTGTCTCCTTTTCGTTGTCTCCTTTAGAAAAAAAAATGAGTTTCTTATACTAATATAGAAGCTTATCTCCAAAAAAGAAAAAAAAAAAGAAAACAAAACAAAAGAAAACAATATCGACGGTGTCGGCAAGGAAATAGAAATGTGGCGGAGTATGGTGAAGAGTTTCATTGATTAAGTGCTAGGACTCGGACAAGTGAGAGTGAGAACTACCAAATTGCTAGATTCGTTGATGGCCTTAAAGATGAAATACAAAAACTAGATTCACAACCTATAGCTTCACTGCTTGTGGCAATCTCAATGGCTTACAAAGCCGAAATTAAGTTGGAAAAAAAGAAAGAATGTACTAACATCAAGAAGAACTTTTGGGACAAGCCATTTACTCCTTACCAACGAAATACTCTTGAGAACAGCAAGCAAGTTCAAAGTTCTAACCTAACAAGGAATAAAGAAGATCAACCTTGCAAAGCCAATCAAAGTTGAAGAGACCAAGAGACTCTGAATAAGAAAGTAGGAACTAACACTTATCAAAGACCAAATCTTGGTTTTTGTTACCGATGCAACCATAAAGGACATTGTTTAATGAATGTCCTCAACGGTAGACGGTAGCATATGTTGAAGGTGGAGAAAGCCAAGAAGACGAGATGGTGCCAAATTCCGAAGAAGATACCAATGAATTAAGTCCGGGCGAGGGAGAACAACTTTCTTGTGTTGTTCAAAGAATTCTACTTATTTCAAAAACCAAGACTCATCCACAAAGATATGCATTATTCTGAATTTGTTGTACAATTAATGGCGAAGTTTGCAATGTCATAATTGATAGCGGGAGTAGCGAAAATTTTGTTTCTTCAAAGCTTTTGCAAGTCCTCAACCTTTAATTAGATCCACATCCACATCCTTACAAAGTTAATTGGATTAAGAAAAGTGACAAAGCTCAAATAAGTTCAACTTGCACCATTCCTCTCTCTATTCGTAATTTTTATAAAGACCAAATTACATGTGAGGTACTTGACATGGATGTTTGCCATATTTTGCTTGGACGCCCTTGGCAATACGACTTACAAGCCATTCATAGAGGAAGGGAAAACACATATGAGTTCACTTGGATGGGACAAAAAGTAAAGCTTCTACCATCAACAAGCCCGTTGGAAAAATTGGAATCCAAAGGCAAGAAGCATGTGAAGAAGCAATTATTTTGTGTTCAAGAAGGTGGACAACTTATTAAGAAAGATGTTAAACAAGTATAGACTTTTTTTTTACGGATGCTCCTATTACACTTGTAGTCTCTGAAGGATGAGAATCAACTATGTAGCATCTACATCGAGAGTTCAAGTATTGTATACCTCTTTAGTCCAATCCTTTGTAGGAACTACCCGTAATAACGAACTTATAGAATGAATCTGTTTATCATAAAGAGATTCGTTGTTCCTGACCCTGCTTCACCTTAATTGTTATTTGAATAAGTAGAAGTTCCGTAATAACGAACTTATAGAATGAATCTGTTTATCATAAAGAGATTCGTTGTTCCTGACCCTGCTTCACCTTAATTGTTATTTGAATAAGTAGAAGTTATGTCTTGGTTTGAGTGGGGATAGTATTTCTCGTGGTAAGAGATCAAATGCCAATCCCGTTCTTGCAGAAGAAAATGAGGATACTTGAAAATTGCTTGAAAAATTTCACCATGTCTTTGGAGGTACCCACCAGCTTGTCACCATTAAGGGATATTCAGCATATTATCGATCTCATTTCTGGTTCAACTCTTCCAGTTACCATATTATAGAATGAGCCTAAGAGAGTACGAGATTCTTCAAGAACAAGTCAATGAGCTTCTTGAGAAGGGACATGTTAGGCTTAGCCCAAGTCCTTGTGTCATCCTGGTTCTTTTAACTCCCAAGAAAGACGAAATGTGGAGAATGTGTGTGGAGACTTCACCATCAATAAAATTACAATCAAGTACCGCTCTCCTATTCCAAGAATGTCTGATCCTTTTGATCAACTTAGAGGAGTAAAACTTTTCTCCAAAGTTGACCTGAAGATCGGTACCATTAAATAAGGATCTGTTCAGGAGATGAATGGAAAACAACATTCAAGACTAGTGAAGGCCTCTTTGAATGGTTGGTAATGTCCTTCGGACTTTTCGATGCTCCTTGTACTTTTATGTGGCTAGTGACACAAGTTTTGCATTCATATATCAATAAATTCTGGTCGTCTATTTTGATGTTATTCTCATATATAGCACTTCTTATGATCAACATCTATCTCACCAGCATAAACTTTTCAAAAACACTTCAAAAATCCAACTTAGCATTAATCTTAAGAAGTGTTCTTTCTTGATCAAAGAAATATATTTTATGGGTTTTCTCATCAATGAGTTTGGTATATTTGTGTAGCCTAGTAAGATTGAAGCAATAAAAAACTGGCCTCAACCAAAAACGGTAAAAGAATTACAAAGCTTTCTTGGTTTAGCCTCTTTTTTTAGAAAATTCATTAAAAATTTTAGTACTATAGCACACCTCTAACGGAATGTCTAAAAAGGGACAATTTCTATGGTCTAAGTTCTTACCCCCAAACTCAAAGTTTCTAGCTCCAACAACCACCTCAGACTACAAACTTCGATGAAAATAACCTTTGATAATCAACTTTGACGACAACTTTTTTCTTCGGGCTCCAACAACCACTACCCACAATGAACTCCCACAAAAATCACCTTTAATGATCAACTTCGATGACAATCAATAGGTCGTTACCTACATTCGCTTTAGGTACCTAGCACTGGCGAAGACCACCAATAACGATAAACTCAAGTGACAATCACATTTGACAGCCAACTTCGATTATCACCTTGATCAACTAACTCCACCAACAAATTTTGTTGTTCATATCCAACAACTAACTCTATCGATCTACTCGACCACTTACTATAAAAAGAAAAAAAAGTTGGTTAATGGAAGTGTATTTAAATAAAAATTTTAAACTATTAGTTTATACTGTTTAATAGTTGTTTTTGTTTTTTCATAGTAATTTGATGTTGAGAGATCCTCTAAGGAGGATCAACTCATCCCTATTGTTATGCTTACCTCTCTAGAAGTTCTACCTGTAAAACGTTGTGCTATTGTCTGGTTTTTGTGGGTGAGCAGAACTGTAGGACTTTTAGAAGTTGGGATAGGGACCCTAGTGAGACTTGGTCCCTTGTTCGTTATTATTTTGCTTTATGGGCTTTGATTTCAAAGACTTTTTGTAACTACTCCATTGGCATTCTTTTGCATACTTGGAGCCCTTTTATGTAGTTGATTTCCCTTTTTGTGGGCTTGGTTTTTTGTATGTCTGTGCTTGTATTCTTTCATTTTTTTTTCTCAATGAACTGGTTGTTTCTTTTTTTTTTTAAAAAAATAAAACTGTCTGAAACAAACCTATGAATAATCAACATGTTCTAAGGTAAGCCTGAAAATCTTCAAGTTCCTCACTACTTGCTCTGTCCATTGATTCTCGATTGGAATGATAAATAGAATTGCTTTTTACATTTTCTTTGAGTTTGTATTTCTTCCTAAAAAACTGATTGTTTAATTTTCTGAATTGTTGCTTTACAAAATTGAGAGTAGATGTAGACTTGGAAGATCCAAGGACAGTAGCAGAAGCACTTGTGCGGTCTAGACATGGTTAGTATGGCATACGAAGGTTTCTTTTCCCAATTGGATCCCAGGCTTGTCACTGACTTTGCTTCTATCATGCATTGAGCAATTAAATACTAGTAACTGATTTTACAGCGGTAGAAGGAAATGAGAGGCAGACAGCACTTGATAGGATCTCTAGGATGACAGCGATTGAGGATCTTCAAGCACCTCATAGCCATCCTTTTGCTCCTCTTTGTATCAAGGTTTGATTTTTATTGGTGAAAGATGCTAAGATCTACAATCATTTTAGCTGAAGACTATTTGATGCCATATAACAGGATCCTCGAGATTATTTTGATGCTCAACAAGCAAATGCCATTAAGACATTGGATGATACACGAGCTGGAATGCAACAAACTAAGTGCAGTTTAAGCACTACAGAAGCATATTGCTCACTGAGGGAATCCATATCTGAGATTAAGTCTTCTGGATTCAATCATCCCATAATTAAGCCTGAAGTTGCACTTATGGTAAAGGCACCTGCAGCTTTTTCTTGCTAAAAACAGCCATTTCTGATATCTATATTGACTACTCTTCTACTACCAAACGTTGATTTTTTTTTTTTTTTGTAGGTTTATAATGGATTAACTCAAAATATTTCTAGTACCAAATATCAGCTAGGGAAAAACCCTCAGGAGAGTATTCTGGAGAGTTTACCAAACCCTACTAAGGAGGAACTTCTACACGTGAGTTGGTGCTCCTCTTGCCGTAATATTTGAATATATGTATAAAATTTATTTTTTGAAAGGAAAACAAGTCTCTTTTGTTATAATAAGTGAGACTAAAGCATAGTACAAGAGGTTTATAAAATAAGCGAAAGAAAATTTAGGATCAGTAGACATACCCGGACATCTCAACTAGGTTGACACCCCTTTATTGTCCTCGTCACATCCAAACAAAACTAAGAAAAGACTTGTCAAAGAAGACAATCAGACTGCCTTTACAGCATATAATAGTGATATTTTAATATATTTTGATGGCTGGTTTTCAGGAGATGTTAAAATCACCCATTTAACCATCTCACTAACATTTATTGGCCACAATAATTATATTTTAGACAGTGAAGTTGGTTGACTGCATAAGTTATTGTTCTCCTGTCACTTGTGTTTCTTTTGATATTACTGTTTATTGAGGTATTGTTTAAGAAAGCTTATTGTTTCCAGCATTGGATCTCGATTCAAGAGTTACTCAAGCATTTTTGGTCGTCTTATCCAATCACCACATCATATCTTTATACCAAAGTAAGTTCTTATTCTTATTGCAGTATTAATAAGACAATTTTTCATTTGATACTTTCTATCCAATCACCACATCACATCTTTATCCATTTATTTCTATATTGAATAAGTAGTTCAAGGTCTACTTCTATAATACTTCACATTTTCATGAACTACGATTGACCAAGAATCTATTTTTTTATGACTAATTACTGTTGTGCAAATAATTCACAATATTTACATCGTCAAGATTAAAGAAAAGATGGGAAATCTGTCTTTTCACAGCTATCGTCCCACTAAAAAAAATATTCCCTTCTCACAAAGCTGCAACCCGAATTGAGCTTTGTCCAAAGCTGGGAGGGTGCAGAAAAAGGTTAGCTTTGTGGAAGAATTTTTTTTCCCAAAGTTGGGAAGGTGACGCCCATCAGATCTGTTTTGAGCACTATAGCTATTTGTTACTTCTCTCTATTTTGTGGTCATTTCGTGTTGTAAGACTATGGAGAAGCTCATGAGGAAATTCCTATCGGAAGGGTGGCTGAAGGAAAGGGTGCCATTTGGTTAACTCGTAGTTAGTGGGGAAGCCTACAAATCTGGGGTGGGGAGTGGGGGTTAGAGATCGAGAAATTAAGGTTATGCCATGAAGCTCTGTTGGCCAAATGGCTGTGGCATTTTGCCCTTGAACCCGAAGCCTTGTGGTCGAAGATTATCGTGAGTAAACATGGCCCTCATCGTTCTAAGTGGGTGGTGAAAGGGCTAAAGGTACACACCGTAATCCTTGGAAGGATATATCTCTCCTTGTCCCTTCTTATTCCCATTTTGTGTTATGTGTCGAAGGTCAGGATATGTTTTTTCTGTGAGGATCATGTAAGGCCTCCTATAATTAACACATATAAAAGGAGGGGTAAAATAGTAACTTGATGGTTAGTTATGGAAAAGAAAAAGGCTACTGAAAAAGAGGATTGCTGTGGAGCTCGGTAGTGGAAATTGAGGGAGACTATAAATAGTATCTTTTAGGTCTTTTTAGGGTAGGATATATTTTGTGTTATTTTGGTGTAAAGGCTGCTGTAGCCTCTGGATATTCCTAGCTCATTGTGAGGAGCTGGTAAGTTTTCTATATCTTGTTCTTGTATTTCTGGGCTGTTGTGACTGTTTTACATGTTATTTGGCTTTATGTATATATAATCCAGCAGAGTACCGCCTCTGTTTCAAGCCACTATTAGTTGTTTGATGTCTTTGTTGTTGAGAATCTTAACAAATTGGTATCAGAGCCTCAGAAACTGGGGGTTATTACTCGAGCAATGGCTCAACATGTGTTGGAAGAAAGAATGGAAGGAACGGAGAAGGAAGTCATGGGTCTTAAGTAGATGACGCTGGAAATGAAGAAATCCATGGATCGACTGACAGAGGAAATGAGAGAAAATCACAGTTATAAAAAAAGAGAAGAATCTGGAACTTCGGGTGGTTCTGTGATGAAACTGAAGGGAAAAATGGAGGAGTTCAATGGTACTAATGAAGGAACTCAAGGAACCATGGACAGAAGCAAATACAAGAAGCTGGAAATGCCCATGTTTCTTGGTGAAACCCTGAATCTTGGGTTTACCGGGCAGAACACTTCTTTGAGATTAACAATCTGCCAGAAACAGAAAAGGTGAAAGTGGCTGTAGTGAGTTTTGGGCAAGATGAGGTTGACTGGTATAGGTGGAGCCACAATAGAAAGAAGATTGAGTCATGGGAAGACCTCAAGAACCGAATGTTTGAGTTCTTTAGAGATTCAGGGCAGAAAAGTTTAGGAGTTAGGCTAATCCGTATACAGCAGGATGGATCTTATAATGATTATGTGAAGAAATTCATGAATTACTCGGCTCCTCTTCTGCACATGGTCGAAAGTGTGTTAAGGGATGCTTTTCTGATGGGTTTAAAGCCAGCACTACAAGCAAAAGTCATTAGCAGACACCCACAGATCCTGGAACAATGTATGCATGAAGCTCAATTAGTAAATGACCGTAACTTAGCTTTTTGAGGCTTGCAAGAGAAGAACTGGGTTTACCAAAACCAAAGAATGGCGAAGGCACCAGCAGCAAAAGCAAGGGAGGTAGTGATAAGGAAGGCCACAAGAAAACTGAATTCCAAATGAAGCAAGTGACTATACCCATCAAGGGCAGCTACCACCAGAATGAACCCCCCATAAAAAAGATTGTCAGATGTAGAATTTCGTGCTAGACTAGATAAAGGGTTGTGCTTCAGGTGCAATGACAAATACTCCCATGGCCATAAATGCAAGGTTGAGGAGAAGAGAGAATTGATGCTCTTTATTTTGAATGAAGAGGAAAGCAATGAGGAAGAACATCCACCCGAAGAGAATGGGGAAGAGTTAGTTGAATTGAAACATTTGGAGCTGACTGAAGGAGCTGAAGTGGAGCTCAAGATCATCACAAGCATCTCATCAAAGGGCACTATGAAATTAAATGGGGTACTGATGAATAAGGAGGTGGTGGTTTTAATTGATAGTGGAGCCACTCATAACTTCATACATAAGAAGATTGTGGAGGATAGGAGGCTGTCGATGGAAGTCACTCCCTTTGGAGTTACAATTGGGGATGAAACCCGATGCAAAGGTCAAGGGATATGCAAACGAGTAAAACTCAAGTTAAATGAACTGTATATTGTGGCAGGTTTTTTGGTGGTGGAACTAGGCAGCGTGGACTTAGCTTTGGGAATGCAGTGGCTGAATTCCACTGGTACTATGAAAGTCCATTGGCCATCCTTAACTATGACGTTTTTGATGGGAAAAAGACAACTGGTTCTCAAGGGGATCCGATGCTTATCAAGGCTTAATGTTCCCTAAAAACCTTGGAAAAAACATGGGAAGAAGAAGACCAAGGCTTTTTAGTTGAGATGCAATTCGGTGAGGTTGAGACCGAAGAAGATTATGAGGAAGAAGCACAAGTCAAAGGTGATGAGGAAGATTTTCCTATGATCAAGGTTTTGCTGTATAAGATCATTGATTTAGTAGGAGCATTGACCATCACATCCTTACATTGCCCGAACAAAAGCCCATCAACATGAGGCCTTATAAATATGGTCATACTCGGAAAGAAGTGATAGAAAAGTTAGTGACAGAGATGCTCCAAGCGGGGGTGATTCGACCTAGCCGCAGTCCTTACTCCAGCCCGGTTTTGTTAGTAAAGAAAAAAGATGGAGGATGGCGATTTTGTGTGGATTATAGGAAGCTAAATCAAGTAATAGTGTCTTGTAAGTTTCTCATCCTTGTAATAGAAGAGCTGCTGGATGAACTACATGGAGCCAAGGCATTTTCGAAGCTGGATTTAAAATCTGGATATCACCAGATTAGAATGGAGGAAGATATTCAGAAGACAGCATTTAGGACGCATGAAGGACATTATGAGTTCCTTGTCATGCCTTTTGGCCTCACCAATGCACCGGCTACCTTCCAATCTCTCATGAACCAGGTATTTAAACCATTTCTAAGGAGATGTGTATTGGTTTTTTTTTATGATATACTGATTTATAGCGCTGATATAACGGAGCATGAAAAATATTTGGGAATGGTGTTTGTTGTTTTAAGAGATAACCGACTGTTTGCTAATAAGAAGTGTGTGATCGCACACTCGAAGATCTAGTATTTAGGGCATCAGATTTCCAACAAAGGGGTAGAAGCGGATGAGGAAAAGATAAAAAAGCATGATAAATTGGCCACAATCCAAGGATGTGACAGGATTGAGGGGTTTCCTAGGCTTGACGGGGTATTATAGAAGGTTTGTGAAGGGCTATGGTGAAATTGTAGCCCCATTAACCAAACTCCTACGGAAGAATGCATTCCACTGGAATGAAGAAGCCACAATAGCCTTTGAATTGCTAAAAGCTTCCACGACTACCATACCCGTACTAGCCCTCCAAAATTGGTCTTTGCCCTTTGTGTTGGAAACAAATGCTTCAGGTATAGGTGTGGGAGCGATGCTGTCACAAAATGGGCATCCAATAGCTTTCTTTAGCCAGAAATTATCCATGAGAGCACAAACAAAATCTATATATGAAAGAGAATTGATGGCGGTGGTACTTGCGGTGCAAAAGTGGAGACATTACTTATTGGGACGGGAATTCACCATCATCTCTGATTAACGAGCTTTGAAATTCCTATTGGAACAAAGGGAAGTGCAGCCTCAGTTTCAAAAGTGGTTAACTAAGCTGCTAAGGTATGATTTTGAAATCCTATACCAGCCCGGATTGCAAAATAAAGTAGCCGATGCTTTGTCTAGATTGTAACAGACAGCTGAGTTGAACGCCATGTCTACACATGGAATAATTGATGTGGAAGTAGTAGAAAAGGATGGGGAGTTGCAGGAAATTATAAAAAGCTTGAAGGAAAATCAGGATGAGGGAGGGAAGTATAAATAGGAGAATGAAAGATTATTGTATAAAGGAAGGGTAGTGATCTTATAAACATCCTCTCTAATTCCAAACTTGCTGCATACTTCCATGATTCCATTTTAGGGGGCCATTCTGGTTTCTTAAGGACTTACAAACGAATGATTGGGGAATTACATTGGATAGGCATGAAAAACGACATCAAAAAGTATGTTGAGTAGTGTGATATTTGTCAAAGGAATAAGTTTGAAGCCATAAAGCCTGCTGTTTGCCAATTCCTGAGAAAATGCTAGAAGATTGGACCATGGATTTCATTGAGGGACTACCCTTGGCTGGGGGGTAAATGTCATTATGGTAGTGGTGGATAGGTTGAGTAAATATGCCTATTTCATAACTCTTAAACACCCATTTTCAGCTAAATAGGTTGCTAAAGTGTTCATTGATAGGTTGATTGGGAAGCATGGAATCCCTAAGTCTATTGTGTCAGATTGTGACAAGATTTTTCTAAGCAACTTTTGGAAGGAACTATTTGTTAAGATGGGAACCATATTGAAGAGAAGTACGACCTTCCATCCCCAAACTGATGGGCAATCCGAGAGAGTAAATAGATGCTTGGAAACATATCTAAGGTGCTTTTGCAATGAGCAGCCGAGTAGTTGGGATAAATTCATACCCTGGGCCGAATTGTGGTATAATACCACTTTCCATGCTTCAGCAAAGGCAACCCCTTCCAACTGGTTTATGGGAGACCACCCCCTCCTTTAATTTCCTATGGGCACCAGAAAACTCCTAATAATGAGGTAGAAGCCATGCTGAAAGAGAGAGATTTGACCCTGAATGCCTTAAAGGAAAATCTGGGTAATGCACAAAACAGAATGAAGAAATGACTGATCAAAAAAGAAGAGAGCTTAAATTCAAAGTTGGGGAGGAAGTGTACTTAAAGTTGAGACCGTATAGGCAACGTTCTTTGGCTAGGAAGAGATGTGAGAAACTGGCACCTAGATACTATGGACCATATAGAATTTGGGCAAGTGGCTTATCGCCTGGAACTACCGCCGGAGGCAGCCATACATGATGTTTTCCACATCTCACAGTTGAAGTTGAAACTGGGGAAGCAGCAGGGAGTACAGCATCAACATCCCATGTTGACTGAAGAGTTTGAACTCCAACTATGGTCAGAAATAGTGCTTGGGATCAGATGGAACAAGGAGCTAGGAGCAATGAGTGGTTAGTCAAATGGAAGGGGCTACCCGAGGCTGAAGCAACTTGGGAATCAGTGTTTCAGATCAATCAACAATTCCCTACATTTCACCTTGAGGACAAGGTGAATTTAGAGCCAATGGGTATTGTAAGGCCTCCTATAATTAACACATATAAAAGGAGGGGTAAAAAGGTAACTTGATGGTTAGTTATGGAAAAGAAAAAAGCTATTGAAAAAGAAGACTGCTGTGGGGCCCGCGGTGGTGGAAATTGAGGGAGACTATAAATAGTATCTTTTAGGTCTTTTTAGGATAGGATATATTTTGTGTTATTTTGGTGTAAAGACTGAGCTCATTGTGAGGGGCTGGTAAGTTTTCTATATCTTGTTCTTGTATTTTTGGGCTGTTGTGACTGTTTTACATGTTATTTGGCTTTATATATATATAATCTAGCAGAGTACCGCCTCTGTTTCAAGCCATTATTAGTTGTTTGGTGTCTTTGTTGTTAAGAATCTTAACAGATCATTGGTGGGAGATAGACCCCGCTCTTCAACGTTTCCTAGGTTGTACCATTTGTCTTCTTTGAAAAACTGCTCTGTATCAGATGTTTTTCTTTAGTCTGAGAACTCAGTCTCTTTCTCCTTTGGTTTCCGTTGGGCTTTGTTTAATAAGGAGTCGATGGAGGTGGCTTCTTTTCTTTCTTTGATCAAGGGTTTTGACTTTAGATGGGGTAGAAGGGATGGTTGTGTTTGAAGTCCTAATCCGGTGGCGGGTTTTTTTTGTAAGTCTTTCTCTAGGATTTTAGTTGACCCTTCTCCCATCATTGAATCAGCCTTCGATGTTCTTTGGAGGATTAAGATTTCTAAGAAAGTTAGGTTCTTCGTCTGGCAAGTTTTTGCTTGGTCGTGTGAATACAATAGACAAGGTTTCAAGAAGGTTGCCTTTGTTAATGGGTCCATTTTGTTGCATTTTTTGCTACGAGGAGGAAAGCCTGGATCACTTTCTTTGAGAGTGTCAATACGCGAGATCAATATGCATTTTTTTCTTCCTTGAGTTTTATACTTCGTCTGCTTGTCAAAGGGACGTTCGTTTGATAATTCGGGAATTCCTTTTTCATCCGCCTTTCAGAGAGAAAGGGTGTTTTCTTTGGTTTTATGGAGTGTGCTGTGATTTGGGATCTATGGGGCAAGAGAAACAGTAATAGGGTGTTCACCGTTCAGAGGTGTGGAGATGGACCCTTGTGAAGTTTGATTCTTGATGAGGTCTTATGTTTCTCTTTGGGCTTTGACCGAAGGTCTTTTGTAATTACTCTCTCATGTGTAGTTGGAAATCCTTTCTATAGTGGGGTTCTTTTTTGGGGGCTTGTTTTTTTTTTTGGATGCCATTCTATTCTTTCATTTTTTTTTCTCAATGAAATTTGTTCTATATATATATATATATATATATATATAAAAGCTTCAATCAGAATCAAATAAATGATGCTAATCGTTGCTCCAATAAGTTTACGGGCTTATGTATTACTTGATTAGACTCAATTAAGGACCAGGTCCTTTGATAGATTTCAAGGGTCTAATTCATGCTTCTAGAGGCATAAGGCAGTGGAAAACGAATAACAGAAAACCTAGATTTTGTTCTATAGGTACAAGGCAAGGTGACCTCTTCGTGTTTATTATTCATAGTTGATTTAGTTTGGTACTCTTGACTTATGAGGCCTTGGAGGAACCTAGTTGGTAAATAGTCTCAGCTACAAGATCAAGCTTTGGCCCTCCCCATATCTTGGTGTTCCCTTAATTGTAGCTCTAGCATACTAAAAAGCCACATTTTGTACTTTGTAGAATTGTGGTGTTGGTAGATATTTTTTTGTGAGCTAAAGAAATAGGGAAATGAAAACCCTTTCTAGGGTGGGATACTTAGCTTTTGATACTGGAAAGGTTGGTGCATGATTGGCAATGTTGGATTGAATTTTGAAACTTGGGATGAAGAATCTTCCTGCTAGATGTATGATTTGACGTCAATATTGAACTAGCTTTGCAGTGGTAGATAATGAAGGGGACAACTTAGGAAAGGACTTGAAAGCTGGAACTGTGGTCTGAGAAAGAACTTGATCCGTTTAGCAGGGATTATGTCAGAAAGCTACCTGCTGCTTACATGCCTTGTTGATGGGGTAGAATTTTAGTCAATTGGACATGCCACCAGTTCAAGGTCCAGGCAACAGAGATGAGGCACATTCGATTGTTTGAGAAATGTTTTTCTTTCCCTTTTTTTCTCTATTCTGGATATAATTTGACCTGCTGAAGTCAATGTGATACACTTTTTAGCGTCAGCTTATATTAAATGATTTATACTGGGTATATATTGCATTTTTGGCATAAGTCGCTTGTACTCTTATTGCTTGTTGGTGTGTTAATTGCTACTCAGGTCAGCAGATTGAAGGATGCAATGTCCAAAATCTATCGACAGTTAGAAGTACAAGAATCTTCCCCCAATTTGATATTTTGACCACTATATATATATATGTTTGCATTATTATAGTTTTATGATACCATTTGTATTAAAAGCAGGAGATTAAGGAAACCGTGGTGGCAGACTTCCGCCACCAAGTATCTCTTTTGGTTCGTCCAATGCATCAGGTTTGTAGTGTATTCTCTTTCAAAACTTATACAAGTACCCCAAACTTATAAAATTAACCACACTCAAACCTTGTTATAACTTTATTGATGAGTGGTTACTGGGTTCTAAATCCCCAATCGTAAACCACCTTCAAACTAGATGTTGCAATAATACCTGACCACAAAAGTTGATGGTATTGTTGAATTAGAACCCTTTATTTTGTGAGTTCAGGAGGATTGGTTTGTAATAACACTTTATTTTCTTATGCATGGTAGTGAGTATGGTGGATGAGAAAATGACTTTGATTTGTTTCTGTAGGCTCTGGATGCTGCGTTTCAGCATCATGACGCTGACTTGCAGAAGAGATCAGTAAAGAGTGGAGAAAGGGTCAACGGATACACTTAGAAATTATCAAATATAGAATCTCTCTTTCAATTCCCTCACTGAGTGTTCGTCTTCAAATGAAATTTTGCGGCGGACAGCCATCATCATGTGTTGGACAATATTTAATCTATTGCCTTCAGTAGTAAATAATGGTAATTTTTCATTTTATAATCCATACTAATTATTTCTCCATATATAGATAGAATAAACATTATAATTGTATTGTAATAGCCACGCTGACTTTATATTTATATATATATTACGGGAAGTTACAGAATATTTATCTTCAGTCATCTTGTTTATCGTAATTCAAACTTTATTTCTAGGGCATTTCCTTTCATTGTTCATCTTCTCGTGTATTTCAAGGAAACTATAAAATTCAACTTTTCTTTCATTGTTTTAAGGGCCATTCCTTTTGGTGTTTCCTTGAAATCTTGGAGTAGTTTGGGTGATCCTTTCAAAATCTTAATAATGTATGATGGGGGATATCTCTTATTTATAGTTTATTACAAGTGGAGTAAAAAGATAGTTAAACTATAATATTATCTAATTTGTTATGAAATAAATTACAATGAAACAACCAAAGAGAAGAATAGAGGAGAGAGGAAAAAGAGAACAATTGAATTCAATTGTGATGTGTAACAAATGATTTCTACCTCTATTTATAGGATTATGAGAATAATGGTTATAAAACCAATTATAAATAGGGGACAAGAAAGTTATGGATATTGATAGGGAGGTGAATTTGTAACCTAAGGAGAGTATGGACATCTAATAATATTTGATTTTAATGTTGAATATTCATAACATTCTTCCTTTAGATGTCCATATTATATAAAATAAATGCATCGATAAAACCTTACTAAGAAAAAACCCGATGAGAAAAAATCCTAGTGAAGGAAAAAGAATACATCATTTTATATACTTTAATAATTGTCACATTAAAAACATTGCTAGGAAGACCCAATGGGAAAAACCATAGTTAAGAAAAGAATGCAATATTTTTACTCCCCCTCATGAGTATATCACTTGAATTCTCCGAGTTGTCACATTTTAATGTTGTGCTTAAGCTTTTCAAATGTTGGAGTTGGTAATTGCCTTTGTAAAAAGCCTGTCAGGTTGTATTTTGAAAAATTGATGTCATCATTTGATGCTTTGTCTTCACATAAGAACATTACTATTGGTTAGTTTTGTACATCATCAATATCGCTGCATGATTTAAAGTAGTTGTTATGATCTGTTTCATAAGCTGCCATAATATAAAAATCTTCTATATGTATTAAGTAACTCGTGTAAGATCTAGCTCGTATGGGTTAGATAAATAACCTGCATCTTCATAATCAAGTAGATCATAATTAGATCTATTAGAATAAATAAATTACTGTGAGCTTATAATTCTTAAATTAATCCTATATAGTTTAATTCTACTTCAATATTTTTGGAGAAATATTATTTTTTATGTCACAAAATTACTAAAAATATTACAAAAGCTAGTGTATAAACTAGTAAGGATATAAATGCACTTATTTCTTAAAATTATGGTTCTTCAAGACCTCAAGTTCTTCAATATCTTTCTGATACTAGATGATATATATATATATATATATATTTCACATGACAAAGTGAATGAACCACCCTAGGAAAGTTCAATGACATAACTAGGCCAATTTCATTTGCTTTATGGTTTATTTTCAAGTTAAGACAAAACATATAATCTCAAATTCTTTTTAGAGAAATTCTATTATCTTTGAAATATCTTTGAGAGTTTTTACTCAAATCATCAAATTGGACAAATAGGGTTATTTTTATACCCTCTTATCAACAAAAATGTAATAAGAGAGGATGATATTCTTCTGGAATAACTCTCTTATTATTGAATCATATGATTTTATAACTTTTAATCCTTCAGGGATAGAATTATTAATAAATTTATATAAATGTATAACAACAACGTCTATAAGGTGTATGTTAAGCTTTGCATACACACTAAGATATGTTAGATATCTCATGGTATTGTATCCACCATAGGAGAATATGTATCTCTCATATAACCAATACCAGTTCTCGATAATTATTGTGGAACTCGTCCCACTTTCTATTTGTTTTTCATACAAACAATTTACTTGTATTCATCATGTTCGACATTCTCTAAATGTCTAACTAGTTCTCACGATTTGAAACATATAAGTTTATTTTGATTGGATTGTTTCTTTTCACATAAGCCAATCCTTTCTGTGTAGTCGCGAATTGTTCAATATGTTTAAGTACATATTACTTATTTTCATAAATAATATCGTAAGCAACATTGTATGCAAAAATGTTGTCAAGTTATTTAAGTATAGTTCCATTTCTTGTCATAACATATGATTTTATCGAGATCTCTTTACTATCCATATTTACTTTAAGATTCTTATGAGTGCTCATATTCAGAATTTTTTCTAGAATATCCATATTCTTAACAAGTCATTAATTTACTATTTCTTCTTCAAGAATCTTTCTCTTTTGGAACTTACATTTGCCTATTACGCTTCAAGCGTGTAGTATTGACAACTTGTTGCACTAGGATATCATTCTTAGATGGTATCTTTGTAACTACTATAACTCGGTCACTTTCTTACAATTATAAATGTTCTGTAAATGCATCTACATTTGATTTGATATCATTTTATTATAAATGAGATATCTTTTGAACTTCTAGTTCAAAGTAATTTGTATAATGATCAAAATGAGACGATACTTACGCATTTCATTCAATTTATTTTTCCAACATTTTCTTAATTTCTCCCCCTAATGTTGGAAAAAATGTCTCATTAATGAGAACTAACAAATTGCATAGTAAATATATCATCCATCTAGGGTTTAATTGTTTCATCATCTTAAACATGATTTCATACAAATTTAGAAGCTTTTCTATTCAAACATATGCTACAATATGGTCGTTCACTTATCTCAATCAATTATCAAATGTTTGGGATGGAAACTCACTAACATTCTTAAATCAAAATAATAAGTATATCTATGGCCAACAATATGATGCGCCAACAAGAATTAATAAACCATGAATCTCTTCCCAAAAGCATGAGAGTTTCAATTTCAAATTTCCCTAATGAGAGTTTGATAATTAACCTCTTGAGAACAAGAGACCCCTTGACAATTTATTACATGAAAGAATTTTCTAGTTCTTCAATGGATGTTAATGTATATTTTCAATCATACATTAATTTCATTATTGACCCAAAATAACTCTCATGTCAAATAAAATTATGTATGGATCAATGAACTTCAGGTTCGTTGTTGCATATATATCAATTACGCGAATGTGTGTGTAATATAATTGAGAAGTAAAAATAGACAAATTTTTTATATGCACTACCCGCATAAGATTATATATAATATATGCATATCATATGTTATTCTTATAGTTAATCTCTCTAGATATGATATTGATTACAACATATACCTTTCCAATTTACTAAACTTCTCTTTGATAGATTTACAAAGATAGTAAAGTATATCAAGACTATCAAGACTATCAAATCTTGAAGGTGTATTGTTTAGTTTTAAGTATAATATGCATAGATGTACTATATGCAACGCATAAATATCAAGAGATTATTCTTATTCTCTCCAAGAGATTAAAAGAAAATCCAAATATTTCATCCATATATAAAAGGGCAAAAAGAATAATCATCTCTTCAAGAGATTGTACAGATTATCCGAATAATATCATATTTATAAGGTTAAAATAAAAACTATAATCTCTTCGATAGATACAAATAATTTATCAAAGTTTGCTTTCATACATCGCTCTCCTTTTCATCGTTAAGGATTTTCATTTTTTCAAATAGACTCTTAATGTACGACAAGTACACGATTATTGTATCTTTTCCAAACATATTTGGAAAATAAAATTCTCATATAAATATATATGGTTCTAATCAAATAAACATTTCTTTTCTATTAACATAATTTTAATCTTAAAAAATATTGTAACGTTCACTTCAGGGAATGCTATTAAATTATTTGATCGAAATTTACCACATATATATATATATATATATATATATAATAGAAACATATACTCAATATATAATATAATGTTTCAAACTTTCTTTCTCAAACTGTTATTGTAAGAGAGAAGGTGTTTTGATATGTACAACTATTGGTGCACGGCAAAAACAATGAGCACTAACATTATATAATCTTATTCTCATATTTGAAAAACATTGAGAATTTATTCGCATATTTGACAAACAACATTAACATTATATAATCTTAACGTATATATATATGTAAGATAAATATTACCACAATATTTGTCAAGTAAAATGAAATCCAATTAGGAAAGCAAATATTCTAATTTGAATTTTCATATAAATTAATTAGAAAAACATCTCAATCAAATATTTCAAATATAAGAATTATATTTAAAAATAAGGCATGGTTTACCACCTTAATCTAAATAACATTAGAATATTTATAACATACATCTAAAATGATATAGCATATTTGACAAATCTATAAGATTTAACCAAAAAATTAAAGTCCAGAAATACTTGATTATTCAATATCTTTTCTATTTTGGATCACTCAAAACAAGGTTATTTAAGTTTCTTAAACATATATTTTATTCCTTAACAAATATGAAAATTATCTATAGTCTAAAATAGTAATCACACACATATATATACATATACTTCAAATAGAATTTAAGTTTGAATATATACTTATTCAACACATATGTCATGATATACATATCTCATGCACCCAAAATTTAACATCACAAAGTTTTATCATGAAATGTCATACATAACTTGAAACCAAATTAAGGATCGTTTTTCATTAAATCTACGCAATCGTAAATTTTTTCTATTTAGTCATTCTGCAAAGTATGAGGATAAAGTACGTGCAACTTTTGTCGAACATATGAATAAAGTTTTTCGATTCGATCAAATCAAATTGTAAAACTAATAACAAATGTACCTTAGCAAACAATTTCACAATTAACATATATTGCATACTTAGTTATCAAGAAATATGAACGATGGTGATGAGAAGATCAATGATGAATACACCAAATACATACATATATGACAAAATCATCAAAATCAAAATACAAACCATATTTGGACGAAGTTCTAAATATCTCAAAAATTATTGAGAAAATTATAGCAAGTCTTTAACAAGAATCAAAATCAATTTCTACAAAACTTTCAAAGTAGTAGAGACTCGTGCTGATAACGTGTTATGAAATAAAGAACAATGAAACAACCAAAGAGAAGAATAGAGGAGAGAGGAAGAAAAGAAAACAATTGAACTCAATTCAAATGATCTCTACAACCTCTATATATAGGGTTGTGAGAATAATAGTTACAAAACCAAACATAAATAGGGGACAAGAAAGTTATGGATATTGATGGAAGGTTATTGGATGAATTTGTAACCTAAGGAGGTTATGGACATCAAATAATATTTGATTTTAATGTTGAGTATTCATAACATAAAAAGAACTCGTTGAACAGAATAGGACCAAACTAACTTCCTACTTCTTGAAAAGCAATATTATGATGAAACAGGTACATCCAAAACATGAAATTTTGATTTGATTAAGTTCATTTCAAGCCGTAAGTAGAGAACAAATCATCGAATAGAACCCCTAAGAAATCATGTTTTTATCATTTGCTTCAAGTTTTTGATATTTTGGTGATCTTTTTCCGATGGAATCATTGCATCGCTGTTTTTTATTTTTCTACTTTGATGTCTATAGTTTTACTGTTTGATACCTCTTTTTCCTTTGTTGGATTCTATGTCTTCCTTTGGGACCACTTTTGAATCATCTAAAAATTCTTCCCTTTTTTTTTTTTTTTTTTTTTTTTTTTTTTTTTTTTAATTTTATCATCCTTTACGGGATTTTGTTTCAATAATCTCCGTTAATTATATGGGTCTCATCGGGATTTTAAGGCATTCCATAAATGCTAGAGATCGTTTGTTTCTTTATTTTCTTCAATGCAACATGATGACTATTTTGATCTTGTAAGATTATTGAATATGCTTCAATGTAATTGTACATAAAAGACTTGTTCATGGACTTTCTTCCGTAAGAATTGACCTTTCTTGATTGTGTTTCATAATCAAAAGAATAATTTCAAGCATGGAACATTGTTCTTTGCGTGTAAACATTTATTTATTTTTTTCTTAAAGGGTTCTTATATGTGAGTTGTTTGTTAAGGAGTACAACATTCAAAACTTCAAAACTTCCTTCTGAAATTGGTGTCACCAAGAGTTTCACGGGTTACCACAAGAGCAATTGTGAATTTTTTTATTAGAAAGGTCTTGTTGTTCGTACAAGAGTGAAAGACTTATCATTGCAGTTTGTTACAAGTAGGGGTAGAAAAGGAGGAATTAACCTTTAAAACCATCCAATTAACACATTCTTCCTACATCAAATCTTCTTATAAAATATAAGTTTTCTTCTTGTGTATTTGAAAGAGGAGAGGAGTATATAAATTTTATCTAATATGTTACTTCAAAAATGTCAAAAAAATCGTTGAGTAAGAAGAGTTTGTGACTAATAGGTTCAAAAAGGACCTCCAATAAGAAATTTTATAAAATTTAGCTACACAATCACCTTTGGTGTGCATTTGAGAAATTTAAACGGAGTTTTTAAGCATTGAAAAGAAAGGAAAACATAGAGTATGTATTGTCATAACCTTGTAAGGAAAGGACCCATTAACGTCACATTTTTACTATTTCTCCTCTCCCAATTGCCAAAAACTCTAACAACTGCTTTACACGCTTGCTTCTCCTAAATTGTTTCAATGCAATCGTTGAATTTCAAAGGGTAAACTCACAATTATTTGTTGGGTTTTATTTAAAAAAAAGTTGTAAAAGAAAGAGAATTAAGTAGTGAAACGTAAAACAAGGTTTAAAATATTTAGATTAAATATGTTGAGAAACTTTCGAATTGGATTGAAACTTTAAAAATTTATGGTTTTTCATGGGAAATCATAAAAAATAAGACAAAATTAGGGATAAAGAGTTTTACGACTTTTTGAAAAGTTGAGTTTTAGGATAACTAGGTGTATGAAATGTCCATAATAGGCTTACATGAAATACTTCTTTTCGTCTCTTTTTTCCTCAAAAAAAGGTTAAACATCTCCCACTTTTTTTTCTCATATTTCTCTTTTAACTTATTTTATCCCAAGCTCTCTTGCAATTTCTTAGAGTTTGTAACAAACTCTTTCCTTGTTCTGGCAAGTGTTTATGTTTTTTTTTCTACTATCAAGTAGTCCTTGTAGTTATTTTTATTTTATTTTTTATTTTTTATGTCTCTTTGGTTCTTCTCTTAGTGAAATATAAACCTTAAACGTAATGCCTGAAATCAATTCTACAAGTTTATAAGTTATTTAGAGTTGTTAGACACGTTTAGAAAGTTTTTTTGTTATCTAGTTTATCTTGCGAACATTTTCGCAACTTCCAAACTTTAAATGTTCAAATCCCAAATCAATTATTTACTTGTTTTATATGATTTAGGGTGATTCTACACAGTCTTAGAAAGTTCTTAGCTATTGAGTTTGTATCTTGCAGGACATCTTGAAACTTTCAAACTTTAAATATCTAATTTGAATCAATTATATACTTGTTTTATGTGATTTTTTGTGATTCTACACATGTTTAAGGAAGTTTTTAGCTACTGTTTTTGTATGTTGTAAACATCTGACACACATCTAACAAATATCTCACACACATCTCGCAAGCATCTCGTAAAATATTTTGTAATATCCAAATTTAAAATATCCAACTCTAAATCAATTATATACTTGTTTTAGGTGATTCATGGTGATTTTATAACATCTTCGAGGAGTTTTATCAACTATTTTTAATCTCATAAACATCTTGCACACATTTCGCAAATATCTCACAATGTCTAAATTTGAAGTACCCAAGTCTAAATAAATTTTATACTTGTTTCGAGTTGTTAATGGTGATTTATAACATGTTTGATGAGTTTGTTTAGCTAAGTTTTTAATCTTGTACACATCTCGCAAAAATCTCACAATGTCCATAGCTATATACCTATTTTAGGTGATTTACGGTGATTTTACAACATGCTCAATGTAACTCAAGAAGCCAAAAGGGAAATTCTAAGTTTACTTGTTTTTCTTTTATCTCGCAACGATCTTGCACCTATCTTTCAACTTCCAAAATTGGAATTTCTAGCTCAAAATTAATTTTATGTGTTTTAGGTATTTTAAAGATAATTTGGAGTGATTTTTAATATGATCTAAAAGGTTTTAAAAGTTACAATATTTTTCATATGCAATCTCATCTCACACTTATTTTGCAACTCCAAAATTGAAAATTTTAACCCTAAATCAATTTTATACATATGTTAGGTGTTTTGAAGATAATTCAGAGTTGTTTTTAACATCATTTAGCAAGTTTTTAGTTACAATTTTTTTATCTTGCAATTATCTTGCAAACATCTCGCACAATTCCCAAAATATAAATTTTAACATCAAATCAATGTTATGCATGTTTAAAACCACCCTAAGGTCATCTAAGAAAAGTATAAAAATTATTTGGGATTAGGCCTTTCGAGATTGAAAATTGTAAGATGTGTGAGAGATTAAAAATAGTAGTTAAAAATTGGGGAGTTTTTCAAAAATAAAACAAAATGCAAAAATATTTACAGCGTATAGAACAATTTTGAAAAAGAAAAAAAGCCATAACAGTGTTCACACCGCAAAGTATAGAATAATTTTCTCAATTCACAGAGCTGCACCTACTAACTCTGCGTAATCACACTGCACTACTATAGTCGTGATCGGTGTTCTTATCTGTGGCCTCAAACCATGTTCAAATCGTTTACATCTTTCCATTTTCGATGCCACCAACATCATGGCATATCTAGCTAACTCCGTGAACTTTTTCTCATATTCAATAACAAAGAGGTCTCCTTGCTTCAAATGGAGAAATTCTTCTCGCTTCTCATCCTTATAGGTTTCTAAAAAATACTTGTATTGAAAATATCCTTAAATTCTTCCCAACAGACTTCTCTTCGCCTATTTTCCTCTAGCATCCACCATCTTCAACCCCTTCTTGTAGTAGAAAGACAATCAAATCTACCTTTCTTTCTTCAGGACATTGCATGACCCTGAAGCATTTTTCTAGTGTTCTAATCCATTTTTCCACCTACTATGACTCTACTGTTCTAGTAAATTCATTAGCTCCTAACGCCTTGAGCATTTCTATTCTAAATTTCTTCTCAAGTTCCCCTGATAATCCGTCTATCAATCCATATGCTACTCTATCATATAACGCCTCTTCTTATTCTCTCATCGCATCTAGATTGACCGAATGAGCTTCTGAGTCCATTGTGGGCTCAGTTGTAGTCCTTGATCTACTCATAGCTATTCCACGTCCTCTTGGCGGCATGATTTCTACGGCTTCCTACAAGAACAACTTAAATTTTTAGCTTAACTTTTACTAAAACAACTTACCTTTGTTCCATTTCTAAGGAACGCATTTCTCTGATACCAAGTTGTCACGCCTCGCCTTGTACAGGTTTTGGACCTTGTATGGGGCAAGCGACGCGAATTGAGCTGTCCTAATGCCTCAAGGTGAAACGTCGTAATGCTCATCTTAACTTCTTGAACTTAAGTTGAATCGCCTAGTTCCAACTCAATTAGATGCTTAGATATTAGGTGATAAGAATTGACACAACACAGCAAAAACTAACAACCAATCTCTTTTATTTACTTAACAATATGCGTTCTACAATACAATTCACATGCTTCTTAAAGTACATGAATTATAACATAAGGCTTTAAAAGATTGGTCTAGCTTCAACACTTGGTAGCTCGCTTTGCTTAGTCTGGCTTGGCCCTAACACCTAGTGATCTGGGGGAGGAAAAACTTAAAACGTAAGTCAACGCTTAGTGAGTGATTGTTTTTTAAAACTTAATGGGCATACAATATATGAAATCATTTTCATAAATATGGCATCCATCACATCATTTCTTAGAATAGAAATCACTCATTAGTCCCTCATATTCCTTTTTTCCAAGAACATGAACCATTCTCACACATAAATTATTATGATGTCCTTTTTATCAACAGCATCCCTTGGATAATTTATTGGTTTACTTCACGTTGCTCAGATTGCTAAGCTCAATATGCTCTTTTTATGCATTGGCCAGCTTCACTCACCATGCAGTCCTTTTGTACATGGTCGTCTTTACTCCTTATGTGCACATAATAGTTAGCTTTATTGATAGGGAATAAGACTAATGGTTTATAAACAAACATAGCATACATTCATTAAATATAATACAAACTTTCTTTCGAAATCATTCCTTTATAAATATTAACATTACAAATCAGCAAGGAACTTAGAAAAAAGCTTTAAAAACTTGAAAATTTTGGAAAAAAAAATCAGTCACTACACAAATTTCTTTTGTTAAAACGCCTAGTTCCCCCAAAGACCTTCTCACCTAATGAGTCTTCTTTTCATTAGAGTAACTTCAGGAATTTCAGCATAACCTTCTTTTCCTACTGACTCTTCATCCCTATTTATACTAATCCAACATTGGAGTAATCATCCATGCTTAGCTTAAACACTTACACGTGGCCCATTAAGTACAATTAGAAAATTTTCAAGAAAATTCCTAACTCTCAACACCTAACTTCAACTCATGTTGAACTTCAAACCACCTACTTAGTCTTGCTCGCAACTTGTCTTCCTCGTGTCCCGATCTCCAACCCAATGCCAAGCATCAAAATGCCTAAATCCTCAAGAACCTTATAAGAAAACTTTTATTTTCATTGATCCTTCTATTTCAGGCATGAGTCTTACACCTGTTCACATAGGATTATCATTCGATCTACATAAGTGAGTGCAGCTTATCAATGTTGGCCTGATATGCCACCCATTTTAGGGGTAGGACTGGATGGATAGCTAGGAACATAGAGTGCAAGATGGAATTCACTCCGACCAATTTATAGTAAGTAGATAGGTTATTTTACATTGAATTCAAGTTTTGAACATGAGCCCCACCCTTTCATTGGTTCGAGAGGGATTCAGTTTATAGGTTGGACCTTAAACTAGTTGTTCATTAAAGGATTAGTGGTACTTAAGACACAAAAAGTAATCTCAAGGGTAAAATGGTAAATTGACTCAATTGAGATTATGAACAACTTGTGAAGAGTTAATTTACTAATCATGGTTATATCAGGTGGATATAAATATATCTATAGTGATGGGAGTGCAACTACAAAACTTTAGTGCAAGACCCATTAGTTCATGAATGTTGATTAGCTTGGTCTAAAAGAGTTTAGTCAGTTAATCTCGAATTGTTGGAGCCCATGATCTATAGCTCCACAAGGTCCTTTTACTAGCTCATTATGGTAAAAAAATTTAGAACAAGGTGATCGAGAATTTGAATAGTTGAAATTAATTTTTAACGAGTTTTTTTAGAATCAAGTGATATTTAAATTGATTGAAATTAATTCAATTAAATTGATTGAGATTTGATTTATTATTATTATTTTTATTAATATTATTTAATTAGAATAATTAAAAAAATTGATTTTCGAAGTCTCCACCTTTCACTACAAGAAGCGAGGGAACTCTCGATGCACTAAAACGTCGGGAAAAGTGATAAGAACATCGGGAAAAGGTATCCCGACGTCGTTTTCGACGTTGGGATCGTCGTCGGAAGAAATACATTTGGAGAAGAATTCCCGATGCGTAGCCGACAAAGCGTTAGGAATAACATTCTCCCAACGTACGATTTACTGAAGCATCGGGAATATATAATTTCCAACGTGTTCATTTCCAACGTCAATTTGTGCATCAGGAATGAGTTCTCCCGACGTCCCTATATCCGACGTCGAGAATGCGTTGGGAAACACTATCCTCGACGCGTCGTATGCAAAGTATTGTCGAGGTTGGTTGCATCGGGAATTTCTTTTCATATGTATTTTTTTAAAATATGTAATTTTTAATTTTTTCTTCTAAAATATTTTCCTCAAACAAGTTCTCTATTTTGTGAAATAATGACATTCACTTTGGATTAGATTAAAAGAAATTAAAAATAAATTAGTAAATTAAAATACAAACACAAATTCAACAAAACAATTTAATATTGATAATACGAAGAAGTTCAAAAAACACAATAGCATTCATAATACAAAAAATATAGTATTCATAGTACAAAAAGTGCAAAGAAAATCATATATCTCCTAACAAGCCTTGTATGCGCCATTTTACACCGCGGATCCTACAATGATACAAAAGTAGCTAAGTTTAGTACATATATTCATATCATCACTTTATACTATCATTGAAAAAACTTAAGAATCATGGAAACATATATACGTATCGCAAAGCTAGGGATCATATGGTGGTTCTTGTTGTGCCCGAGTTCTTGTATCGGCTTTTGTATTTATTCCACTACTGAAGCTAACGCTTGGTGATTTCTATCTTGCACTTCAATCCGTTCCAAAACTTTATCAAGTTTAGCTTGTAATTCAATCTCTCTTTCTGTGGACTGCGAACATGACGTCGAGGAACTGCTCGCACTCGTCATCTTGCAGGCCTTCAACTTGGGTCCCCAACTAAGGCCTTTTGAGTGACCTGGTCGTCTACCTAGCACCTGATCGTATATCTCATCCCTAAAGAGTGGTTGACTACCCTCTGAGGTAGGCTGGGACTAGAGTTCCAGCATTTGATTTTGCAATAAATTTAAAAACTAAATTAGTAAGTCAAAAATATATAATCAAATAGGACAATTAATAAGGGCATAAGTGTTGCTTCGATAACTTACATGCGCATCCTCTGCAGCCTGTGACATGAACGTCTCAGTTCAAACGTTTGTTTATGGGAACAACTCCACACGATCGATCGACTCTCCTCTTTTCTCAGAGAGCTCGTACTGTCGTTGTAGAAACGACTTTAACCCACTACTATGATTGTAAGGTTGCTTTTGTCTAGCAGCCTTGTTCGTCCGTGATTGCTCCTACATGAAAACAATTATATTGTTTATTTCTTATACATATTAAATGTTGAAATCATAATTAATCATGACAAATGGTTCAATTGTTCACTTGGAATGCACGACTCATGTAGTGGTCGCAAAGAAAATGTTGATCCTCATCACGTCCCACTAATAGCTTTGATGGGTTGGCACGAGCCTCCTCGGGGTCGCTTTACTTTTTAAAGTGTTTGTGACAGTCGTCCCGAAACTCTTTAAAGTTGTTGAACAAACCTATTCATTGCTTGATCATTGAAATCAAGCATAAAAAACCGCTACACGTTATAAAAATAACATATTAAATTGGTTAACTTAGATATGTTTCAAATGAAATCATAAATGTGTAATGGACTTAATTACCTAGAGGTCGTTCATGAGGACCTCAATGTATTCTCTGCCAACATCCGCCCACTTAAGGCAACAGACGGAAAATATCTTTCACACGCACATGCCTATCGCCTGGCTTAAGCGAACGACGTGTGGCGAAATAGGCTTCTCCACATCAGGGGCAATCATCATCAAAATGCGTCCATTGGCTACAACGTAGCACTCCAACTCTAAGAGTCGAGACTGCGCACGTCTCCTAAGATTCGGAGTCGTATGTGGTTTAGAAAACGACCCTGCTCAATAAATTATAATAATTCTTATAATTTATTGAGCAGGGTTGTTTTCTAAACCACCTACGACTCCGACTTCTAGGAGACTTGCGCAGTCTCGACTCTTAGAGTTGGAGTGCTACGTTGTAACATATATGTTAGAGAAAAAACATGAAATAATCTTAAGTTAAAATGTAGGAAATTATTAGACTCGCCGAAATTGTCGCCACCAATGACGACCCTCCCGTAAGGTTATCTAAATCGTCCTCAAACTCAAGGAACATAGCATTCGTCTCAAGAAAATACATTTAATAAGCAAATACGAACACATAGCTGGAATCAAAATATATAAACTACATAAATATGTGGGTACGTGGTTCGTCACTATAATTCATCGTCGTCGCTTGCATATGACAACTGTTCATCCACATCGCCGATGAAGTCATCAGTGACATGACACACAACCGTTCTTTCAATGATTGTGGGATCAATGTCATTCTGGCACAGAGTGTCATCCTCAATGTGGTCATCCACTCGATGGCTCACAACGATTTTAGTACTAATGTGCTCATTCTCAACATCCTCCACCTCTGGCATGTCCTATATACGCTTATTCTAAACGACTTGCATAACTTTCCAATCGCTACCATTTTTTAGGTCATCTAGGTAAAAAAACTTGATGTGCTTGAGTCGCAAGAATTACAGGTTCCTCCGCGTACCAAAAACAAGACGTGTTGAGACATTTGTACCCTAGTTCAACGTGTGTTCTTTGAATTTTGTTTATGTCGGTGTCACACCACCGACACTTAAATAGTCATACATTTATTCCCAATGGATATTGTACATGCAACACTTTATCCAGAACACCGTAGAAATTATTGTCGCCACTTTCACTTGTATCGCTTTCACAAATGACTATCAGTCCACTGTTTTGTGTAGTACATCGGGAATCATATTCACAGATGTGAAATCTCACTACTAGAAAAAGACATTTTCTTGACGGTTGATTTTTATTTTATTGACGGTTTTTGGAAAAACCGCTAAGAAATGGGTGGTTTAATAGGAAAACCGTCAAAATTTTTGATGAAAAGACGGAGGGGAGGCAATTTTCAGAATTCTTGACGGTTTTGAAACGTCAAATAATATGAACTTTTTTCTTGACGTTTTAAAGCCGTCAAGTTTTATATTTTAAATATTTGACGTTTGTAAAACGTCAAGAATTTTTATGAATTCGATATTCTTGATGTTTTTTTAAATGTTAAATGATATATACTTATCCTTGATGTTTTCAAACTGTTAAGAAATATCAATAAATTCTTGACGTTTTAGAGCGTCAAGAATTTTTATGAAAAGCGGAGGGGATTCATTTTTATATTTCTTGACATTTCTTAACGTTTTAAAAACGTCAAGAAATAATTAAAAAAGACCTAATTTTTTTAAAAAATAAACCTAATTTTCCCCTTTTCTTTTTTACTTTTTCCCTTCCCTCCACACAACCCAAAATTTCACATTCAAGTCCCGAGGGCAACCCCTTTCACACCCATCCCAAACGCCTCGAACGCCGCTGAAGCCAAACGCGTTGTCGCCGAACGCCTGTCGAACGCCTGTCAAACGATTGTCGAACGCCACTGTTGCCGAACGGCGCTATTGCTACCATCCAAACGCGAACGCCGCTTCCCTGCTCGGCGAATGCCTCTCCCCTGCTCCCTTGCTCGCCCAACGCCGAACGACGATTAGGTATTTTTTAATCATCTTTTTCGTGACAAATAAATGGTACTTTGGCCTTAACTTCGATATTCATTGGTTGTGTTAATTTGAAGCATAATGAACATGACAAAATTGAGTGTTGGGTTCTGCTTTTTGTGGTTGATGATGGTTAGAGAATTTTGGCAGTAGTACAATATTGATGTTTTCTAATGGATTGTGATATCAATTTTTCAATTTAAATTCATCTCTTGGCTTGAGGAAGAATGTCATATTCTTTGTGATAACCAAAACATTGTAGGTTGTTGTTAATGTTGATGTTCTCTGTATGATCTTAAACTGTTTGATGAAATGCCTGAAATAAAGTTAGAGTTGAAGTCTGACACATTTGTGTGAAGAGAGTCATTTTTTGTAGTAGTGGAACCTTATTTTCTTTATTTGTTTCGTTGAGAAAAAATTTGTGATGGGGGCTTGAAGAAACCTAATGTTGTCTAGGAATTTATTTTCTTTATTTGGTTAGTTGGTGGAAAGTTAGTCTTATTAAGCGAATGTTTGTTCAATCTCCATATTTGTTTTCTTTTTTTATTATCTCAACAAGACTTTTTGAACTAATTTAATTTACTTTATGTGTCAATAGATTTACAATTATGGATAAATCATGGATGCACAAAAGTAGATTATCCAAAGAATATGAGTTGGGTGTGGAAAATTTCATCAAATTTGGATTTTCCAATACAAGTACCTCCTACATTCGTTGTCCTTGTTTGAAATGTGGGAATTGTGAAAAGCATAGTAGAAAGGGTGTTAAAGATCATTTATATGTTAATGGTATTAATGAAAGTTATAAAATTTGGTTTTTGCATGGTGAAGAACTTCCTAACTCATCTTTCTATAGAGAATCTTCAAAGTTTGACACACATACATGTGAAGAGAATGATATTGGAAGTGTAAAAGAAATGATTGAAGTTGCACACGAGGAGTATTCAAAAGACCCAAATGGATTTGAGAAGTTGCTTATTGATGCTGAAAAACCATTGTACAAAGGATATAAAAAGTACAACAAGTTGTCTACTCTAGTTAAATTGTATAATTTAAAAGTTAGATATAGATGGAGTGATATCAGTTTTTTAGAATTACTTAAAACTTTGAAGAAATTCTGCCAACTACCAATGAACTCCCAAATTCATTGTACGAAGCAAAGAAAACATTAGGTGCATTAGGAATGGAATATGAAAAGATTCATGCATGTCCTAATAATTGTGGTCTCTATAGGAAAGAATTTGTTAATGCAACCGAATGTCTTGAATGTGGTCAATCGAGGTGGAAAAACGTTAAGGATAGAAATGAAGAGAGAAAGCAAATTCCCTCAAAAGTGATATGGTACTTCCCACCCATTCCACGATTCAAAAGACTATTTAGAAGTATTGAATGTACTGCAAACCTAACTTCGCATGCTAGTGAAAGAATTGAGGATGGTAAGTTACGATATCCAGCGGACTCTCCAGCATGGAAGTTAGTAGACTTTAAATGGCCAGACTTTAGTTCCAAACCTAGAAATCTTCGTTTAGCATTGTCAGCCGATGGAGTAAATCCTCATGGTGACATGAGTTCTAAATACAGTTGTTCGCCGATAGTAATGGTTATTTATAATCTTCACCGTAGTTGTGTATGAAAAGAAAGTACATGATGCTATCAATGCTAATTTCAGGGCCAAAACAACCGAGGGATGATATAGGCACATACTTAGCACCACTAATTGAAGACTTAAAACTTTTATAGAAAAATGGTGTTGAATGTTATGATGCTTATCGAGAAGAAGTATTCAACTTAAGGTCAGTTTTGTTGTGGACAATCAATGATTTTCCTACATATGGTAACCTTAGTGGATGTTGTGTTAAAGGGTATAAGGCATGCCCAATTTGTGGAGATAATACAAATTCTATAAGGTTACGACATGGGAAGAAAATAGCATACCTAGGACATTGAAGATTTCTAGCACGAGACCATCCGTATCGACGACAAAAAAAGTCATTCAACGGTAAAAAAGAACTTGGTACAATTCCAGAACCACTTTTTGGGGAGGATGTGTACTTGAAATTGAAAGATCTTGAATTTCCTAAAGGAAAGAAGATCCATAAGAACCTATCGATGAGCAGAAGTGAAAAGATTTGTTGGAATAGGTTATCTTCCTTTTTTGAGTTGCCATACTGGAAAGATCTGCATGTTAGACATTGTTTAGATGTGATGCACATCGAAAAAAATGTTTGTATGAATATCTTAGGTACGCTTCTTGATATTCTTGGTAAAAGTAAGGATGGGTTGAATGCTAGACGTGATTTAGTTGATCTAAAACTTCGACCGGAGCTTGCCTCTATTAGTAGTGAGAAGAAAATATTCATTCCTCTTGCGTGTTATACTCTTACAAAGGAAGAAAAACGATGTGTTTTGAAGACTTTGTCAACAATAAAGGTTCCCGAAGGTTACTCTTCCAATATTAGAAACCTTGTGTCAATGACAAATTTAAAACTTAATAGTTTAAAATCTCATGATTGCTATGTGCTCATACAACAGTTGTTTTCCATTACGATAAGATCGGTGCTACCGAAACATGTTCGTTATGCTATAACTAGGTTGTGCATCTTTTTCAATTCTGTATGCAACAAGGTGTTAGATGAGCAACAATTAGACAAGTTGGAAGAAGATATTGTGGTAACATTATGTTTATTTGAAAAGTATTTTTCCCATTCATTCTTCACAATCATGATTCATCTCACAGTACACATAGTTAGAGAAGTCAAACTTTGTGGCCCTATATATCTTCGATGGATGTATACCTTTGAAAGATTCATGAAAGTCATAAAAAACTCTGTGAGGAATAGATATCGTCCAGAAGGTTGTATTGTCGAAAGTTATTTAATAGAAGAAGCTATTGAATTTTGTTCTGATTTCTTATCTGGAGTAAATCTCGTTGGGCTTGGGACTCGCAAGTCACAAGACCATTTAGACACTTCAAACATTGGTAGGTCATTGTCCATGGAAGCTCCATTCAAATCTGAACAAGAACTTCTACGTCAAGCTCATCGATATGTGTTGGAAAATACAATTGATGTTCAACCATATATGGAGTAAGTTTATTCATTGCTTCCTTTATTGTTTCATTGACTTTTATATAATTAAATCTAACTATATTACAATGTTTGAATGATGACTACAAAGAAAACATATGAAGGCTTTGCAACTACAATATCGGAATAAGTTTAAAAATCAGAAATTGCTTCAAGAGGAACATAATCGAACTTTTATACATTGGTTACGAGAAGAGGTATAGTGTTGAACCTTCTAATTTAGTTATACATGTTATGTGTTGAACTTTAAATAAGAATTCTTGTGGTAGGTATCAATTGAGCTTGAAGTTGGAAATAGTGGAGTTTCAGATAACTTAAGGTGGATTGCTCATGGCCCTCATCCTTTTTTTATTACATATAGTGGTTATGCAATAAACGGATGTCGCTATCACACAAAATATTCTGAGAAGGATCGAAATGTACAAAACAGTGGAGTTAACTTAGTTGCAAAAATAATGCAAATGTCTAGTCCTAAAGATAAAAATCCCAGCATTGGAGATATGTCATTCTATGGAGCGATACAAGAGATATGGGAACTCAATTATAATACGTTTAATGTTCTGGTGTTTAAATGCAATTGGGTTCAGAATAGTGGTGGTGTCCGGATTGATGAACTTGGTTATACTTTAGTTGATTTAAATAGAGTAGGACACAAGTCAGACTCATTTATACTAGCAAGCCAAGCAAAGCAAGTGTTTTATGTTGAGGATCCAAGTGATGTTAGATGGTCAGTTGTACTCACTCCACCACAAAGAGAGTTTGAAGATAGATATAATGACGACGAACTTGGTGATACAATACTCCAGTGTGAAGGAATACCCAATGATATGCCAAATGTCGATTTAAACAATGATTTGGATGACAATATCTCAATGTACGTAAGATCAGATTGTGAAGGCACATGGATACCTACATAATATTATAATGGTGTGTTTTCATAATTCTAAACAACTAGACCATAAGTTTATTATGTTCATTTATCTTATTTCATTATTTATTGTTTAAAATTTGTATATCATGCTAATTGTTTCTTCATTTTGATTGACAGCTTTGCATAATATAATATGGACGATCTTAATGAAGAACTTGGTGTCGGTGAGTTGAATGCAATAGTTGAAGAGATTGATACTACAAATGAAACCCCAAAAGAGTTGAAGCGACGACGAGGACCTACTATTATGTTTGATGTAACTCGCATTAGAAGTTTGGGAGACAAGAAGGTGGTGAGGTACAATGAAGATGAAGCACCTATTGGTGAGAATGGAGCGAAGTTAAAGTCTTTCATAGGGTCTGCAACCCATTATCATGTCCCTATCACATATACGTCTTGGAAAAGTGTGCCTCTAGAACTGAAAGATAAGATATTCACTACAGTTGAGATATATATAACTTTAATGTGCTTATTATATTGATAATATTCTTGCTGTATGGACACTTGATTAAGTATACTTTTAATTATTTAGGTTGCATTTGTCATTGATCCAAGATCTAGGAAAAACGTTCTCCAAACTGCAGGTATTTCGTTTCGTCAGTTTAAGAACTGGCTAACAACAGAATACATCATGCCGCTTAAAGATGAACCACAATTGCTTCAATTTCCACCTGAAAAGTATTCCTTCATTGAGCAAAATCACTAGGAAGAGTTTGTAAGGTCAAGGTTATCTGAGACCTTTCAGGTATGAATAACTTTTATACATGAAAATCATTCGGAAGAATATTTGCTACTTTCTCATTAACAAATACATTTGGATATAGGAAAAAAGACAATTACAACAGGATAGACGATCGAAGAACAAATACAATCATAGAATCTCAAGAAAAGGGTATGCCAATCTTAAGGAGGAAATGGTAAGATGTTTAGATGTTTAAGGAGGAAACTCCCATTTTTGTAGTTTGTTCTTTCTTTGTTGCCGAAGAAACCTTATAGAATTTCTTTTACACCATCTCATAAGGGATTAGATTTTTGGGATGTCTGTTTAATATTATTTCCTTCTTGTTTGGTTTGATATCTGGTGTAATGCTCCTATTTGCTTGCGTGGTGGTGGTGGTGGTGGTTGGGGGGGGGGTTGCATAAAAAGTTGTAAGTTTGTTTCTTGTAAGGCTTTGCCATTTCGGGAGGGGGGGATTGCATAAAAAGTTGTAAGTTTGTTTCTTGTAAGGCTTTGTCATTTAGGGAGGGGTTGCATAAAAAGTTGTAAGTTTGTTTCTTGTAAGGATTTGATTACTTTGTGGAGTTGCATAAAAAGTTGTAAGTTTGTTTCTTGTAAGGCTTTGTCATTTAGAGGACCCCGGGAGGGGGGGGGGGATTGCATAAAAAGTTGTAAGTTTGTTTCTTGTAAGGCTTTGTATACTTTGTGGAGTTGCATAAAAAGTTATAAGTCTGTTTCTTGTAAGGCTTTGTCATTTAGGGGGGGAGGTTTGTTTCTTCTTTGTTTCTTGGAATACAAGCTAATATGTTTACCGCTTGAACTCTATGTTCTCGATTGAAGAAGGAGGGTTCAAATGAAGTTTATGTTGATTGAGCTAAAATGTGGAAGAAAGCTCGAGTTAACAAACAAGGACAGTATGACAATGACAACATTCAGTAAGTCATCCGTAAAATAGTAAGTCATTACATATAATCAAGCATCACTTTTTCACATTTCTATAACTTACATTAATTTTGCTATCTTTTTAGGATGAGATATCAATGAATACAGATTCATCATCTGTGAATAGACACTGTTCAAATGATGTGTTAACTCAAGCATTGGGTACAAAAGAGCACAATGGTCGTGTGCGTGGGGTTGGTGGATATGTTACTCCGACAATGTACTTTCATTCAGTTAAGAAAACATCAAAAGATGAGGCGAACATTCTAGTTGAGAATGAAGAACTCCGTAGACGAGTTAGTGAATTAGAGACACAAATTCGCTCAAACTTGTCTACACCATTGTCTGTACATGGGAGTTGTTCAAGGCCAATAATGTTAGAGGGGATTGAAGAGAAGGGTAAGACAATAGAAGTGGAATCGTTGGACAAACCAAAAGAGAATGAAAAGAAAGGGAAGGAGGTGATGAAGATGAATGAACCAGAGTTGGACGTCTTGAAGGTATGTAATCCACTATTAAACTGGAATGTCTAATATTGTACGTCTTACTGAATGTGAATGTTCTTGAATTAGGAGACGAACTTAATAAAAATGCCTACAGAAAAAGTAGTTGTATGTGAATCGACATCAACTTTGCCATTAACGTTGAAGTCGATTCTCAGATATGCTGAGAAGGTAATGGAGAAAGATTCCAGCATCACTTTTTCACTACCCGCTGACCTTTTTGGCATTAGTCGAAAGAGTTCTGTGCTTCGAGAGGATATCATTGATCTTTGTAACATGAACGAAGTCAAAACGTTTACATTGGTGGCCTATATGATGTAAGTCAATTTCAATTTTTTGCATCTAAATTTATGTACCTCTTTTACGAGTTTATATATTTTGTAGATACTTGTATTCATCTGTTCTTGGTTCGAAAGAAAATGTGCAGTATGTCTTCGTAGATGCGTCCCTAATCTCTTCTGGAAACACACAAGAATCTCGAATTCGAAACTTGTCTAGTAGATTGATGGTTTCAAAAGCAAACCAAGTAGTTCTTGCTCCTTTTAATCCCGGGTAAGTTAAGTTAGGGTATCGATTGCATTGACAATAAAATAGTACTTACATTTTTGTATAATTAGGGATCATTGGGCACTGCTTGCCATAAATGCGTATGAGGATACAGTGTTTTACCTTGACTCGCTAAGGACGACATCAAAAGCAACTACAAGATATGTAACCGACACGTAAGTTTAATCTTCTATATCATGTAGTATTGTTAATTCTAATGCATGTACAATATTATAAGATATGTGCAATCTTATATTGGCAAAACAGAGCAATAGCGATATTTCACTCGCAAAAGAACATTAATAAAAGCAGGAAACAAACTTTATGGCGAACAGTAAAGACAAGTATAAATATTTAAATTCATTGTATTTTGTAGATTACTAGCAATTAAGATTAGTCCGTTATTCTAATTTGTTGTTTTTCTAGTGTCCACTACAAGTCGGGAGCACTGCGTGTGGATACTATGTCATGAAGTATATGAGAGAAATTGTAAATAGGGGAAGCATTGTCATCTCCGATTCGATATGTTATATATCAAACTATTTCTTTTGTGGGTATAATAATTTTCATGAATAGTAATTCATTTATTTTGCATGTCTACAGATTGATACACGAAAACCATACTCATAGGCCAAGTTAGATGAGGTGTGGGTTGAGTTGGTTGAATTTTTGGGTTCGTACATATGATCTAGGACTTATTTATCATCTTTGAACAGGAAACTTTATTTTTTATGGCTGATTTTTAGAAATGTTCATAAGGAGGGGAAAAGTGAGGAGGAGGAGGGGGGTTGATTGATATACTTTTGAGAATTTGTTGAGGTTTAGAGTTTAGGTGAATTATTAATAGGTGAACTGTTCATATGTAGGGGGTTGCCATTATGAAACTTTATGTATTGGGGATGATATACTTTTGGGTTAGGTTAGTTAATTAGATGATGTTTAGTTCAATTCTTGGAAATCTTCTGAAATTGTTTATATATATATATATTTGTTTTGTAAATGATATATGAATATAATACAAAATTTTGGAAATGATATGAATGAATGATGTTTAGTTACCATTTGATGTATATTTATCGTTTATATGTAGTTGAATTCTTGGACCAATGGGAGCATAATACAGGAACAATAATATAAATAAATTATAATTTAAAAAATGAAAATTTGCTCGACGATTTTGAAATGTCATGAATAATAAATTTCTTGACGGTTCGCAAATGTCATAAACAACGAAATTCTTGACGGTTCCAAAATGTCATTAAAAAGCATACTCTTAACGGTTCTCAAATGTCATGAAAATGAATACTCTTGACGGGTACAAAATGTCATAAACAATCACTTTCTTGATGGTTATTAAATGTCATGAAAAATGCATTCTTGCGGTTTTAAAATGTCATGAATACTCATATTGTTGACGGTTTTTGTCATTCATAGTCATATTCTTGATGGTTCTACACTGTCATTAAAAACTATACTCTTGACGGTTCTAAACTGTCATGAAAAATTGAAAACTTGACGGTTATAAACTGTCAATTGTAACAATTCTTGACGTTTTTTACAGCTATCAAGAAAATTGCCTTTCTTGACACTAGATTCAAGGATGGTTTTAAAACCGTCAAGAATACTCATTCTTGACAGTTTAAAACTGTCAAGAGAGTTAGTTTCTGTAGTTGTCTGAGCCCACCCACGATGCATCCATTGTAACAACGAACGTCAAATGATGGTCCCATTGCAAGTGAGAACAAATCGTCAGATAGATTTTAAGACTCACGCAGTTCTAACACCTAAAATCAATGTGGCAACGATTATAAACATTTCAGGTGCTTAAATAAATTAGTGCATACATGTCACACTAAAACTTGTTATATACCTATGCTCGAAACCATTCAGGGAATGCTCGTTCATGTCTTTTATACAAATCCATAGCATTTTGAGCATGTCGACGTATTAGCCTTAAATGCTTCTTGACAAGGATGAGGATGAGTTTAATTTCTTTAAGAACAATGTATAAAAAATACTGATCAATAACTATACCTAAGAATTACGAAGATAAGAAATGCTTACTTTTGATACTCCGATATTTCGTCTACATTGTTCAGTATGTACCAATAGAAGAGGTGTTTCTCTTTCTATGGTATAGTACGAACACTTGACGCACCTAAGGGTCGTACTTTCTGCTTGAAAATTTCAAAGTCACCAATTACCTCATCCTCTATAATGGTATCATCATTTCGCTCATCTCTTATGAATCGAGTCTCTATACCACTTAGGTAACGTAAACAAAAGGTGCTCGATTCATTCATCACATAAGCTTCTACAATTGACCCCTCAGGACGTGCTTTGTTTCTAACATACTATTTTAATGTTCGTAGACTTCTTTCAATGAGATACATCCAACTATAAGAAATTGAAGCAGTAACCTTCGTTTCATATGGTAAGTGAACGGCTAGGTGTACCATAACGCTAAAGAAGGCAGGTAGAAATATTCTTTCTAACTTACAAAGTATGATTATGATATCTACTTGCAATCTGTCAAAATCACTTACTTTTATTGTTCTGGCGCACAAGTCACAAAAAAATTTACATAATTTGATAAAAGCAGTGTACACATTTTTCGATAAGAATGCTCAAATACCAATTGGTAGCAGTCGATGTAATAAAACATGACAATCGTGCATTTTTAGTCCTGATATTTTTTCCTCTCTTTCATGCACACATCTCGATATATTGGAAACAATTCCATCGGAAAACTTAACTGATTTCAAGAACTTGCAAAACTCAACTCGTTCACTGCTAGTCAATGTGTAGCTCGAATGTGACTTAACCAATCAGTTACCAACTTCTATAAGGTGTAAATTCTTTCTTATCTTCAGATCTTGTAGGTCCAACCGAGCATTCATGGTATCCATGGTTTTCCCTTTGATGTTCAACAACGTACCAACTAAATTGTCACAAACACTCTTCTCAATGTGCATTACATCAAGTTTGTGACATAACAATAGTCTCAACTAGTCAGAAAGTTCGAAAAAAATATTTCTCTTCGTCTAATTAAGAGCTCTCTTTCTTTTCTTATCCTGTATTGAAGGATGTTTACTCATAACTAAAACCTCCAACTGATCTAGCTTTTCTAAGATTTCCTGCCCATTCATCACGACTAGAGGAGCTCTACGCTCTATCTTTCCATCGTGTAGCCTACTTCTACGCCACACATAGTTCTTTGAAAGATAGCATCTATGTCTCATGAAAGATATTCTACCTCGTATCCCAAAGGACGATCTATCACCCATGCATATAGAACATGCATGATACCCCTTTGTACTCCACTCTGATAGGTCACTATACGCCGGGAAGTTATTAATCGTCCACAACAAGGCTGCATGTAACTGAAATAACAGATCTGTAAGAGAGTCATACGTACGCACCCTGAAAGTCCATAACTCTTTTAGTCAATCAATGATTGGAGATACGCATCGATTTTCCTACCAGGAGATTTAGGACTGGGTATGAGCAGTGACATGAAGAAATTTGGCTCTTTCATGCATTTCCATGGTGGCAAATTGCAAGGAAGTAATCCAACAGGCCACATATTGTATGAGGTACTCATTTGACCAAATGGGTTAAACCCATCTGAAGCCAAACTCAAATGCACGTTTCGTGGATTAGAAGAAAAATAAGGAAATTCAGAATCAAAGTACTTCCATCCCTCTACATCAGTTGGATGTCTCAACTCATCATCTATTTCAACACGTTTATCCCTATGTCATCTCATGTCATCAGATCCTTTCTGCGATAGAAACAAGCAATGTAATCTCAGTACCAAAGGAAAGTGGCGCAATATCTTATGCGAAATTTTTTCCCTCAATTATGATTAATCTTGTACCAAACCTTGCCACATGTAGGACAATGTTGCAAATCAACAAACTCTTTCCAATACGATACATAGTCATACTTGCACAGGTGAATAGTCTCGTATCCCAAGCCCAACTCACGAAGTTTTTGTTTTGCTTCATAAAATGAACTAGGGATAGTACTACTACACATTGGAAATGCTACTCTTAAGAGTTCTAACAACATGTCAAATGACTTGTTACTCCAACCATTTAGAACCTTTACATGCATCAACTTAACCAAAAAATTCAACGACGAAAATTTAGAACAACCGGGGTACAACTCATTACGTGCTTCATTCAATAAGTCCTAAAATATGTTTGTTCTATCTTCATCTATATCTACCCCAATATTCCTCGACATTTAATCTTCCAAACGACATTCCTCTCTTTCCTTTTCCTGTTCAATTAGGGCTTGTAAATAATTAAGCATACCAAACATATCATCTTCTTCATTAAACTGCTTACTACTAGTTCCTTCATCAAAAGGGTTACTGCTAGTTCCTTCCTCAAAGTTTTTTGTACCTCTAAAGCTTAATGGCTCTCCATGATATACCCTTTTTGTGTAGTAGGGGGATATTCCAATAGTCAGTAGATGTCGTTCCACACCCTCTAATAAGTTCCAATTTAAATTCATACATCCTTTGCATGGACACCTTAATTTTCCGTAGGCGTCAACGTGAAACTTGACAAATTCTAAAAATTGGGTCACTCCCTCTTTATACTCAAGGGAGAGCTTATTCCTAAGTTTCATCCAACCCTTGTCCATCGTTTAAGTCCCTAAAATATAAATAGGTTTTATTAGAAACATATCCATCTCCTCTCACATCCATAACTTACTCCCCTGAATTTTCACTAATTTTTACTAATATACAATCTCTCAAAATTTTCACTAAAACTTACTTCAAACTACAGAGGCTACCATAACTGCAAAATAACCAACACAGCCTAATTATTAACAACAAAATACTTCGATCTTCACATCCTACCCACTCCTTTCAAAACAAAAAAGGCTACCATAACTGTAGGATAGCCATCCCAAATCAACAACTCAAACTTATTCAAAACAAATAGGTTATCATAACTGCAGGATAGTCATCTCAAATCAACAACAAAGTTATTGAACACAAACAGGCTATCATAACTGCAGGATAACCAAAACAAACGTTATTCCTTTTTTTTTTCACTTTTTCCATTGGAAAACTTTAAACGTTTATTTGGTATGATGATGACTACTTAGATGTGTTGAAGTGCAGGCTGAACTTGGAAGGCCTAATCCAATGCAACCTGACAAAGGGAAGGTCTCAATCTCTGTTGATTGTAGGCCGACTGCAGAGCCGGCGTTTGAGGTGGGGTAATTTGTGTGTGTGTATATATATATATATATATATATATATATATTTTAATACATTTTGTTCATCCGTGTATTGTACAATTGCCCGTGAATGGTTTGGTTTAAAAAATGTGTTTTCTTGGAGGCAATCATAGTTTCATGTCATTTTAGTTGGGGAATAGGAGGTAATAATAAGTGAAAAATGGAAGGTTGGGCTTCAACAACTAGGTTTGATATTTACTACATAGTTGTTGAGAAAATGAAATTGATAGAAACATATTGCAGAAGCAATAATCAAAATCTCAATCTTTGTTAAATAGAGAACAAAATGGAAAATGTGTAAATAGAATCTAATAGATAAATAAACTTCAAACTGAAGTAGAAAAAATTTGGTGATGCAGAAAACGTGGTACTCAAAATATGGTACTAAAAATTCTTATAAAAAAATAGGGTATTGAAATGTGATGCAAACATTACATGGAAGCTCACCTTAGGTACAAGAATGAACCTAATTAATACCACATACAATTTAAAACAACATTTAAAACAGAAACTCACAAAACTAAGCAACTAATCTTGAAAAGAAGGAAAAAAGGAATGAAAAAACAAACTAGAATATTTTTCTTCTAAAAGGACCATATTCACAAAGAACCAAAAGATGTGTAATACTCTCACCCCTAAGATGGCATCAGACACCAATTAGGAGTGTGACCATCAAAGGAGCCTGTTTAAGAAGAACTTTGGTATTAATGCTATCATGATTGATTTTTCATAGGAAGAAATTGATTTCCTTCAGAATTCTTGTGTAGGGCAGTGTTGTTGTTACCACAATGAGCAATGATCAAAGTGATGGATGATTGATTTCGATGAAAATCGATCGGATTTATCCAGTTTCCACCTCCAAGTGTGTTCAACCTGAGGGGTTTTTGGGGGTGAGCAGATTAGAGGACATCATGGTCTATTCATCAATTTCAACCTCATTAAGGTGCATTTGAAATCAAGATCCCATGCTTAATAGTTCGAGTTCCAGCATTGTGCAACGGAAGCCTAAAGGAAATCTTAGCTCTATAACTTAAAGAAAAAACTTAGAAACCCTAATTGTAACTCGAAGGTCCTTAACAATTGCGTGGCTTCTTTCTTAGTCTATGATTGACTTGTTAAAATCATTCCTTCAAATCATTGACTTGTCAAAATAATTCCTTCAAATTTCATTTTTTAATATTAAAATGAGAGGTGGGAATTAAAGCTTGTAGATTTACTCCTTTGCATACAAGAGAAATACCCCTTCCCCTTGTCTCTATTGATGAAGTGTGTGATATTACATCGGCTTGATGGAATGTTGTACTTGTTGCTCACTCTTTTGGTTAAAGTAAGAGACTGTAGAACACATTGCTAAATTGGGTTACATGCTTTCAAGCTGTTCTTCCAGTGCTCGGCCTTCATCTCTCCATGGTGCTTCCTCTCTAAAGCTTTTGTTGTGTTCTCCTTTTTGTCCTTTTCAGACTTTGTGGATCTTTTGCCCCTTGCGGTCTCTGTGGACTTCGGGTTTTTTATTTTCCTCCTTTTGTTTGTTCTGGCTAGTTTTATTTCTGTTTTTGCCTTTTGTTGTTTTACTTATTTATTGTACCTTGAGCCTTGATCTCCATTTCAAGAAGGAAAAAAAAGAGATTAAATTGAAAACCAATTTCTTTCTTTCAAAGAACCATGTTGAATGTAATATCATTTAATCAAATTTGAACGAACAGATGGGATAATGGGAAAAAAACTAGTGGCTACTGTAAAAATGGAATCAATATTTAGGTACTAAAATGATATGCTAATAGAAATTGTTATAAATATGACCTATTAAGAGCTTAATTTAACTAACACTTGTATATACCTGAGAACCAAGAGGTCTTGGATTCAAATCACCTCTCTTGTTTGGACTTAGAAATAGTTATAAACATGGTGTAATTTACAAGATGAATTACTACCATGAGAATAGTGCATGGTGGAGGAGCTTCTTCACTCCTACCCCTTTCCTGAAAGGGTCCATTATTGTGTTTGGCTTGTTTTTTGCTATTTTATGGTTTCATTGAGGTGAAAGAAACAATAGGCTTTTTAGGTGGATTGAGAAGTCTTATGTCAGGTGTAATCCTTTGTTAGATTTCAATCATCTCTCTAGGATTTCATACATAGAGCCTCTCTAGGATTCCATTTCTTTCCTTTGTTCTCAATGAAAGGAGTAGCTCTCCGTCAATCTGGTATCCATCGTTTCAAGTTGTAATCTTTTTTCTTTTTCATATGTACTTTTTGTTGTGCTTGTAATATTTGGGTTTTCATTGAATATAGGGTAGGGGTGGTGAAGAGTTATCAACGAAACTCTTAGTTGCTCTTGAGCGGTGTCTCTTAGGTGGAAAAAGTGGCTCAGGTTTGACTTGTAATTAGATAAATATATCAGTCATATTTGCTTCCCTTGTTTGGATCAGTAACTTTTTCACTTGATAAAAAGTGTGTTGTTGTTGCCTCAGGGGCTTGGATTGACCTTTCATCTTTGATAGTTGTGGAAGGGAAGCTTTGTTGGGATCTCTATATTGAGGGGTTGGTCTTAAGCTCAGAGGGCAATCTTCTAGACACTCTTGGTGTTGCCATTAAGGTATATTTTCATTTTTGGCTTTTGTCTACACTTCTCTTCATTATCATTTGTTAACTTCAATAAACAGATTTTGTACTTCATTATTCACTTTTGTCTACACTTCTCTTCTGTATCATTTACACTTTACAAGGCAGCATGACCATATAACCTTCACTTCTTTTACCAAACCAATGTCCAATAAACACATTTTTGATTGAGGAAAGTCAAGCTTTAAGCCTATATTTGTCTCATTCAATTTTGAAAATCTTTGCTAGGCCATTTGCATATCAGAAGAGTAAAACAAGAAATTTCCTATTGAGAGTTAGCTAGTGGGATGTATTGATATGCATTGAGGGAAACGACTAACGAATGTGTTATCATATGGGGAATTTTTTTGTGGTGGTTTCTGGATTTTCATCTGGTAGAGAGAGGTTACCAACCCCATCATGAAAAGGTTGGTTAGTTTGGTGTTGCTGTCTCTTATATTTGTTTATTATTAAAAATATGTCTTTAAAAAACTAGATAATTTTTATGCCAACAGAAAATTCAAATAAATGAATTGATGCATTTATATGCTTAAAAGACTTGGTTTGATATATTTCAGACTCAATTTATTATAATTGTCATATATGTGTCTTTTTAGTCCATTCTATCAGGCAAGTGTTCTATGTATGTGTAAGGTATTTCTTACTAATATTAGTATTAATATGAAAGAGTTGCCTGAAGGTTACAATTCCCTCTGAGAAAAGCTTAACCTCCCCTTTCTCAAGTCTACTTGCTAATTTCCAAAACCCTATTCTAACTATCGTCATCTTATTCAATACATAGATTGACCAATCCTCACTTCCTCACTTCCATACAGCCTAGTAGTTCCCATCATAACTAACTTTTACTCGTACTACTCTATTTACCCCTTCTCGAATATTTCAGTAGAATTGAAACCCTAATAATATGTTTAGCATATATATTATACTAACAAGTGTCCATGTCTGTGTTATGACAAGGACATGCTCGTCAAAGTAAAGTGTTCATGCTTATTAGGGAGAGGTTACCATCCTGCTCGTGGAAAAGGCTGGTAGTCTAGTGTTGATGTATATGTTGTCTTTCTTAATTTTTTTTTCTTTCTATTTTTCTTGAAGAAATTTAGGAATTAATTTAAAACTGATTGTGATACTTTACTTACTCTTTTAATACTTATGAAAGAAACTAATAAAACTTCTAATTGTTCTTCTCAAGGCTGCTTTGAACAATACATGCATCCCAAAAGTCCATATTGCTGCAGAAGCATCAGGCAACGAACAACCTGAAGTTGACGTAAGTGATGAAGAATTTCTACAGTTCGAGACATCTGGGGTTCCAGCCATTGTTACATTGACAAAAGTGGGTAAGCACTACATCATTGATGCTACTTTGGAAGAAGAATCTCAAATGAGTTCTGCAGTCTCCATATCCATCAACAGGCATGATCGGTTGACTAAACGTGGGGGTGTCGGGGTTGATCCAAGCATAATCCTCGATTGATATATGTGGGCAAACATGTCAGCGAGGAGTTGCTGAACAAGTTGGACTCAGAGATTGTGGCTGCTGAAGCTAATGAAGAGGAATGAAAAAGCTCTTAGATCTCTTACTGTTGTTCATTTGCATGGTAGAATCTTAGATTGATAATCTGCAATGGAATTTTAGTCTAGATGGTATAGATGATTGAAAGGTAGTGATCTTGTAAAATTGCTAGTGTTTTAGATGTTTTGATTTTGTCTTGGCATTTGGTCTTGGCTTTATTGTGTCTAAACATTTGCATAAAGTATGTATCTTTGATTAAAGAGTCCGTGGTTTGTATTCTTCACTACACGAAGAAAGAAACAATTTTATTGGCAACTTATTATTTAAATGAGTTTTGGGGATCAGAATTTGGAAAGAACCACTCAAATGGATGTGGACTATGAATATAGAAACTATGAGGTGATGTTTAAGAGGGATAGAGGAGAAATTTAAACTTATGTTTAATTTTATATATATATATATATATATATATATATATATATATATATATATATATAAATGGACTAAAATAATTGGTCCTTTGTTTTTTGTTGTACAAATACAAAGTCAATATTGTGAGTTCTGGAAATATAATTCATATTTATATATATATACATGTATATATAATATAAAGGAATTGTTATAGATAGCAAAGAAAATGAAACTATTTACAAAATATAGCAAAACACTTAAATTGGTTATAGAGACTTCAATGGTTTTTGTTATCTTTTATAAATAGTTTCAATTGTCATCATGTATGCATTTATGCCTTCCTCCATTTGATGCTAACCTCAACTCCAATAAGGATAGTACTGGGTGTTTTGGTGTTCTTTGTTTTTATTTATTTATTTTTTGGATTTTCCAAAAGAATATTAGATATCCATAGAGTTTTGGCTTAACAGCAATGTGGTTGATGTTATAATTAAGGTTCATAGACTTTTGGCTCGCTATCCAGCAGATCGGAGGTTTAATGTTTTTTTTGGGCATTTAAGGTTTTGTAACTCTTTTGGGGTTGGTTATTGTTGCTGAAATATAGGTTTATAAAACCCTTAATTATGGTTCATGAATACTAAGCAAGGATCCTTGTGTGAAATTTTAAAGTAGATTTAGTTCGAGCTGTTCGAAGATATTTAGTGAATTTATTTTTGGAAGAGGCTCTAACAGTTGAATTCAATTTTGGTTCCTCTTTGAGGTTTAATTCAAGGATTCTCAAAGCTTGAGGTGACATTGGTTTTGCTTGCATAAATGTTTTTGACAATCTTCGAAAAGCTTGCAGTTTAGTAAAGTTTGTTAAGGTTTACTATGATGTTATGTTGTGGAATTCTTATGGATATCAATCGTAACGATACAAACATTTATACTAAGTTGAGATCATTATTACTAGAATAACTAAAGACTTTAACATTTAAAATGAAGAGAGCACTAAATTTTCAATGAAAATTTCAAGCATTCATTTATAAATCATAATTAAAAGTACGTAGAAATAAGAGCTAGAAAATAAAATCTTAGTCGGGTCCTATCTAACTTTTGAAGAAAAATAATTATAAATTTAAATCATAAGTTTGATAGATTCAACAATACAAAAAAATTTACTAGAAAAAAATTCAAATTGTAAAAGTAAAAGAAAAAGCAACAAAAAGTTATCCTATTGGTAAGTCGTTGTCACTTTTTGTTAGACAGCTTTCTTCTACCTGTACTTAAAAAACTAAACATAGAAAGAGTGAGTATAAGCATATACGTAGTAAAAAATCTACTACTAGTCTCGCTAGGTGTCTGTTAACTTCCCATTAAAGTCTTGTAAGGAAGTACCCAAAAACTATCGTGCTCCCGAACACACGTAATATAGTGATCCCGTAGTAACACGTCTGATCTTCGGTGAACCCAAAGGAACACCTAAGAGAATAGGTGATAAAACATATCATGTCAAACTGGTGGTCCCATCAAACTCACACAGTCATAAATCTGCGAAAAGATAGTGATCCCAAGGGATACTCATATGGGTATGACCTTAATAGATAAAGTTAACAGAACACTCATCCATAGCATGTAGCATATCATAAATATCATAACATGACATGAATATTAATTATAAAGTCCTTAATCATGTGATTAATATAACATGCATCATCACATATCAGTTATCCATATCGATCATCAATATTAGTCAACAATATCAGTCATCAACAGATTATGCATCTTAACTACATCAATGCATAATGGAAAATACACATACAAGCTCTTAAATTTAGTTCGAGGATCTAATACTAGAAATCTCTTACCTCGAGATTAGCTTAACCAAAATTATTCCTAATAGGCATAGTCAAAGCTTTCCAAAGAGACAAATCCTAAACATAAAAGAAATTAAATTAATAAATTTGTCATTCAAACATCTAAGTATTTATCTTAGATCTCTAACTTACACCAAAACTAAGGTTGAAATCAACACAACCTTGAATAGGAAAATTTCACAAACTAATCCTAAACCCTAAACCCTAAACCCTAAACCCTTAAACCCTAAACCCCTAAATCCTAAACGCCTAAAACCCGAAATCCCAAACCGCCTAAACCCGAAACCCAAATCCCAAATCCCAAACCCCTAAACCTCTAAACCCTAAACCCTAAACCCTACAGTGTCAATTGTTGTCAACAACTCTTGTATGGGTAGTCTATCGAGACGACCGATCACCGCATCAATAGCTTTGGCTTTCTAAAAAAATTCTTCAAGATGGGTTCCCAAGAAGCAAATGGAGTTAGGAACTTCCACTAGGTAGAGCATCTGCTTTTCAAGCTCTACCAATTAGTCTGCATGGGTCTTGCCCAACTGTTTCGTTGTGGACATGTTTATGTCTTAACTGTCAATAAAGCCAACCTAGCTCTAATACCACTTATCATAATAGCAATCTTTCAAACACGGGACAAGCGATTGTGTGGCACTATTTCTACTCAATCCACAAGTCAGCCGTGCAAAATCTGAAAATCGCCGACAAACTCGCGGTATGATGTAGCCTTCCTTCACATTCTTAAGACAATTGTTTTATAAAATGTGTGAGAGAAAGAAAATCATTGATAACGTCATTAAAGAAAGTATTAAAGACTGTCAATTACAAAGAAAGCTTTGATTGCAAAGAGTATGACAAGGCTTGGTTGAGGATTCAACTAGTGAGCCTCCCCTATAGTACATTTTTTTCTTTTCTAGCTTTGACAAATTTGCATATGAAAAGTGCGAAACGTCGCACCCTAGGTCTACGACATAAAAATAGAAGCAATAGACTAAACTAAGTACAAGACATAAAGATAAAGTGGTTTGGGGGTATTTGGGCATACGACCATATGCAAACAACGTCCTAGACAAGCATGCTAGTGACACTATGGGTTGTTGAGCTCTTGTCCCATTATTATTAATAATAAAAGAGACTTTTTACCCTTAAAAAAAAAAGAGTTATGTTTTCCTTTTTTTTTCTTCGTATTATTAGTTTAAGGTTTAAATAGATACAAATCCTAAAGTCTTTACTTTATTGTTGTACCACTTTTGAATGTTGAATGTTTAGTGAAAAATTTCTTTTGGGCAGGACATTCAGGGAGAAAAGTAAATCACTTGGTCAAAAGGGATTTAGTTACCCAAACCCAAGTAGATGGTGGTCTCGATAATCGGTATTGGAGGCCTGAAAATCAAGAATTTTGGCCCTTTCAGCTAAATGGAGGTGGAGGCGAAGAAAACTCTTTAAGGAGCCAAGTAGTAAAAAGTATCTATGGCAAAAGCTTATTTAGGTGGCACACCAGTGGAAAAGTTACTTGCAGTCTTCGTAGTCCTTGAATTAGCATATCAAGGACTTGGTTAAAAGTTGAAACATATAATGGCAGAAAAATTTCATTCGGGTTTGCTCCTTGGGTGGATAAAATTGTGCAACTGTTATGGAAATTAAACTCTCCTCTCAGAGCCTTTGTCCCCACGTTGTCACCTTTGTTTGGCAGATTCAGAAGACCTGCATTTGTTCTTCAATTGTGGTTATGCTGAAAATTGTTGCAAAACTTATTTGAGTGCCTCAACCTTAGTTGGTCTTTTGGTTATGGGTTCAAGGACAATGTTTTGTAGCTAGTGATCGGTCCTAAGTTAAAAGAAAAGCCAAGGCTGATTTGGGCTAATGTAGTAAAAACATTGCTAACAAAACTATGGTTTGAAAAAGCTTCCCTTTGGACAATTCAATTTGAGACAGCTCGACTTAATACTTTCTCGTGCTGTTCCTCCCTATCTAAAGCATTTGAATATTACTTCATCCAAGACATAGTATGATCTTTCTGCTTTCGATCTTTTTCTTAATTATACATTATTTAATGAAGTGACTGCTTTAGATTTTTTTTCTTTATTCTTTTGTTTAAAAGAACTATGCATGGTTTAGGAAATAATTCTTAAGAATAAATTATATAAAATAGTTGTCATTACGTAGGATTTGAAAATAATGAATAATAAATGAGAAATGATCTGACAAAAAGTAATTGTACATCTCTTTTTTCATTTTACATTTGCAGAGTTGAATGTGCAGTTAAATGGTTGTATATGATGATTGCAGTATACAAACTTAGTTGGGGCATTGACGAAAGAGCCCAAGAAATGTGTTGCAAACTTCATACACACGATAAAAGACTTTTCTTCATTTGGGATACGTTTGGGAAATTGCACTCTGTGGCACAAAATGAAAGGATCGTCGTCTATTTACTTCAATTCTAGTAATAATTGAAGGGGAAATAAGAACGCTTTCTGAAATTCTATGAAAAGACGTTGAATCATTTCGAGTCATTGAATTTAATTCATGGGTTCAACTCCTCCAAAACTTAATTTGGAAAAAATAGCAAAATAAATATAAAATTATACAAATGGCACAATCAAAAAGTATATTAAAAACGAAAAATATAGAATGCCAAAAGTAATCCTTCCCAATCTCAAGCCTAAACCCTAAAACCCTAAACCCTAAAAACCCTAAAACCTTAACCTTAAACCCTAAACCCTAAAAACCCCTAAACCTCAAACCCCCAAACCCATTTCCCAAGTCTGTTATGAATGCTATGGCTACATATTATGAAATCAAAAATATGTTTTGAAATTTTCAACTATGTTTTATCCTAACTTGAATCTTCCATGAGACATATTGTGTGGTTAACTCCATATTGACGGTAGGGCTGACGAACCTATTTTAACTATAGATCATCAAGAAAGGTATAAATTATTATGCCTTAAAAGAGGGGATAACAATGAAAGTTAAATCCCATCAACTGTTTTGTCTTAGAATGAAGAGGTTTAATACTGTCTGGGCTATGAATCATGTCTTCCAAAATCTCTATGGCTATGAATCATGTCTTCCAAAATCTCTATGCAAGATGTTTCCAAGTACTATGCAGTGAAATGAATTTAAGATGGGAAGAGGGTATTTTAACTTTCAGAGCTTGAAAATAGTGGTCTAGCACATTCCCCACCATTTCCATTCCCATTTATTACTATCTCCTCAACTGCCTCCAAGCAACTCACCAATATTTTTTCTTTTTCCTCATGCACCCACCCACCCTATTTCCTTTTAATCACTAAATCACAATTCTGCCATTCTCCATTCTCCATTCTTTGAAAGGACAATTGAAGAGTGCATCGTTTTTCTTTTGTTAATGACATTTTCACTCTCCACAAAGTTCAGCAACCATATATTTTGGGTTTTGACCCAAAATTCAAAATTTTCAATTTACCCTCCTCGATTAAGCCCTGAAGATATGATGATTGTTGGTCAACCATTGATTTTGTGATTGACTGAAAAAAGAAAAGTCGAAGGTGGTAGATGGAGAGGAGAGGAAGAGGGAAAAGTATTGGAATGAAAACAAAATGATACATCAACCATGTATATCTTTTCGTTAGTTGAATGACCATATAAAACGAATTTTAAAATCTCTTGGACCAAAAATGTCTATTTTAAAACCTCAAATACCAAATAGACAACTCAAATCCTCTTTATGCATAGAATTTCAAAAGTTTCTTTCTCTAGCCATTATTTGATCATTTTTTAAAAGGCCTAAACACTAGACTCTAGATTTTACCTAGGGCCCTAAACCCCAAATCCAAACCCTAAAGTCTAAATCCTAAACCTATATCCAACTCATAAAAAGTGTATGAAAAGTATGATACTATATTTGTAAATTCTTTTACATTGAGCTACATGTGTTCTTACTTTAGACTTGATTGCTATATTTACAACTACTTCAAACAAAATCATGCTTTTCCAACACAAGTAGATATAATTTAATTTAACATATTAGGAGGAATTGAAAAGTACAGCAATATATGAAATACTATATACAAACTGAGATTCAACTTGTTGACGTGTGCAACAGAGGCTGTACAAGAATGACATACGCCGCGTACCGACATTGTTGAAATAGTATGAAACAAGGCTCCTAAACTTGGTTTGGATCATGCAATATTGTTTTCTATCTGGGCATGATGGTGGGAGTTACTCCACTCACGAGATCGCTACCAGAGACTTCTGATATGTAATAGTTCATATTGGATGATGAAGATGGGGGACTGGTCACTTTTATGACATCGGTGATCAAAGGCTCTGAAATTTTCGTATCGGACTCGGGCAGCATAAGCCAGATACTTTCAAGCGTTCGCACAACTTCTACCATTGAAGGGCGTGCATCTGTATCATCTTGGCAACACTTCAAAGCAAGTGTGACGAATTTTTCTACACATTCAGCAGGATAAGAACCCAGTCGACCATCAATTATGGAGAAAATTTTCCCAGACTGATATGCACCATTAACCTGTTATTGACCATACATATATTTAAAAGAGATACAAGTGTAAGTACACGCCATTGTCTATTCATTCAAGATTATGTTAGATACCTAGATTAGTATAGGGTTAAGGGTATAAGGGTAATTAGATATTTAGGTGGTTACTAAGAGTAGTGGTTATAAATAAGAAGTTGGTGAGTGAAGATGGGAGAGTTGTTGAGTAGATAGGTCTTGAGTAGTATTCTTTAGAGAGCGGGTCGCAAGTACCATAAACTTGGATCATATTGTAGTTCTTAGTTAACTCTCAATGTATGAAAATACTGATACTTGTTAGGAAGTATCCTAACAAATTGGTATCAAAGCAACAACCTAAGTGAGAATCAAAAAATGTGTAAAAAGGGATGGAAGAACAACTAAATGTGATTGATCAAGAACTTGCTGAATTTGTACGAATGTGTTAAAATTGTTAGCGGTTGAGGAGAAGTTGAGATCCTTGGCTAGGAGTGTTGAGCGATTGAGCATTCAAATGGAGGAACAACACTTCACAAGAAATGAAATTAGGAAGTTACTGGTCGATGATCATCACGCCTTTGGATCATCGTTAGTGGACAAGTCGAGTGAAGGAAAGAACAATGACGAAGAATCGGGAGAAACTCCAATATTGGTAAAAGAAAGTGTGGAATATAGAGGCGGATCAGAACAAAACAAATGAAAGCAAGGAGGAGGTGGAGAAGAATCAAGGAAAGAGAAAAATATCGACAAAGAAAAGCAAAGGTGGTCGAAGAGAGATTGAGATCTTATTGATGTTGGAGGGACAAAGAGAAGAGCATGTTCACATGATAGAAAAAGAAAACCAGGTGTGGGAGAAGGAAGAAAGTTATAAAGAAATACCTAATACTAGCGGAGATATGTCAAAACAAGAGGAAGTGAAATTTGCGAAAACTAGCATGGTCGAAGATAAAATCTCATGGGAAACATGGTTACAATGGCTATACGGAGAAGGTGAAGAGGTTGAGGAAGAGTGACCGAGAAGAAATTATAGAGAAAGGTCAGCGGCGATTGCTTGTGAGGCCTGAAATGAAGACTGGGCGAAGAAAATGTTGCTCAAAGAAGCAGAAAATGTCTGGTTGTTATGGAGAAAGAAGACGTTAGCCATTCAATGGTTGGTATGTGAAGAGTACGGCTAATCGAATGGCTGCTAACTACAACGGAAGGAGTTAAGGGGAAGTCAAGGAAGAGATTCTAGGCTATGGGCTGAAGTCAATGGACCTTACTAGAGCCAAGAGTTTTTCATAGCTGAAGGGGAGAACTTTTTCAACATCGAAGAGCAGATTGTTGGGTATTGTTGGTAAATAAAATAAAAATAAAAAAGGCCCAATTTTGTGATCATGTTTGTAAGCACATCATGAGGACAAGGTGTTTTGAAGGGCAAAGTAAGTTAAGTACCTAAATTAGTATAGGGTTAGGGGTATAAGGTTAATTAGATATTTAGGCGGTAACTAACAGTAGTGGTTATAAATAAGAAGTTGGTGAGTGAAGGAGGAGTTGTTGAGTAGATAGGTCTTGAGTAGTATTCTCAAGAGAGGGGATCCCGAGTACCATAAACTTGGATCATATTGTAGTTCTTAGTTAATTCTCAATATATAAAATATACTGATTCTTGTTAGGAAGTATCCTACCAGATTACAATCCATGGGTTGGAACCTTACCAAAGAAAAGGGAAACTATATAGAGAAATAAGTAAACATCATATTATATCCTTTAGGCATTCGGAATAAAATTGATTCCCCATATGACTATTATATCCAGTTCATGATTTATGTCCTAAAAGTTTAGTTTTTAATGCTATTCCAAATAAAGAGGCCATAAGAAATGCAATTGTAATACCTCCCTAACGATGTTCTTGCCATGTGAGATTGGGTGCCTCCCAGTCAAAAGCTCCAAAAACACAACACCAAGGCTATAAACATCACTCTTATCTGTCAATTTATGAGTCAAAAAGTACTCTGGATCAAGATAACCCTGCAAATTGAAGGAGCATGCAATTTAAAATGCACGTAAATACCCTTTAACTAAACTCAAAAATACCCTTTAACTAAACTCAATACAGGATTTCATATAGTTATTTTACCGGGAGCTGGAATTATTGAACAACCAAAAGAAAATAGTCTTAGTACAGAAGATTTAGTTTCTCTACATCAGGTAGGGGTACCATTATCGTTTGCATCTCAGCATCCCATCCCAATTATTCTAATAGGACAACTTTGAGAGTGGATTTGAATATGCAAATCAGTTTTCCATGAAAATGTAGAATATTTGTGCTAGCTTAATTGTTGCATTCAGCACCATCTTACCATCTCACTCACTAAACGCAAGTGTTTCAACAGGACCTCTGTAGAGTTCATCAGACCTGAAAGTACCTCCTTGACAAGGTTTCTTTGTTTACCAATTGATGGACAATGGTAATTGAATATGACAACTATGAGAGGGGATTAGAATATGCAAATCAAGTTTCCTTGAAAATGTAGAATATTAATATTTGTGCTAGCTTAATTGTTGCATTCAGCGCCATCTTACCATCTCACTAAATGTAAGTGTTTTGACAGGACCTCTATACAGTTCATCAGAACTGAAAGTACCTACTTGACAAGGTTTCTTTGTTTACCAATTGAACAACGGTAATTGGATTTGTTTTTTATTTCACTAGTGTCAGCCCTGGGATAACTAATCCAACTGCTGTGAGCTTTCTTGATCTTTCAAGCTCCATAGCCCCAGGTTGAGCATATGCTTTTCACGGGTAAATTATTATTCTTATCACGAACCCTTCTCCAGTGGATGTTTCACATCTTGATGCCCACATTTCAGGCTGTAATTAGTCCTTAAATACGTGCAGTGGTACTTTCCATAACATCTTTACCTCCATAAATTAACTCTAATCTAAGGAAGATAAGACCAGTTCGACCATCACTCAAACCTTATACAAGTTTACCTGGTAAATTATCACCACGATACAGTTTGCTACCAGAGATAGCGAGTATGATCAGGATTTAGCAAGAGAACCAAGATATCATACTTCATTTAAATATAATTTTGCAAAAGTATCGAAAGTAGAGACAAAAAGCACACACCGATTTACGTAAAAACTTGAGTACCGAAAGAAAAGCCATGATATTTTGTTGTTATTATTTTCTAATGAATTACGAAGGTACAATGAGGAAGATTAAATAGAATACATAAGGGCAAAAGAAAAAAGGGAAAAAATATTTTTGGTAAACTTTTCATAACTAATTTTTTCATAAACTAACACTTCCCTTTAAGTTCAGACGTAAATATCAATGAGGGCCAACTTGCTAACACAAAAGTCAAAGTTTGGTCTGAGAAGCCCTGGTGAGAACATTAGTAGACTGTTGGCTCGAAGGGATGTATGGAATGCATATGCTCCCATTGTCAAGTCTTTCTTCAATGAAATGTCGATCAATCTCAACATGTTTAGTTCTATCATGTTGAACTGGGTTGTTAACAATACTAATAGCGGCTTTATTATCACAAAAGAGCTTCAATGGAGTCTCACATTCCTTATGAAGATCAGGAAGGACTTTCTGGAACCAAATTTTCTCACATATTCCCAAACTCATGGCTTGATATTTGGCCTCAGTGTTGCTTCTAGCCACAACACTTCTTACTCCTCTAAGTTACAAGATTGCCCCAAATAAATGTACAATAACCGGAGGTAGACTTTTTGTCAACAACAGATCCTGCCCAGTTCGAGTTAGTATATGTCGCAATGGTCTTCCTGTCAATCTTTCAAAACATCAACCCTTTACCAGGTGTTGTTTTTAAGTATCTCAAAATTCTATTGACAACTTTCATGTGATACTCATAGGGAGCCTACATAAACTAGCTAACAGCACTTACAACAAAGAAAATATTAGGATGAGTATGGGATAAGTAAACTAATTTACCCACAAGACGCTGATATTGTTCTTTATTAACTGGAACTTGATCATCAAAGTTTCCTAGTTTACAATTGAATTCAATAGGAGTGTCAGCGGAACAACATCCTAACATACCTGTCTCGATTAGCAAATCAAGGGTGTATTTTCTTTGAGACACAGAGATGCCTTCTTTAGATCTTGCCACCTCCATTCCAAGGAAATATTTCAGATTTCCCAAATCATTGGTTTCAAACTCAAACCCCATCTTCTTATTTAGTTGAACGGTCTCATCAATATCATTCCCAGATAGCACATATCATCGACGTAGACAATCAATACTGCAATTTTTCCTGCCTTGGAGACTTTAGTGAACAAGGTGTGATCAGAGTACCCCTAATTGTACCCCTGAGACTTGATGAAAGTGAAAAATCTGTCAAACCACGTTTTTGGTGATTGTTTCATCCCATATAAGGATTTTCGAAGCCTGCAATAGAGTGATTAGTGCAGGACATGGAACCCTTTCTTAATTCAATAGGCATATTAAGAGAGGGATCAGACTAACTGATATTTTCTAAACGATCTTTCCTAATTTCATTTTTAGTAACTCTTACACTGACCTCATTTTCATCATTACTGCCCTTTCTATCTAGGGTGACCTCAATATCAACATAACCCCGTTCACCTATATTTTCAGGAATAGTTGTCTCGGACCTGTCACTTTCACTCATTTTACTGTCAATATGTGAGCTAATAGAATCAATCATACCTTGATCTTATAAAGGTTCAGAATCTTGGACTCGAGTTGGCAGATTAGCAGGACACGCCAACTTCCTTTCTAAGATTCCTCCTATATAGTAGGTTTTCTAAGGAACTTGGTTCGTAGGTAGGATTGTGTAATGAGGATCTGAACTTGGTATGGTAACAAGAGTAGGAACGATAGACTCTTAGGATATCACCCAGTTAGAGTTAGACTCTTCACTCTCACTCTCTCCCTGAAGATGGCTAACGGGAAAGAAAGGACGACCTTCGAGAAAGGTGACATCCATGGAGACAATATTTACGGGAAGACGGGTGAAAGCATTTATAGCCTTGTTGATGCAAAGGATAACCAACAAAAACACATGTTTGAGCCCGAGGAGTAAACTTAGATGGGTTAGGGCCATGATTATGAACATAGGTTGTGCACCCGAATACCCGAAGAGGAACATCGAAGATTAGGCGGATAGAGGGATATGACTCTTTAAGACACTCTAAGGGGGTCTAGACATGTAGGACACGAGAAGGCATTTGGTTGATAAGATAGGCTGCAGTGAGAACAGCATCGCCCTAGAGATAGGAAAGAAGGGAAGTAGACAACATAAGAGAACGAGCGACTTCCAAAAGGTGATGGTTTTTGCGCTCGACTACTCCATTTTGTTGGCCAGTGTAGTTGCAAGAACTTCAGTGAACAATGACTTTGGAAGACAAACTCATTGAGGGTGTGGTTTTGGAACTTTCGACCACTGTCACACCGCAAAATAGCAATCTTTGTATTGAACTGCGTTTCTACGGTGTGGTAGAAGTCCCGAAAGACAGAAGTGACCTCAGATTTGTCGGAGACAAGAAAGACCCAAGTAAGTCGGGTATGCTCATCAATAAAGGTTACAAGCCACTGTTTTCCAAATGAGGTTGTTATCTTGGATGGTCCTCAGACATCAATATCAACAAGAGCGAAAGGGTGGGTTGGTTTGTATGGTTGTGAAGGAAAAGAAACCCGATGTTGTTTGACCTGAATACATACATCACAAGATAAGATAGACACATCAATTTTAGAGAAGAGATAACGAAATAAATGTTTCATATATTGGAAGTTAGGGTGGTCTAAAAGAAAATGCCACAACATACAGTCTTGTTCAGTAGTAAAATAAGAAGATAAAATAGTAGTTTTAGAAATGCTACTAGAAGAGGTATCGTCATCAAGGAGTTAGAGTCCACTACTATGTCGGGTAGTGTCAATCATCTTTCCCGAGCTTAGTCATGAAAAGAGACAAAATCAGGTAAGAATATTCTTTGCAGTTTAATTCATGAGTATCTTGCTTATAGAAAGTAAATTATAAGACAATCTGGGCACATGCAAAACATTATGTAAGGAGAGCCCTGCACGGGGATAAATCTTCCCCTTTCTCGAAATGGGGGCCAAGGAGCCATCTATAATTCTAATTGTTTCGTTGCCAATATAAGGAATATAAGACATAAAATGTTCAAAGGACCCAGTCAAATGATCTGTGGCGCCAGAATCTAGAGGTTCTTCCCATCAACATTAATAAGATCGAAGGACTGAAATATACCTGATTGGATGGCACCTAAAGTAACGGGATTGGGAACAGTCTAGTTTCTGTGTAAATCAGGTAGTTGAGAAGGTCCAGCAGACCCACTCACATACGCCTATCCTATGTTCTATTTGTCGTTTGGAGGGCATTTTTTACCTCTTAAGGGACGACCCTGTAACTTCTAACAATGTTCTTTGGTGTGTCATTGTTTATTGCAATGCTCACAGACAGGAATTGTTTTTCCACTGTACTTGTCACTGCCACTGGTAGAGGACCTCGCACTAAAAGCAGCAAAGTCAATAGTAGGAGTTGCTGAAATACTCATAGCACTTGTGCGACCTTCCTCCAGACGGATTTCATAACAGACTTCCATTGGGGAGGTAATCAGTCTCTGGCCTAGTATACACCCTCGAACTACATCAAACTTAGGATTAAAACCAGCAAGAAAGTCATGAATTCTGTCTATCTCTTCAATTCTAGAGTATTGCAAACCATCACTAGGACTACTCTGCATAGGTGCATTTCCTGCCACATAAGAGAGCTTATTAAAAAAGGACGTAACATCCATAGTTCCTTGCTTGCATTTATGGACCTACTTTCTTAGCGTGTATAGGCGAGAGGCATTCTAACGTTTGAAGTAGAGTGTCTGGATCGTGCTCCAAATATCTTTGGTTGTTGCAGTATACAGTAATGGTTTGCCAATCTGGGGTTCCATATTGTTGGTCAATATGGATCAAAGAAGAGGGTCCTTTCCCTTCCAATATCGTTCATCTGGATTTAGGATGGAGGATGAGGTATTTCTCCTGTCAGAAAACCAAATTTATATCGTCCTTCGAGGACCATTTTCACTCACTAAGACCATGAAAAATAGTTATTGTTATTCAACTTTACCCCTAAAAGATGATATCTGGTAGACGGAGCCACTGTATTAGTCACATAAGAAGAAGATAAAGTAGGGAACGAGGTTACCAGATTCTCAGAATACATCAATACAAGAGTATTGGATGTCGTCCTTAAGGTGCCTCAATTGTTGCAATATGTTGTCGAAGCCCTTCCAGTTGCTGTTGAGTTATTCGAAGAGGAAAAGGAAGCTTGCACATTAGGGTTGGAATGTACCAAAGATTCACCAACCTCATATGTAGAGTAAATTTGAGGATCCTTAACATCGGGATGATAACTAAGATCAGTGGGTGGCAGGGCATACATATTTAACAGCAGAAGCGATGGTAGCAGTACATGAATTGGGGAGTATGGAGCAATATAGGTTGCAGATGAAGAAGAGGGTTGCACATATGGGATGGTTGGTACTGTCTGGGGAGGATGGACCGGCACGTGTAGCTCTGACGACGGTGCGAGAGGGTTTTAGCAATGCAGACGATGGCAGAATTAACGAGATTACATTGGCCAGTGTTGTCTGATGGCAGCAGAATCATTCGTTCATGACAGCACTGATTCATCATTGACGAAGTGATGCTAAAACCGACGGATCTCTTCTATTTGATTTTCATCACTAGTTGTGTCGTCTAGGGTTTGTTCAATGTCTTGCTTTGATTCCATATTCAAAGTAGAGACAAAGAACATACATATCCAGGTAGAAACCCAAGTACTGGGAGAAAAACCATGATATTTTTGTTCTTAGTATTTTCTGATAAAAATATAATAGGTACAAGAGAGGAATAAATAGAATACAAAGAAATAAAAAAGAAAAAAATATTTAGGGTAAATCTCCCAATGGGCTAAGCCCATTAATTCTAACAATACCTAAAGACTATTGTTAGAATTAGTGGGCTTAGCCTATTGGAGATATTTACCTTAAATATTCCCCTCTTGTACCTATTGTATGATTATCAAAAAATAATAAACTAAAAACATCATGGTTTTTCTCCCGGTTCTCGGGTTTTCACGTAAGCTTGGTTCCGTGTTTATCGCTTTCAATATGATATCAAAGCGAAGCAACAACGAAACCTTAGAAAAAAGTTTAGAAAAAACCCAGACCAAAATAGAAGCTGTCGCCGCCACCGTTGACATCAGCATGGAAAAACTACTCCAAAGGATTCAGATGCCACCGATCTATCCAATGGGCCAACCTTCGCTGAATTTCGCACAACCTTCCGGCCAGAAACAACCTCACGAGTCGCCTCTATCGGGCGCGTGAGCCCACGCGCTACCGTTCGTTAATCTCACCACCCATCCCATTTGATTCTATGCATTGTCGCCTGTCCAACCATCTCACCCTTTCGGTCATCTGCCGCCAGACAGCAACCTACAAAACTGTCAAACCTTTACAGCAATGCAAATCTGTCCGTCGACCCTTTACAGCAACCTCTCTTCTATAGGAACGAGGCTGACCAACTCCATAACAGATTGGGGATTAAAGTGGGCGAGTCGGACAGCCATATGTTTGTGTTCTCGGGTTTAACCAAACCTACATGAGAGCTGTTTTTTAAGTTGATGCATCCTCGGCACAGTCTAAATCGACTGATCTATCGATGTATTCCAATAACCCGGTAATTTCCCTTCCTAATGTGCCTTCAAATTATATAACTAACTCTGCTACCTTTAGTGCTTAATCTTTGACCCATGATAATGAAAAAAATAATGGAAAACCAATTCTCGTTTGTGAGCACTGCAAGAAACAATGGCATACCAAAGATCAGTGTTGTGAACTCCACGATCGGCCCTCAAGAGATAACAAACGTTCCTCCAACGAGCAATAGAACTCAGGGCATACCGATGTTAAGGAGACTGCCAGCACCTCTCAGCCAACTGGCCCTATTGCTAGCCAGACCAGCTCTCCTACTCTAAGCGCCATTGCTCAGTCAGGTATGTCTCAGTCCCTTAGCCTTATTAGTGTTGATGGGCAGAATCCCTGGATTTTGGACTCGGGGGCCACAGATCACTTGACAAGTTTTTCGGAGCATTTTGTCTCTTATACCTCCTGTGCCGGTAATGAGAAAATTTGGATAGCCAATGGCTCTTTAGCCCCGATTGTCGGAAAAGGACAAATAGTTCTATTTGACGGTTTCTCTCTCCATAATGTTTTGCATGTACCTAAGCTTTTTTACAATTTATTATCTATCAGTAAGATCACCCGTGAGCTGTACTGTAAAGCTACTTTCTTACCTGAATCTGTTTGCTTTCAAGACTTGAGTTTGGGGAGGGCGATTGGCACTGCTCGGCATAGCATGGGACTTTATATCAACGCCTTGTGGGTGAATTAATTTACTTATCCCATACTCGTCCTGATATTTCCTTTGCTGGAGTGTCAGTCATTTTATGCAGGCTTCCTATAAAGAACACATGGAAGCTGTCAAAAGAATTTTGAGATACTTAAAAACGACACATGGTAAGGGGTTGATGTTTTGAAAGACAGACCATTGAGGCATATACTGACTCAGACTGGGCAGGATTTGATATTGGGTTATTATATATTTGTTTGGGGCAATCTTGTAACTTGGAGGAGTAAGAAGCAAAGGGTTGTGGCCAAGAGCAGTGCTGAGGCCGAATATAGAGCTATGAGCTTGAGAATATGTGAGGAAATTTGGCTCCAAAAAGTCTTGTCCGGTCTTCATCAAGAATGTGAGACTCCATTGAAGCTCTTTTGTGATCATAAAGCCGCTATTAGTATTGCTAACAACCCAATTTAGCATGATAGAACTAAACATGTTGAGATTGATCAGCATTTCATCAAAGAAAGACTTGACAGTGGGAGCATATGCATTCCGTACATCCCTTCGAGCCGACAGGTTCCTGATGTCCTCACCAAGGGACTTCTCAGACCAAACTTTGACTTTTGTGCTAGCAAGTTAGGCCTCATTGATATTTACGTCCCAACTTGAGAGGGAGTGTTAGAATTAGTGGGCTTAGCCCATTGGGGAGATTTACCCTAAATATTCATTCCTTTTTTATCTTTTTGTACTTTTCTATTTATTCCCCTCTTGTACCTATTGTATGATTATCAAAAAATAATAAAACTAAAAGTATCGTGGTTTTTCTCCCGGTTCTCGAGTTTCCACGTAAGCTTGGTTTGGTGTTTATTGCTTTCAATATAATAACCATAGACTATAAAAACGAATATAATAACCAACTTAGTGTCCCAACCAACTTCTAAATTTTCATGTCTCTAATCACTAGTTATTAAAAACGATCTTTTCCTTTAAAACCTAATAGACCTATTATAACAAAAGATTTCTTCCTTCTAAAACCTAGAATCTCCTGAAATCTTAACAATATCGTCAGAAAAAATTAAATCTATCATTATATTTCTAAGAATTTTATAAATATTAATAGAATTTTACCGGTGTCCCTTTTACTACTGTTGATACATGAGCAGGCACGTCGCCTTCTGCATTGGGTAAAGGTGCAAGTCGTGAAAGTCCAAAATCAGCAACCTTTGCTACATATTTAGAATCTAATAATATATTGCTGGACTTGATATCTCGATGGAATATTGGAGGATCAGCTTCCGTATGCAGGTACAGAATTCCCTTAGCTGCACCCAAGGCGGCTTTTAATCTTGTGGCAAAACTCAAGGGTTCTGCAGAATTTACTGTAATAACACAAGGATGCTTAGTAAGTTGATGCTTGGAAGGAAAAAGAAAACCATGTTTTTTCAGTTGACATAAAAATGATGGAACAAAAACCATGGACAATTGAAACAGAATCTTTGAAAAATAAATTAAAGGAAAATTAGCTGAACTCTACCAGAAAGGTGGTCCCTCAGCGAGCCATTTGACATAAATTCATAAGCCAACATCTGCATACAAATTCAAAATCAAGAAGTCTGTTCAACGATAAATTCCAAGGTCAGGGTAAGAAATTGAAAAAAAAAATGTCCTACGAGCTGATAAGATTAGTTGTTCCCAAACTAATAAGTTTTGTGACAGAATTTGACAAACAGAAACTTTAATTTAAATATACTGTAATCAATCCGTTTCCAGTTTAAGTTTTTAGATTTGATAGTCTTTAAGAACTTGATGGTTTAATTATATAACTTCCAGACCAAATTGTAACAAACCGAAATCTAGAGGCTAAATCGTTACAATTTTTAATTGTTTTATTTTTGAAACGGAAACCAGTCTCTATTGATAATAATTAAACCCAAAGCACAAAAGGTTTATAGAAGGAGCTAAAACAAAAAGAAAAAAAAGACCATCTAGGATCAACAAGTACACCCGGACATCTCAACTAGGTTGCAGCCCCTTAGTCCCCTCATCATATTCAAATAAAACAGAGTCCACAAATACAAAATATAAATATCCAGATTACAACAAGCATCAGTTGTAGAACCAAAATGGAAAAAAGTAAAAGATATAAAAACATCATGAAGAACAGCAGCCGAACAATAGGATAAAGCAGTGGGTCTTTCAATGATGAATGCAAGAATGATTTCATGAAAGAAGTGCCTCAGTGATCTGGAGAAATTATGTCCTGCCAATTGAGACTGATACCTTGAATGGAAAATGCTTCGAAGTCTTTATGAAGAGTGCACCCAGCTGCTCCATTCCTACCTGCTACTTCAAAACGATCTAGCCAATGTGTTTCCTTATCATGGAAGGTTCTTTGGTTTCGTCAAACCAGATTCCTTATCATGGAAGGTTCTTTGGTTTCGTCAAACCAGATTTCTACCAGCACATCCTTCGATAATTTTTCCCAGATTAATCTCGTTTCCTCTTAAGTACAGGCCCCATGAAAACTTGCTAAACATTTAGACTAAAGATTCCCCAAAAACCCATACTACATCAAAAAAAAAAAAAAAAAGAGAGGAGCTTCCACCAGCAATTAGCAGAGTAAGAGCAATTAAAAAACAGATGCAGTAAATCCTCTCCTTCTTGCTTACACAGTGGGCAGTTCGAGGGTGATAAGCAACTGTTCAATAACTTCCTTTGCATGAATGAAGCACAATTCAGGGGACCGAAGATCATAACCCAAAATGAGAATGTTTACTCTCCTTGGGCATTTAGATTTCTACAAAGCTTTATATAGATCCTTGTCCAAAGGAGATCTTCCAAAGACCATACCCTTCTATCAAGATTGTCCAAAACACTTTTAGAAGCTAGTTGAGATATCAAGTTTTGAAAGTCCAGAATCTCATCGTCTTTAAAAAGCCTTCTAAAGACTATGGACCAAGAGGATGTCGAGAATTCCTAATGTGCTGCTATAGATCTTTTTTTTTCTAACATTCATGAGTGTTCAGGCAAGTTTACGCGCTCCTCGATTAATCTCACGTGACAAACCACCTGACCCAACAACATTTAGGTGTCAAGGTAACTCGTAGGAAATTATTTCGTCAAAAGGTAGTCATGGATTGAACTCATGACCTCTTAGTTAGTTATTGAGACTATGTCTCCTTTTTTTATTACAAGGCTAACCTATGATGGTTGCTATGGATCCTTTTGGTAAGAATGTAATCATGAAAAAATGGGGATGGGGATATTGAGTGCAGAGGGGAAAATTGTCAATCCAACCATCTGTCCAGAAAGCAATCCTTGTACCATTGCCAAGTTTTAAAAAGGCTAAGGACTCCATCTTCCTCCATACTCGTGAGATGCTAATCCAGGGGGTTTTAGGCTATGACCAGAATTTCCAACTGTGTGCCAGTTGAATGATTCTTTTCCATGGATGCTTCGGATGACTTGTCTCCATAAGGAAGTTTCTTCATTCATAAACCTCCATCCCTGGTTAGGAAGTAAAGCCATGTTTTTATTTTGCAGCAGTCCCGAACCCAAACCTCCATCAAGTTGGGGCTGAGTAACTTTAGCCCATTTTACTAAATGGTTGATTTTGCTTCTTGTGTGCCCTTCCCAGAAGAAATTCCTCATTAATCTCTCTAAAGAGGATGCTACGTTGATAGGCATTGCAAACAAGGACATGTAATAAGTGGGGAGATTGGCCAATACTAATTGACATAAGGTTGCTCTTCCTCCTCGTGACAAATTGACTCCTCTATTTGTCTTTCTCTGCACTTGATCAGTCATGGGCTGCCAAAAAGTAACCTGTCTTGGGTACCCCCAATGGAAGCTTTAAATATAAAAAGGGCATCTTTTCTGCGTAGCAGCCCATCTTTTCAGCCATCAATTTCAGCTCATCCTCATCTACATTGACTCCACGTAAGGCTGATTTTGCCCAATTTATCTTCTGCTAGGAGCACCATTCAAAGAGTGCAATTGTATCCTTTAGTTTCATTAATATGCTTTCATCATACTTACAAAACAGAAGGGTATCATCTGCGAATTGGAGCATTGGTACATGAACCTTCTCTTTACCAACTACAAAGCCTTCATAATGCCCGTTTACAACTAGCATGTTCACCTTGCCATCCTTGCCAAATTCCTTTAGAAGCAAAAATACGACCTTGAGGCTTTCCATTAATGAGAATGGAGAATCTTGGCATTTTTAGGCAGCCCATAATTCAAGATATCCATTTCTGGTCAAAATTTTACGTACATGACTTTTTCGAGGAAACCCCGGCCCACCGATCAAAGGCCTTTTCAAGATCAAGCTTCAAAATCCACCCTCTTTTCCTCTTAGCTCGGTATTCTTCCACAATTTTTTTTGCAATTAAGACAAGATCAAGGATTTGCCTACCTTCAAGCGCATTGAGAGGGGCTGATAATGCTGACCATAACAGATTTCAGTCTTTCCGCTAAGACTTTTGCTACTACCTTGTAAGTTGAGGTCGTGAGGCTGATTGGTCTAAAGTCCTTTACAAGGACCACATCCTCCTTCTTCTGTATTAGGCAGATAAAATTGCACACAAGCGTTGAGCCTTCCATTCTCATAAAAATCTTCAAATAGGGCAGTGAAGGGCTCCTTAATCAAATGCCAATTTTTTACGAAGAATTCAGCTGTGAAACCGTCAAGGGCATGAGCTTTGTTCTTTCCAACGGCTTTAAAGCCTTGAATGTTTCTGCTTCAGTAAAAGTGGCAGTAAGAGCCACATTCTGAATTGGAGTAATACACGGCCAGTCAAAGATTAGAGGTATGTATCTTAAACCTAGAATTTTCTTGTATAGATCGGTATAAAACCCCAAAATTAGTCTTCCTATGTCTCGAAAGACTTGGTTGCTTCTCCTTGTTCATTTATTAATTCTGAAATTAAGTTCCTTCTTCTTTTTGCAGCTAAGAATCTGTGAAAGAAACCTGAATTCTCATCCCCTTCTTTTAGCCAATGAAGCTTGCTTTTTTGAACATGATTTCTTTCTTCCACCCTATGAATGCTCATTAAATCAGCTTTCAATGAGGAACAGAAGGCTAATGCATCTGGGTTTAGGCCGGAGAGTTTTGCTATGCTGTCACAAATTTCAATTTCTTTTAACAACTCCTCTTCTTTCCTTATGAGTGTTTCCTGGAGATTTCCATTCCATATTTTTAGTGCAGCCTTTACTTTTCTCAATTTCCCACAATTTTTATATTGTTACATATGTTCATGGACTGAATGGAAACTTCATTAAATCTGTTTTTATCTACAAAGCCAATAAAAATATATTTGCATACAAATCCAATGAAAATATATTTATATACAAAGCCAATAAAAAATAAATTACTTTCGTAGATGTTATATACAAAATTGGAAAAGAAAATACCAAGACACTGAGATTATTGCACCTCATATTTCTCAATTGATATGATTTAGTTGTAACAATTTCACAAGTTTGAGTAGGTTAATTTTAAAAATCAAGAGGGTAACTGTAACTCCAGTAGCTCAGTGGCATGTTTTGCAATTATCCTTATAAAAACGATAAATAAATAAAGGATTCCTCAAATCACCTGCTCCCCTTCTTCATCGCAATATCCAATCAAAGCCACAAGATTTCGGTGGTGTAACCTTGAGAGTAATTGTATTTCAGTTAGGAACTCTTTTTCACCCTGCAGTGAGCCCTCCTGTGCACGTTTGATAGCAACAGCCGTGCTATCTGCTAGAATTCCTTTGTAAACCTTTCCATAACCACCTTGACCAACTACCGTGGAACAATGAAAATTGTTTGTAGCTAGGGCCATTTCACGATAACCATATTCCTTAACGCCCTCTATCTTTATGGAGGTTTTTGACACTGCATAGATCAAATGTTTTTATTATTATTCTATGTAAGTGCTCTCTTTCATTAAAATCGGATGAAAACATACCAAGCATGTTAAAATTGATTGACACATTATCTCATAAAAAGTCGATAACGAAATGGTGCAACTCAACTATGTTCCGCCATACCAAGCATCGCTCAATTGCCATATGAGTGTGCTAGTAACCACGTTTTGAATCACCCACCCTCAATTCTACTAAAAATAAAAGTTTAATCTAATATCTTCTTTTCTATATAAAAATTAAAAAACAACAACAAAAAGCAAAAAAACAAAAAACCTTAACTTTGTTCCTAACAAGCAACAATTGAAAGATATCATCATCAAGCTTTTACCAACAGGAAAGGGCAATGATGGCAAAGAGATCTCGTGTTTCGACGAGAAGGAAGAATAGCTAGAGAAAATGGAAACAAAATTTATTACTGATATTTATAACCATCAAGTACAAGGCAATTCAATCAATACACAAGGATTGTTAATTCATGCTGCGTAGACCTTCAAACCCCATGAACCAAAAACTTGTTTGAATTCTCCGTCCAATCTTGATGGATAATCCTGAATTGTCTGGACAGGACACAGCCACAAATGGTAACGAACTACTATGACTACATCGCTTATTGGCATAAAGATATGAAAATATTTAAAAATGTCCAAGTAAAACTTTATTTAATCTTCCTGTAAGGTCATTATGCCAATCAACCATATTTACCTGGCCCATCCCAGTCAAACAATCTTCATAATCACAAATAAGAATAAATAAATAAATAACTTTTAATATCTATCAGCACATGCAAAGTTGAGTTTATATCTCAAGCATATACTAGATATATAAATTTAATTATATGGTAACATATTTGTAAATCCCCTCTTTCGTTACACATTGACTTAAACTACAAATGCATAAACAAGTTCAAGCTTCTGATACTCATTCCTACACAGAACCAAAACATAGTTTATATGAAGGGAAATTTTCAAAAATGGTAAAATTGGCAAAATATTTACACTTGTGACAAAATTGTGTGTAGTGTGTTTTTATCCTTCAGTGGTTTTTTGTCATGTGTAAATATTTTGTTTTTTTATTATTATTCTCAAGTTCTCTCTCCCCTCTCTCCTCTCTCCTCCTTCCTCTTTCCTTCAGGCTGCCAGCAAATCCTCCCGGATTTCTCCCTGCCGATGGAATATTAAAGATACAATATGGAAGTAGTAGTCAGTTGAAAAGTCCTACAGTCTCACTACCACACTTGGAAAGAGGGAGATTGAATTCATGTTGAAGATGTGGAAGCTTGCAAAATCTTGTCAGTCTCTGAAAATCAACTTGAATGGTTTATGAAAGCAGTCTCGGAATTATTAAGAGGGCCAAAGGATAAGTACTTCCAAAAGCTTGGTGATTTGGATAGAGAAAGATTGAAGGTTTTTAAGTTCAAAGCAAAGATTGGTTGGGTGTTACTCTGCGTTTATTGGCCTAAATCAGGAGGTCATTCAAATTTAAGGGTGTGCTCAAGGGAAAATAAACAGGGATGGAGGTCTTTTCTCAACATGCTGGAGAAGTTCTCTTCTAAGGAGGAAAATGCCAAATGGTTTTCACGTAATCACTCCAAGAATACCTTTTCATCTTTGGCAAGCAATACGGGTTATGCAGAAAAGGTTAAAACTAAAGATAGTAACGTTTCTGTCACGAAGAAAGGTAAAGAGGAAGTTGTTGATGCTGTAGTTCAGACTGATACAAAATGCAGGGATGGTCCTTCTGGTTCTTCCCCTGTTTTGAAGCCAGAAAAACAGTCAATGGGTGGTTAAGAACACTGAAGTTGTTCAAGCTAAATTCGAGCATTGTTGGATTGTTACTAGACTCTTTACTTTGACAATTGGAGAGACATTCAGAAACTGCTGGAATCTATTTTCAAGCAAAGATCGTTATAAATCCTTTGTTTCATGAAAATGCTCTCATAAGTCTTGATCAAGGATCGATCAAGGACATCATCAATGAGGAAGGGAAATGGCAGGTGATGGGTTCTTTTCATCTCAAATTTGACAAATGGGATAAACACAAACATAGTCGGCTGCTTGTCACAAAAGGTTTTGGCTGGTTAAAAATCAAGAACCGCCCTTTGCATTATAGGTGCAGAAAAACTTTTGAGGTTATTGGCGAACATTCTGGGGGACTTGAGAACATTGCTACAAAAACACTAAATCTTACAAACTGCGATGAGCAATGATTCAAGTCAAGCAGAATTTATGCGGTTTTATGTCCTCAACTATTGAAATTACAGATTTTAAGAGAGGAAATATATTATTGAATTTTGGAGATTTTGAAAGTTTGAATCCCCCCAGTTCAATTAGAGATACCCTTATGGTTAGAGATTTTAAAAATCCCAATGATCAATTGAGAATTAGGGAGGCTTTGCAAGATGAAGAGGTAGATGTGTCATTTTTCCCCCTGTTTTAAACGTTCCGAAATCCACCTATGCATCTCTCTCCATAGCACGAAACCTGTTCGAAGCTCTAAAACATTTTCATGATCCCTCATCGAAGAAGAAGACAAAGGTGTTCAGGCAGGCCGAAATAGTATTAAATGCATCGGAGAACAAAGAGTCACATTTAAAGGGTTTTGTTAAACCAGTTAAAGACAGTTGTCCGAATAAGTTTGTGGGCCCACAACTAATTGATTCTTCTTTTAAAAATCCAGGAGTCTCAAAAGGTGCCTTTAAATAATATCATGCGTGGTTACGAGTTTAGCACAGGAAATACCGCTGCCCGCTCCTCGCAATCATTGCAAAAGTCCAACAGTCTTCCTCTCAACGGCTCGCTATCAGTCAATGTCCCCTTGTCTTCACCAGAAGTTATGACTTTAAACAAGTTAAATCATAGTAAAGGAAAGAAAAAAGGTTGTACCCCGAAGTTCTTCCCGAAGCATTTTATTCGAAAACAGACATCTTTTAATAACGCTTGGATTGCTCTTTTAAAATTTGAATCATTTGGACCATGCTCTCTCAAAGCTCCAAAATTGGCTCCCCAACATAAACCACCTTTCAAGCCCTCTCGGAAGAAAATCCAGATCTCTTGGAGGTTTGCAGCTCCAAATCCCAAGCATCTGCTTATCTTAACAGGTCAGTCAGTGCTTCCCCTACTCCTAAGATTTTCAATTACTTGAGTTTCACGACCTAATACAAAGATCACTTTATTATGAGGTACTCCATGCCACTCTGCTGGCTCTATCTAGAAGAAGGCGAATGTTGAGTTAGACTCGCCTTTCAGTGTTAGTAGCATAGATTCAACGGGTTTGAAAAGTCCTTATGATTATAAGGCTGATGCGGAAGTAGAGGGAGTGGATTTGAACGTTATGTTTGAAGCAGATTGTGCCCCTTTAGGTGAAGCCCCTGGTCCTTCCCTTTAAAATTAAGAGGTTTGCCGAAGGATCTGGTGTCCATAGTCAATGATTTTAGTATAATCTGGTTCGAGCAAGCTATCCTGTCACTTCACTTTTGTTATTTCTCACCAATGAAAGTAGTTTCCTGGAATACAAGGGGCCTGAAAGATCCATCCAAGCACATAGCTCCCAAGAAATTTCTTAAGACCCTTAATACGAAAGTGGTCATGATACAGAAGTCTAAAATGGAGAGTTTTAACGATGTTTTTATAAAATCATTATGGAGCTCCAAAGAAATCAGCTAGGACTTTGTGGAATCAGTAGGCTTTTCTGGGGGAATTCTCACTATGTGGGACAAGAGTAGGATTACAGTGGTTGAAACCATTAAAGGGATGTTTTCTTTTTCAATTAAATGCTCCACAGTCTGCAAAAAGAGTTGTTGGATTACCAATGTGTATGGCCCTTGCAAATACAAAGAAAGAAGATTCATGTGGCCAGAGCTTTTATCTCTATTAGAATGTTGTGTTGAGGCTTGGTGTATGGGTGGAGATTTTAATGTTATTCGTTGGGCCCACAAACATTTTCCTTTGGCAGAAGCACAAGAGGAATGAGGTTATTTAACTTCTTTGATTTGCTCAAACCTCACGGAAATTCAACTTCAAAACAGTAGATAGACCTGGTCTAGAGAAGGTGGCACAGTTTCTAGATCCTTATTGGATAGATTTTTCATACATAAATAATGGGATGAAGTTCCTGAAAATACTAGGGTTTCCCACAAAGCACGTACCTTCTCTGACCACTTTTATTTTTGGAGGCTGGAGTGCTTTTATGGGGGCCCTCCTCCCCCTTTAGATTTTGTAATAGTTGGTTGATGATCAAAGATTGTAATCAAGTCATCAAAGGAGTCCTGAACAGTTCCAATGGTAATGGTTGGGTCGACTTCATTCTACATGAAGAGCTGAGAAAAGTTAAAGCAGCAATCAAAGCTTGGAATGCTTCTTTTCAAGCTTCTCTTAAACAGAAAGAAGACAGTTTGTTGAATGACTTGGAAACTTGTGACTCAATTGCACAATCAGTTGGTTTAAATGATGATGAGTTGGCCTTCAGATCCACCCATCAAGCGGAATTACTAAGTTTATAAAGAATTGAAGAGAGGAACTCAGAAAAGTAAATCGAATTGGCTGGTTGTTGGGGATGAGAACACTGGTTTTTTCAGCCGTTTACTTAGCACAAAAAAAAGAAGGAACCTAATTGGGGAGTTGGTTGATTGGCAAGGGACAGCAACAAAGTCCTTTCGAGACATTGAAAGCCTCGTTTTGGGTTTCTTTGATGTTCTTTACAGAGGGATTCCAGGGAACAGATTCATTCCATTTATTACTGACTGGCCTTGTGTCACTCCAGTTAGAATGCACTACTTGTTACCCGCTTCTCAGATGAAGAAATCTTCAAGTCAGTAAAGGCTCTTGGAAGAAACAAAGCTCCAGATCTGGATGGCTTTGCCACGGATTTCCTTGTTAAGCATTGGCCTAAGCTCAAGTGCAATTCTAAAATCTGCTTGATGATTTACACAGTAATGGAAAGTTAAATGCTTGTGTCCAAGAAAACTTCATTTGTTTGATACAAAAGAAAGAAGATGCGGTCCATGTTAAAGACTTCAAACCAATCAGCCTCGCTACCCTAACCTACAAGGCCAAAATTTTGGCGCAACATTTGAAACAGGTTATGGATTCAATTATAAGTCCATTCCAAAGTGCATTCATTGAAGGAAGGCAAATTCTAGATCCAGTTTTAATAGCTAATGAGGTAGTAGAAGATTATCGGGCTAAGAAGAAAAAGGGATGGATTTTGAAGCTTGACCTTGAAGAAGCCTTTGAAAGAGTAGATTGGGGATTTCTTGAAAAGGTATTGCATTGCAAAACATTCAGCTCCAAATGGTCAGTTTGGATGTTGGGGTGTTTGAAAAATTCTCGTTTTTCCATATTCATCTACGGGAAACCAAGGGGCAGAATTGTGGCTTCTAGAGGCATTCGGCAAGGAGATCCTCAATTCCTTTTCTATTTCTTCTTGTCAGCGAGGTTCTAGGAGCTATCATCAATAAGCTATACATTAATGGGCATTCTGAAGGCTTCGTGGTTGGAAAGGAGAAGATACATATTCCCATCCTCAAATACATCGATGATACACTCCTGTTTTATCAGGATATACATCTCCAAACCTATGATTGAACCATGTTCAAAATTTGTCTTTTATAACTACAGTATTTATTACTACTGACAGGATGAGGTTTCAATATTAAGCCCTCATCATTTCTTGTATAACATATTAGAAAGTTATTTATATTCCTGGTCACGAACTAGCATCTAAATCATAGCCCTCATGTGTAGCCATATTATACCATTCACTAATGATGAACTTCTAACACTAGGTATGAGGCACATAAAATAGCACATCCTAATTTGTAAGAAAAAATACTTACAATGACGCCTTCTTGAGATGTGGTGGCCCCTCATACGTGATCTTATGATAAAAATAAAAACAATTGCAGATAGCATTGCTCCACCAGCTATTGCTCCTAATATTATTCCCGCCAATGCCCCTTTACTCATAGTAGAATCAGACGATGGTGTGATAAATACTGCAATAAAAGAAATAAAAATAATAAATAAAACCCTTCAAGTAAAAAAAAATTGAAGGATTGGGATAATAATGTGATAGTACCTCGTGATATTTTATATTATATATTGAACATTCAGAATAAAGCAGAGTACATAATATTTTATATTATATATTGAACATTCAGAATAAAGCAGGATTGGGATAAAATAACATTCAGTACAAAATACTGCAATAAAAGAAATAAAAATAATAAATAAAACCCTTCAAGTAAAAAAAAATTGAAGGATTGGGATAATAATGTGATAGTACCTCGTGATATTTTATATTATATATTGAACATTCAGAATAAAGCAGAGTACATAATAACCCTTTACATAGGGGAAAACCTCAAAGAAACCACTAAAAGAAAATATATAAATGGAAAATATAATAAGCCATAAATCCTAATTCCCTTTTAACACCCTCTCTCAAACTCAACGTGTTAGAATGACAAACAACTTGAGTTTGTGAAGAAAGCTTCCGAATCAAATAAGTAGATCTATGATAGAATCAGAAACCCACGAAGAATAAAACACAAAAAGAATTTTTAGGCCAAAAACAAAAACCCACGAAGAACAAAACAGTTTATGCGCTGGAAACATGGATCCTATCCTAATATAGAGTTCTATAAGAAAACCTATGAAGAACAAAATAAGAACTTCCAGGCCGAAACAAAGATCCCCAAAGAGAGATCTACAACAAAACCCATAAACAACTGATTTGAAGACGGAATAGAGACCAAATACAGCAACAAACCAACATATCTCAATGCCTGGAGCACAAAGGAACTTATCCCATGCGGATCTCGGCGACAGCATATGATAGGGCTGATGGGATGAGTATGGCGGAGGTGGAAACAGACCCACGAACGGGACAAAGGTCACTGGTACGTGGTCTTAGACAACGAGTCTGTGGATCAAGACAAATCTGCCCACTGATGGCTACTGGATCGACAGAGGCAGAGATTGGACAAGGGTGTGACAACTAGGGTTCAATAAGACAAAACTTAAGCTCTGATACTATGACATTTCATATAATATTGAATATTCACAATAATGCAGAGTATATAATGACCTCTTTACATAGGGAAAGACCTCAAAGAAACCACCCAAGGAAAATATATAAATGGAAAATACCAAAACAGAAAAAAATAATGCAAAATATAATAAGTAATAAATCCTAATTTCCTTTTAAGTTAGATAGCCGCAGTCATCTGTTCATATTAGTTGCAATGGTGCCAAAATGGCTATGTTCAACAAGCTTGAAATCAAAGAAAATGTCACTGTCATCATAAGTATTTTCTATTGTCAACAACTAATTGACGTAAGCCTCTTTAATTAAAAGTGCATACAAAACCATCATACCGAAGAAAAAGTCACCATTATATACAGAAAATAATATAAAAGAACAGTTTATTTTACAAAGATAATCAAAACATGCATTTATCTAGCAACTGACCGAACAAACAACTAAGAAGCAAAGACACTGACATGCAACACGAATACGACACGACAACAAGCCAATTTCCAAAAAAGTAGGACTCAACACTTTTTTTTTTTTTGGAAACAGAGCCAAACTACTTTATTAATAATAACAACTCAAAGAACGAGAGAGTTATACAATGAACGTAATAAAGAAGCATAAAATATGCCAAAAAACAGAGCAATAAGTGAGGGGGGATCAGAAGGTACACCCGGACAACTCAACTAGGTTGACACCCCTTAGCACCAAAACAACATATCCCAATTAAAGCTAGAGATAAAATATGCCAAAATACAAGGGAGACATAGTCCAGCCAAATACAGAAGAGCTGAGACAGATAAAGAAAATAAATTGGGGACACGTTTTTTTCATACAATAAATATGTTGTGCCTATAAACATATTGTGAAATATTACCTTTAAAAATTAAAATATTTAACATCCTAGCTTCATTTGTCTTCAATGATCATTTTTTAATTAATTTCAATACGACTACGAAGATGACACTGCCATCTTAATTTTAAATAACAAAAGTAAATGTAACTACTGTAAGGCAAAAAGAACAAAAGGGAAAAAAGAATTAACAAAAGGAAAAAAGATAAAAATAGAGAAAAAAGAGTCTAAACGGAAAACAAAGCAGAAATGGAAAAAAGAAATAAAACTGAAGATATGAAAAACAGAAATCAGGGAGAAAAAGAAACCAAAGTTGCCGGATGCGTGGTGGATGATTGACAAATTAAAGTTTAAAATATTGCTTTTACCTTGGCTGCCCCAAGCCAGTATTTCTTATAGTTTTAGTAAGGGCTTAAAGTGCCCAGAGTGGAATGCTGGAGGGTCAGATTGTTTTTTGTTTTTTTTTTTTTTTCAGCTCACGTGTCCTTGACATGTCCCCAAGGTGTCCCTGCTTTGTCTCGCTGTGTCAGCAATAAGAAAAATAATAAAATAATAGACACGTGAGCTGGTGTGTCAGACATGTCAGTGTTGGATACGTGTCGGACATCAACACTTGGCCACTTCAGGAGTGTCAATGCTTCTTAGATAAACAACCCATATAAGGTCACCAATGTGCCACAGACAGAGTTCCCATTTTATAGAACGGATATTATTTAGAAATCACAAATATCCAATTCTTTCAACAGGTAACATGGAACCAAAGGTAAAAGTGAGCTTTTATAACAATCTTTAGTCTTGGATAGTTTAATAAATGTTAAATTGCAAGATTAATTGCTAAACTTTCGGTGTCTTTTTGGTCATTAAACTTTCAAAAGTCCCAAATAGGCCTCTTTGAATTTTACTTTGAATTTTATGTCCATTAGGTTCCTAAACTTCAAATCTAATAGAACCTTAACTTTCAATTTTGTGTCCAATTAAACTTTTCAATTTGGTATTTAATAGATCATTGACTTATTCAACATTTTTTTAAGTTTTATAGATCTATTAAACATATAATTGCAATTTTCGGTTCTATTAGACAAAATCAAATTTACATTTAATAAATAATTATAAATTCATTTTTTAAATTTGATATTTGGAGACTTATTACAAATTTTTAAAATTTTACATACCAAATAGACACAAATCTGAAAATTCAAGGATTATACTTGTAATTTAATGTTAAATAAAAGAGTTGATATCCCAACAAAATACAGCAGAGAAGTTTTCAAGACTAACCCTTCTTATAAACGTCGGATATTGTCAAGCTGAGAAGTTCATATGGTCCAAATATATCACTGTCTTGAATTTTCCAATTTGTAAACTTGGAAACAATTCGTAAAACCTCACTGTCATTGAACATGTGAGAACTATTGCTATCAGCAACATAAAGAGGGAAAAGCTTTAGGCTCATTCTTAATCGAGGACCTTTTTCCCACACAGCAGAACCAATGTCCAATTGTTCAAGATGTACCTTAAGACCACTGGTGAGATATTCCTCAAACATAAGTTGATATGGACTGAAATGTGAGAATCCAGGACTTTTTAAACGATATCCAATTAGAAGAGGTGCAGAACAGATACAAGATGACGGGCATTTTGCTGAGTAACATTCGTAAGAAGGTGGGCATATTGGGCCAGAACAACCAAGAGAGTTATTTGTTGGAATGTCAATTATATCCTCACTCTCAGATCCACAAAAGTCCAGCAGGCTGTTATTAGCACAAGCGGGATTTCCATGAAGCCTGAAATTTAGAGGGAAAAAAGAAAAGAAAGTAACATCAACTTGTGAAGTTTGGTTGTACGCTGTGCACATGTATACTTGCAGCCAGAAATATGTGAAGGGTGATTGTTCACTCTGCACCGATGGATCAAGTAGTTCACATGCATTATGGTGATTGAAGATATAATTATTTGCATAAAAGTCGTATTGTACTAATTTCGATCTACCAAAGTTAAGAGGAAGAAGCAAACCAGACAGAAACATTCAGAGGGAGATGAATGCTTCCCAAAATATCTGAAAAATTATTGTTCTGCAACTCTCTGCAGTATGGAAGAGGCAAAAATAAATATTTGGTAAATGAACTGCATTCTGTTATGAACGTATATTAATTCCCATTGCAACAAAATAAGTTAACAAGTCATTTTGGAAGAAATTTGAGTGTTTGGCTACCACTCAAAGTAGATTTTCATGTGTACTTAAATAATTTTTTATCAAAACTGTGTAAATAAAAATGGGTTTTTTGAAAACCACTTTTTCTTAAGTCAATCTAAATGAGCCCTCAGTTACTTCAGGTCTTACACTGTAAGACTATCCAGAGAATTGAGCGTCCTGCTTTGCCATATGGTGGATGGGACAGAGCCATTCAATGAATTATTTGCAACTGACCTGCCATGAGAAACTGACCAAATAATCATTACTTTGAACATTGAGTAATATGTTAGATTAATCAGCAACTTCAACCCAAAGTGAATGCTTGGAGAGACAAATCTACTTTGCCCATCCTTAGAAAGTTGTTGGTTGTATCCTTCGTGTTTTTTTTTTTTCTTTTTTTCTTTTTTTTTTTTTTGTTAAATAAGAAAAAGGGACTAATGCTTCAATACACAAGACCTCCAATTAGAAAGTCAATATAAGAGACAAACACAACTAATGAAGATGAATACAGGCCAAATAAGATGAAAAAGCTTCAACTAAGAATTACAAAAACCTTAGAGAGAGACACCATAAGAATCTAAGAGATAAACTGCTGAAAAAGTAATTTTCTCTTATTACTTTTAGAAAGAAATGGTTACTTAAATAGAAGAAACACTCATTACAAATAAGAAAAATAAAAATACAGCAAATATAACACAATCAATACAATAAATATATTAACCAAAAAGAAAATAATCAACACTGCCCCTTAAGTAGTTTGAAGATATCCTTCATGGTCAACTTGTCAATCAAATTGTATTTTTAAACAAAAATGAAACTTTTCATTGGTTTAGTGAAAAGATATTCCAGTCAACTAGTTGAATTGGCAATTTGGAAGACCTTTAGTTAGCCCATCTGCAATTTGCTCTATTGTTGGAAAGTATGAAATGCATATTACTTCTACATCTCTTTTTTTTAAAAGAAGACGAACCTCTTTATTAGTGATAAAATCTCAAATAACAAGAGGTGCACCCATGACCCAACTAGGTTAAGAATAATAAAGAAGCATAAAGCAAAAAGCCCTAGGGGATCAAAAAGTGCACCCTATTAGGTTGACACCCCCTTAGCACCAAAGCATCATATCTCATATCTAAGCATGAACAAAACAAAGAAAATAAAAAGAGAAAGTACAAACTATGGACAAAATAACATAGGCCGAGACTAGAAAAAAAGACTAAAAAAATGATGTAAAGACAAACAAAACTACAGCTGCTGAGTGATACAAAAATGAGGCTGGAAACAATGCTGGATGAAAATTAAGAGGCTGGTTGGGAGAGGAAAGCTGCCCAGTTGAGATAAATATCTTGAATAGAGTAAGCCCCGAACTTCTAATTTAAGGAAATCCAAGCTGCTACACTTCTTTCTGCAGAGAGAAAAACTTCTGAACATGGCTTTTCTTTGTCATGGAATAACTTCTGATTTCTTTCAAACCACGGAGCAGCAAAAAGATGAGAAAGGGCAAAATAAGAACAGATGAGCTGAAGTCTCATTTGCTTTCAAACAGAGGGTGCAAACTGAGGGAAGAAAGCACTTGTTGGAGGCCTTCTTTTGAAGTATATCAGCATTGTTGAGAGACCCAAAAATCATCACCCAAATCAGAATATTAACTCTCCGGGGGCTGGAAGACTTCCATAAGGCTTTAAATAAATGATTATCCATTGGGCGAATTGAATGCAAATGGGCCGAGAGAGATTTAACCGTAAAACACCATGGGGATCAATAGACCAAACCTTGTGATCTTCTAAATCAAGAACTTGTTCACCTAAGAGAAGGGAGAGGAATGATTCAAATTCGACAATTTCAGCATCTTTTAAACTTCTTCTGAATGGTAGGGACCAAGAGAGGGTAGCAAAATCCCAATGATCAGCAACTAAGCCTTGGGGAAGTAAGGCTATTCTATAAAGTAGGGAAAAAAGGCCTTTTAGAGGTGAGGTTCCAACCTAAATGTCTGACCAAAAACTTGTTCTACTACCTTCCAAGTTTAGTTAATGCCAGAGATTCCACCGACCTCCACACCTTTGAGATGCTAAACCATGGGCTCCTTAAACTATTTCCGGACTTTTCCAATGTGAACCAATCAAAAGGCTCTTTACCGTGGATGCTACAAATAATTTTCCTCCCAAAGGAAAAATCTTCCATAGCAAATCTCCAGCCCCATTTTGCTAACAAGGCAGAATTGTGAGTTTTGAGGGCTCCAAGGCCAAGACCCACACCCTTTAAGGAAAGAGAAACCAAATTCCATTTGACAAGATGGTTAAGCTTGCTACCGGAAGAACCTTCCCAAAAGAAATTTCTTGTGATTTTTTCCAAGGGAGACTGCCACATTTTGTGGGATAGATAATAAGTTGGGAGGCTTGTCAAGACTGCATTGCACAAAATTTGTCTTCCTCCTCTAGGGATGTTAAAGTGCTTCCATCTATCTAGTTTCTTATGAATACGATCGATGACCGGTTGCCAGAAATCTTGATGCTGAGGATAGCCTCCTAAAGGGAGACTTAAGTATACAATAGGTAAGTTTTCTGCCTTGCAGCTCATACGGTCAGCGGTTTGCAGTAGGATGTCCTCGGGTATACTAACTCCACTAAGAGCTGATTTTTCCCAATTAACTTTCTGTCTTGAACACAATTCAAAGAGTCTAATAGCTTCCTTGAGCTTGAGAAGCATTTGATAATCAAATTTACAGAAAAGGAGGGTATCATCAGTAAATTGCAGCAAGGGGAGGTGTATCAAATCCTTGCCCACAAGGAAGCCCTCATACTAACCACAAAGGTAAAACTTGTTGATGATGGCTGCTAAAACTTCACTTACAAGGAGAAAAGGGAAGGGCGAAAGGAGGTCCCCTTGACGAATACCTCTTGAATAAGTTATTGAGGCATATATTGACTCGGACTGGACAGGATCTGTTGTTGACAGAAAGTCTACCTCCAGTTATTGTAATTTGTTTGGGGTAATCTTGTAACTTGGAGGAGCAAAACGCGAAGTGTTGTGGCCAGGAGCAGTGCTGAGTCGAATATAGAGCTATGAGTTTGGGAATATGTGAGGAAATTTGGCTCCATAAAGTCCTATCTGATCTTCATCAAGAATGTGAGACTCCATTGAAGCTCTTTTGTTATAATAAAGCTGCTATTAGTATTGCTAACAACCTAGTTCAGCATGATAGAACTAAACATGTTGAGATTGATCAACATTTCATCAAAGAAAGACTTGACAGTGGGAGCATATGCATTCCGTACATCCCTTCGAGTCGACAGGTTGCTGATGTCCTCGTCAAGGGACTTCTTAAACCAAACTTCGACTTTTGTGTTAGCAAGTTGAACCTCATTGATATTTACGTCCCAACTTGAGGGGGAGTGTTAGAATTAGTGGGCTTAGCCCATTGGGGAGAATTACCCTAAATATTCTTTCTTCTTTTATCTCTTTGTACTTTTCTATTTATTCTTCTCTTGTACCTATTGTACGATTATCAGAAAATAATAAAACTAAAATCATCGTGGTTTTTCTCCTAATTCTTGGGTTTCTACGTAAGCTTCGTTTCGTGTTTATTGCTTTCAATAGTATTCACCCCTTCCTTTGGCACACTAGCGGGAAGGAGAATTTGAGTTTGAGAAGCCCGTGGGTTAATATTTCAAGAGAACAGTGCAAGATTGAAGCACTAGCCACTTTCTGAATTGGAAATGGCAGCTGAGTGTTGTTGTTTTTTTTTTTTTGGACTGATCCATGGCTGGATAATATTCCTTAAACAACAAGTTCCCTAGATTATCTATTGCCCTATTGCCTAAAGGGTAAATTTCTAAGCACTGAGATAGCCAAACTAGTTCTAGAAGATTATTGAAGGAGGTGGAGGTCGTTGACTTTCAATCATTGATGAAGATGATTTCTTTAAATGGGAAAATGGTAAACTCTATCCCAGATAACAAAGTTTGGTCCCTAGAACCAAGTGGCTGCTTCAGTGTCAAATTCATGGTTAATTATCTATCACTTGCTTCTCCCATTGATGCTTCATTATATAGAAGGCTTTGAAAAACTAAGAGCCCTAAAAGAGTCAACATACCCGTGTGGATTATGCTTCAAGGGAATTTAAATTGTGCCTCTTCTCTCTGGAAAACCTTTCCTCTCACTGCCTATCACCACAATATGTGCCATCTATGTTGTATGAATCAAGACCTTCAACACCTTTTTCAAGTGTCCTATGCAGTTAATTGTCGGTGTAGGCTGCTGCAAATTTTAAATTTCATATGGGTTTTTGATGGCAGCTTTAGTGGTAATGCACTGCAAATTCCCTCTGGACCAAATTCAAAGAAAACCTCATCAATTTTATGGTGCAATGCAGTCAAGGCCTTATTAGTAGAAATATAGTTTGAAAGAAATCAGCGCGTTTTCCACTATACGGCTTCACTATGGTCCGATCGATTTGAGTATGCCTGTTTAAATGCTTCATCATGGTGCTCCATGGTCAAAGGATTTCAAGATTACTCCACACAGGACATTCATCTCAACTGGCAAGCTTTTATTGTTTGTCTTTTGAGTCCAGCTAAGCTGAGTTAGGGAAGGGACCTTTTTTTGCCCTATTTAGATTTTTCTTTTAGTCTTTTGTTAATGATAGGCTGCTGATGTAAAGGTCTTATGTTTTGGACCATTTTTACCAGCTCAATGTCATTTCACTTCTCTATTTCTTAGGTACGATGAGGAAGCTAAGGGGGTGTCAACCTAGTCGAGATATTCAGGTACGACTACAGATCCCTAGTTCTTTAATTGCTCATTGTATAACCCTCTTGTACTTTGAGCTCTACCTCATTTTCATAATAAATGAGATCCGAATCCTTTTCAAAAAAAATACTAATAAACCAACGAAACTAATTCTAATCCTAATCAATCAAAGATTTGACCAAGATAGCCAAATTTACCCAAATCCATACACTACACTACATCATGGCTGAAGATAAAATCCACTCACAATTTTTGAAGATGTGGTAAACGCGAAAGACTGGATGGTATGGTGCCAGTTAGACGGTTGTCGGATAAGATGCTGCATTTCATATATAGATAAGAAAAATATCAAACGGACATTCAACGTCATATTTTTATTGCAGGTTTTAAATCTTCAAAGTTTTTTAATCGAACACTGAAGTTTTATTTACTTAAGATAAAGATGAGATTCTTACATGGTTGTGATATTCTCAGAGAGTTTACTTCGAGGAATCAATCCACTTAGTTGATTGGAACTTAAATCTCTGAAATACAAAGAAACAGTAAAGATATTAGAGTCAATTTTGAAGACATCTACCGGTTATATTCATGAAGCCCATATAACAAAGACGTCATATATCTACACTTACACACAAGAAACCTAATTTAGACTTACAGATAACCGAGGTTCTTTATTCTGCTCAGATCAGGAATTGACCCTTGCAAGGTACAGTTCCTTAGACTCCTGTGCAAAATCAATCATAAAGACAACCAATACATTTACGTCAGTACAACTCCACATTTTTTTTTTTAACAGAAACATGAAGTAATGAAATGAGACTAATACTGAAATTACAAAAGAGGAGACAAAACATAAAGCTATTAAAAGCTTGCCAGTATAAGAATAGAAAATCAAAACTAGACCAATATATCAAATAAAAGAAGAGAATAAAAGCTTAACATAGAAAGAGACTTCTTCTAGGACTGATTGAATTCTGAAACAATCAAAAACCCTTTTCTTATTTGGTCATTATATATAAAAGTTCTTACATCAATGCCTATATATATGTGTATGCATATGGCAGCGATTTCATTTTTTTTTTTAATGAGACAAAACTTCTTTATTAATGATAAAATCTCAAAGTACAAGAATTATATACGTTGAGAATAATAAAGAAGCATAAAGAGCAAAAAGCTAGAGATCAGAAAGTGCACCTGAGCATCTCAACTAGGTTGATACCCCCTTGGGACCAAAACATCATATTCCAAATATAACACTAATCAAAACAGAGAAAATAAATAGTACAACATATATAAGTCCAGCAGAGAAACACAGGCCGAGACTATTAAAGAACTAAAAATTGATGAAAAACATAAACAAAAGCTACAGCTATTTGAATGATACAAGTCTGAGGCTAGATCCAATACTAGATGAGGATTAAGGGGTTGATTAGGAGAGGAAAGCTGCGAAGTTGAGATAAATATCTTGAATAGAGTAAGCCCCGAACTCCTTGTTTAAGGAAACCCAAGCTGCTACACTTCTTTCTGCAGTGAAGACTTCTGAGCACGACTTTTCTTTGTTGTGAAAGATCCTCTGGTTTCTTTCAAACCACAGTTCGGAAAGGATGGTCAACGCTTTCCTTATTTGGTCATTGAATAAAATTCTAGCATTCCTTTCAAGAATTGACCAAGAATCATTCTATCATTTTAGGTGTGGTCAAGTGGTCATTTATCCAACGATTGTCCTTAACAAGAAACCTCGCAATTAAAGAATACACAACAGAAGCAAGGGATGAACAAGAAGACATAATTGAGTAGGAGGATCAGCAGTCGCATTCGGACATCTCAATTAGGCTGACACCCCCTTTGCGCCTTCATCATATTCATGAAGTGGAAATAAAAGAAAATCCTTACTCTAGGCTCATATTAGCCAATACAAGAACAACATAAAAGCCACAAAAACAAGGCCAAAATCAAATAACTAATCTGTCCATACAAAACGTAAAAACAGAATGGCAGCAAAGAGAAAACAAAAATCAGTCCTTGTTTATGCAGAAAAACTGGTTGAAGCAGAGGGCTATTCCAAAAGTCATGTTGTCTGAAGACTTCAAAGTGGTGAGGCTATAAAGGCTGGCCAATTTAACAAAATTTTCTGCAAAGAGTACTCCTGAAAAATTTTGGATAATGAACACCATGAAGTTGCATTCAGACAAGCAAATTCAAAACGGTCCATCCATGTCGATGATTTATCATGGAAAACCCTTTGATTTCTTTCAAACCAAACTTCAATTAAGAGTGCTTTCACTGCGTTAACCCACAAGAAAGCAGCTGTCTTCTTCTTCAAGGCTGGACCGGCAAGGATTTGAGTCACAATCTTCTCAAAATCTTGGTCAAAAACCCAACAAATATTAAGAGTTCGGAGAAGATGGAACCAACATTTAGATGCAAAGACACAGTCAAATAATAGGTGCTGGTTATTCTCCAGATTATCCCCCTTGGACTGTTAGATTGCCAAAACCTTTTGTACAAGAAAATATCCATTGGTGAAGAAGATGTAAAGAGGTGCTTAACCAAGGATTTGACCGAGGAGACAGTTTCAGAAGGTAGTCTAAGGATGACACATTCAACGATTCTTGTTGTCTTCATTTGCAAAAGCTTGAAGCAAACTTTCTTCCTGATATTTTCGAGCTCTTTCACCATCCACGTGCCATGATTTCAGAATGCTCTTTATACTTCGAAGCTTTGAATAAATGGAAAAGCCAGCCCATCCTTGATGGTTTCCAGAGGTCAAGGAGTTCGTTGTAAGTTGGCAACACTGTTTATCAAGCAACCAACTGTTTGCAAAACCGAAATGGAGAGGGACCCCATTGCACCAGCTTCTAACAAAATGGGGAAAATATCATAAGCAAGTCCTTTTTTTCGAGAAACTCTGGTGTCAACAAAGATTTTATCCCAATCAGCATATACTAGGAATCTGTCCGGCAGAGAGCGTGAGACTGACCTTCCTTCTCTTGATCATGTGAATTTGCCATTAGATAAAGGAATTTCTAACAACTCTGACTCTCTAATGAACTTATTGAAATTTCCCATTCCCCTGGTCAATCTTCCTACTGGAAATTGATCTTGTACCTTTCGAGTGATGTTGAAATCCCCTCCCATACACCATGCTCCTGTACAGAGGTCTGAAAGAAGAGACAACTCCTGCTAAATATGGTTTCTACCTCGATAATGTGTGGGCCATAAATGTTTGAAATCCAACAGATTTTCTATTGATTGTGTTGCACTTTATTGAAAGAGAATGACTTCGTTTCAGGACTTCAATAACTGACAACTTACTTCCATCCCACATAATCAGCAATCCTCCTGGATCTGTCATTAGCTTCAACAAGGTCCCAACAAATTCTTTTTGAGCTCCATAATGCCTTAAGTACCAAACACATCATGTGTAGTCCAAAAGGTTTTTTTATCCCCAACCATCGACACTCATACTCAAAGACACTTCTTTAGAACAAAATGCACAATCAATTGAAAGGTGAGCACTGTTATTATAAATAGTGAGAACAGTGAAAACATGGTGTCTAAGAAGTTGGTTTGAGCACGGTTATTATAGATAATAGAAGCGGTGAATATTTTAGTGAGAAATTAAGTGAGCCTAGTGTCACGCCCCAAAAATAGACCCCCAAAATTTTTCGAAATTAAGCCTCCTTAGCATTGCCCAAGAGGAGCCAACCAAGTCCCACACAGTCCAAAGGCCCTAAGAAAACAAGCAAAGTCACGCAGGGGTCATGACACAGCCGTTGGAGCCCACGGACGCATGAGCGGCAGCCAAGCGCGCGCGGCCCTGGCATGGCATGGGCGCGCGCGCGACACAGGCAGGCGCACGCGGCACAACGCGCGCGCACGATGGGTAGGCGGGCGCGCACGGCATCGCGCCCGAGCGCGCGGAAGATGGGCAGATGCGCGCGGCATCCGCGCGCCCGCAACGGACAGCGCGCATGGCAGACGCGCGCGCGCTTGATGTCACAATCGTAACTTCTCAACACGATTGTGCGGCACTTGTTTAGCTCGGTTAACAAGTCAGCCGTTCAAAATTCGGAATCCGCGGACAAACTCGCGGTATGATGTAGCCTCCCTCCTCGTTCTTGAGAAAATGTTTTTATAAAACGGGAAAGAGAAATTAAATAGTTGAAAACATCATAAAGAAAGCATTGAAGACTGTCAATTGCAAAGAAAATAGCTTAACTTGCAGAGAGTGCGACAAGGCTTGGGCGGGGGTCGGACTAGTCATGTACCCCCTAGTACATATTGAGATTTTTGGCCTTGGCACGCTTGTATATGAAAAAGCCGAAATGTCACACTGTGACTCGGCGACACCTAAACGAAAGAATTAATCTAAGCTACTTTCAAGACATAAAGATAAAGTGATTTAGGGGTATTCGGGCATACGGCCATCGGTAAATAATACCTTGGACGATTGTGCCCTTGACATTCTCCCCCACCTAAATGGTTGACGTCCCCGTCAACTGGCGAAGCTTGAAATCTTCAATCTTCTGCTTCCACGCTTCAAGGTCTTCGACACGCTCCCAGCTGGTCTCCTCCACAGGAAGGTTCTTCCACTTTACTAGATACTCGTGGATCCTTCGTGTGGGTCTTCTGCCCCTCCTTACTCGCTCGGCCAGAATTTCTTCAACATCTTTGTCTTCCTTCTGACTAAGGTCGATAATTGGGCGAGTTACGATATTCCGCTGCAGGTCCTCCGTGTCTTGATGGTACAGTTTCAGGTTACTAACATGAATTATTGGGTAGATTTTCATCCATGTGGGCAACACAACTCTATAAGAAGTATTCCCTACCTTTTTCAGCACTTGAACTGGTCCTTCGTACTTCCTGACGAGACGTTGGTCTTTGCGTCCTCGAAACCTGACTTGCTCGGGTCGTAGTTTGATGAGTACCTGGTCTCCCGCTCGAAACTCAAGAGGCCGTCGCTTCTTATCTGCCCACTTCTTCATCCGCTTCGATGCTTTTTCTAAGTACGCTCGGGCGATGTCGTTTGTCTGTTTCCACTCCTTCGTGAAATTGAGGGCTTGAGGGTTCTTCCCTGCAAAGGGATGATCAACAAGGTGTGGCGGTACTGGTTGTCTCCCAGAAACAATCTCAAATGGGCTTCTCCCTGTAGATGAACTTGTCTGAGCGTTGAAACAGAATTGGGCTACGTCCAACAGCTGGACCCAGTTCTTTTGCCTTGCGTTTACAAAATGGCGCAAGTATTCTTCGAGCATGCAGTTGAATCGCTCAGTCTAGCCGTCAGTTTGGGGATGGTAGCTTGAGGATATGTTCAGACTTGTCCCCAAGAAGGAAAATAATTCCGTCTAGAAGGAGCCAATGAATCTACCATCCCTGTCGCTCACTATACTTGCCGGGACTCCCCACAACTTAACAACATGCTTAAAGAACAATTGAGCTGTCATTTCTGCTGAACACTGCTTGGTGGTGGGGATGAAGGTGGCGTACTTTGAAAAACGATCAATGATGACTAAGATGGTTTCAAAGTCGCCTACCTTAGGAAGATGGGTGATGAAGTCCATAGAGACACTCTCCCAAGGTCTTGTTGGAACCGGTAGAGGGTCGAGAAGTCCAGCAACCTTCACTTTCTCTACTTTGTCTTGTTGGCAGATGAGATATGTCTTAGTGTACTGCATGACATCATCTCTCATATTCGGCCAAAAGTAGCCCTTCTTCAACAGGGCGTACATCCGCTGCCATCCGGGATGGCCAGCCCATAGAGTGTCGTGACACTCATACAACAATTACCTCCTTAAGTCCCTTGCTCTTGGAACATACAGTCGATTGCCCTTTGTGACTAACAAGTCTTCCTCGACCCAAAACTGTCGTGTTTTGCCCGCCTTCACTAAATTCATGACATTCTGAGCGGCATGATCCTTCTGTAGGAACTCTCTCAAGGTGTCTCTAACCGACCCGCCAATCTCGCTCCCCCGGAGGTGAGCTAATAGGCATATGGCAGCATGTTCTTGTTTTCGACTTAGGGCATCAGCAGCCTGGTTATTCGACCCCTTCTTGTGTTCAAATTCAAAGTCGAACTCGGCCAGAAATTCCTGCCATCTTGCTTGTTTCGAAGTCTTTGGCTGGGTAAAGAAGTGGCAGGTTGCACTGTTGTCCGTCTTCACTACAAACGTCGAACCTAGTAGGTATTGTCTCCAGGCCCTCAAACAATGTACTACTGCGAGCATTTCTTTTTCGGACACAGTATACTTCCTTTCGGCTGCATTTAATTTTCGACTTTCGTATGCAATCGGGTGTCCATTCTGTAGGAGCACACCCCCCAACGCATAATCAGACGCATCTGTCTCGACTTCGAAAGGTTTGGTCACATCCGCAATCCCTAGAAGTGGCCCCTCCATCATGGCTTGTTTTAGGCCGTCGAAGGCGGCTTGGCACTCGAGGTCCCAATTCCAGTGAACGTCTTTTTTCAGTAGTTCAGTCAGCGGGCTTGCTCGTTTGGAGAATCCCTCGACAAATCGACGATAGTAATTTGCCAGCCCGAGGAAGGAGCGTAGCTCCGAGACTGATTTCGGCATTGCTCAGTCGCGTATCGCAACAATCTTCCCTTCTTCCATTCCAATTCGGCCACACTCTATCACATGGCCCAAGAAGTTTATCCGCTCTTGTGCAAAAGAGCATTTTTCTCTTTTGACATACAGCTGATTCTCTTTTAATTTTTGAAAAACCTTTTGCAGGTGGTCTTTATGTTCCTCCATGGTCGTACTATAGACCACTATATCATCCAGGTAGACTACTACGAATTTATCGAGATATTCGTGGAAGACCTGGTTCATCAACGTACAGAAGGTGGCAAGGGCATTGGTGAGACCAAATGGCATTACGAGGAATTCGAACGCACCATATCGGGTGACACAGGTTGTCTTCGGCTCATCTCCCTCTGCAATTCTTACTTGGTAGTACCCCGACCGCAAGTCTAACTTTGAAAAATATTTCGCCCCATGTAAGCGATCGAACAAGTCAGTAATTATGGGAAGAGGATACTTGTTGCAAACCGTGAGTTTATTCAGGGCACGATAATCAATGCACAATCGTAAACTCCCATCTTTCTTCTTCTGGAAAAGAACCGGGGCCCCATACGGAGCTTTTGCAGGTCTAATGAACCCTGCATTCAGTAGCTCATCTAACTGTTTTCGAAGTTCAGCTAACTCCGGAGGCGCCATACGATAAGCATTCTTCGCAGGCGGTTTTGCCCCTGGCACCAACTCGATCTCATGATCAATCATTCTCCGAGGTGGCAAAGACTTGGGCAAACTATCGGGCATCACATCACGGTACTTCTCTAGTACGCGCACGATCTCCTTAGGGACTGTCTCCCTTGAGTTCTCTGACGAATTGAGTGGGATGGCCATAAATGTTGGTTCGTCTCGAGAGAGACCCTTCTTTAATTGCATGCCGGAGATCATTTTCAACCCATCTGGCTGACGTAGGTCAGTCTGTACAACCGAGGGTGTAGGTCCAGTGATCACCAAGCATTTGGCCAAAGGCATTGGGATTACTTGATGTTCGTCGAGTAGGAACTCCATTCCCAGTACCACATCAAAGTCATCCATTTTTACTACTACAAAGTCTACGAGGCCACTCCATCCTCCTAATCTTATCATCGTTCGTTTCACTAGTCCGATGATAGGTAGGGCAGTAGAATTCACAGCTTTCATTCTTCCTGCATCCTTCTCCCAGCGGAGATTCAAACGTTTAGCTTCTGCTACTGTTATGAAATTGTGAGTGGCACCGGAGTCAACCATAGTGCTTTTGGTTGGCTTCTCGTTGATCCAGGTGTCAACGTACATTAAGCCCCTTTCCACTGGTGTGTTCGTCTCCCCCACCTTTTTCTGGAGAGATGACAGAAATTTCAAGGCCCCCATTCGAGGGTTATCAACTTCTTCTGTCTGGTCTGCTTCCCTCTCGGTCTGATTTTGTAGATTGTCTGAATCTGAGGCCAAAGATGCCTGGAATGCATTGAAAGCAGTTTTGTTCGGGCATTCCCTGGCCATGTGTGGTCCCTTACATATGAAGCAACTAAGAGGACGATTGGACACATTCTGGTTACTTGGTCCTCGCCAGGAGTTTCCAATATTCGATTGATGGGATCTACGATCTCCATTAAAGCGTCTGTCCCCTCCCGTAGTTTTAGGAGAACTTGGGCGGTTGTTCCTACTTCCTCCAGATGAGGAACTTGGATGACGTCTCGTATCTTGAGAGTCGTTGGACAGGTCAAACAGCCGTTCGGCTGCAGCATACGTGGACGTGAGGTCTTGAACTCTTTGTTCATATAGCTTTGTCTTCGCCCACGGCTTCAATCCTTCGACAAAACAGAAAACTTTGTCTTTCTCGGACATATCGCGTAAATCCAACATCAGTTCCGCAAACTGTTTCACATACTCCCGAATACTACCGGTGTGTTTCAGCTCGCGTAACTTTCGTCGAGCCAAGATCTCGACATTTTCAGGGAAGAATTGTGAGCGAAGTTCTCTCTTCAAAGCGTCCCAAGTATCTATCGCGCAACGTCCCTCCTGTATGTCAACAAATCGAGACCTCCACCATAACTTGGCATCCTCAGAAAGATGCATCGTCGCCAAAGTGACTTTGGCTTCCTCTGTAACCGTGTTTGTGGCCCTGAAGTATTGCTCCAGGTCAAAGATATAGTTTTCTAGGGCCTTCGCGTCTCTTGCCCCACAGAAGGGCTTTGGTTCCGAGATCTTCACTCTACTAACCGGAATGGCTCCCCCAACGGGAGCTTGATTTGCCATTGCTCGCATTGTGAGGCTCAGTCTCGCATTCACATCTGCGATTTCGTTTCTGACGACATCGAGGGTAGCTAGGAAGTCCTCTGACATGCCGTTTATCATCTCTAACAGCGTCTTTTGAGAGCTATCCAGCTCTTGAACACGCTCCTCAATATGGGCAACAGAGCCCGTCGAACTGTCTCCACGCTCGTAGTTGACAGTTCTTCCGATGTTTATAGTTGTTTTCAGGGCGTCGACCCTTGTCATCAACTCTTGTATCGGAAACCCTTCGACACGGCCAGCTACCGCATCGATCGTATTAGTTTTCTCGGAAATTTCATCGAGACGAGACTCCAAGTAGCGGATGGAGTCGGGAACTTCGACTAGGTAGAGCATCTGTTCTTCTTGCTCTACTAGTCGGTCTTTCTGGGCCTTGCCCGATGGATTCGACGACGACATGTTTCAGTCGTATCGTCAATTAGCCAACCTGGCTCTGATACCACTTGTCACAATCGTAACTTCTCAACACGATTGTGCGGCACTTGTTTAGCTCGGTTAACAAGTCAGCCGTTCAAAATTCGGAATCCGCGGACAAACTCGCGGTATGATGTAGCCTCCCTCCTCGTTCTTGAGAAAATGTTTTTATAAAACGGGAAAGAGAAATTAAATAGTTGAAAACATCATAAAGAAAGCATTGAAGACTGTCAATTGCAAAGAAAATAGCTTAACTTGCAGAGAGTGCGACAAGGCTTGGGCGGGGGTCGGACTAGTCATGTACCCCCTAGTACATATTGAGATTTTTGGCCTTGGCACGCTTGCATATGAAAAAGCCGAAATGTCACACTGTGACTCGGCGACACCTAAACGAAAGAATTAATCTAAGCTACTTTCAAGACATAAAGATAAAGTGATTTAGGGGTATTCGGGCATACGGCCATCGGTAAATAATACCTTGGACGATTATGCCCTTGACACCCGACGGCGCGCGCCGGGAAGACCAGAGACGCCTCTGGAAATTTCTGGAACTTTCGATGACGGACGTCAAGCACCGTAACGAGCGGAACGCACGCGCGTCTGACGAACGTGACGGAGACTCGCGCGCGCGCTCCAGGCCCCTCCAGACACGCTCAGACGCATCTGGAAGCTTCTATGTCGGTCATGAACAGTGCTATGTCAGTGGCTGACTGTCATGAAAACCCCAGAATGCTCTAGAATGATTTTGCCGACCTTTTAAGTCGGTTTAAAGGGCCAAAGTCGGTCATGTACTACTATAAATACCCCTAAGGGGTCTCATTTGTAAAGCATCCAAAAAGCACCCAAGAAATCCAAGGAAATCCAAAAAGCATCCAAGAGTAAACCAAGAAATCCTCAAGCATCCTTAAGCAATACACTTGTATTCTCAATTTTCTCAATCTTTCTCTACTCTTTGCCTACTTTTCCCTTCTCTAAAGCCTCTTTCTATTTCTAGCAAGTCTTCCAACAAACTCTAAGGCTTACATTGGTGTATCTATCACCATTGTGCCGCACGTTGGTTAAGTGTTAAAAATAACCACGTGACACTAGGCAAAAATGATTAGCTTATGAGGAGGAACTGTATTCTTTGGCTCGAGAATTACAATATAGGGAACACTATTTAATTGGCAAGATTTTGCATTTGCAGAAACGTGTTAGGAGAATACACTCTAGGTGGATTGATTTCATGATTAAATACACCTCCGACACATCAAATAAACTTGCAAATGCTTTAAGTAGAAAATCATCTTCACTAGCAGTTGCCTTGTCGCACCTTCAATTTGCTGATGATACCTAGCTTTTCTGTTCTGGAAAAGAGAAGTCTTTCCAAACCCTAAATCATACAGTTGAATTCTTTGAAGAGATGTCAGGTCTGAAAATTAATAGAAACAAATGCACTTATACAGCATTAATTCTAACTAGGCCAAGTTGCAAAGGTGGGCTGAAGCGTTTGATTGTGAGGTCGGCACTTACCGTTCTTGCTACCTTGGTCTCCCATTGGGGGATAATACTAGAGTTGTGTTCTTTTGGAATCCCATTTGTGAGAATATTCGAAAGATATTGGTAACATGGAAGAAAAGGTTCTTTTCCAAGGCAGTGGGGCGCCCAATGAGTTATACGGGTTCATAAATTGGTAATCTTAGAAGCCGTAACAGAGCTTTATTGGCAAAGTGGCTTTGGCACTTCCATCTTGAGCCCAATTCTCTTTGTAATAGGATCATTTTGAGCAAGCACAGTTCCCTTCCTTCTGAGTGGATTACAATAGGGGTTAAGGCACTTTCTGAAATCCTTGGAAGGACATTCAAACGAGCTTCCTACTTTTTCTCGATTTGTCTCTTGCTTTGTGGGGGATGGTAAGGAAACTTCTTTTTTAGGATAGATGGTTTAGGGAGGATCCCCTTTGTTCTGTTTTTCCGCATTTGTATCATCTTTCCTTGTTCAAAAACTATACTATCTCGGAGCTTTTGATGAGATATGAGAATTCTGTCTTTCTCATTCTGATTTCGTCGTAACTTGACCAATAAGGAAACGATAGACGTGGCTTCTCTTCTTTCCTTACTCGAGGGGTTTTCTGTTAGAGAGGGAGGAGAGTTGTTCGTGTTTGGATTCCTAGTCCTAGCTGGGTTTTTCTTGTAATTTTTTATATGGGTTGTTGGTGGACCCCGCTCTCCCAAAGGAGTGATGTAATTTGGAGGACAAAGGTTCCGAAAAAGTTAGGTTCTTGTCGCTTGGTCAGGTTAATACTATTAATAGGCTTGTTAGGAAGAGATCTTCGCTTGTCGGGTCTTTTTGTTGTTTGTTGTATCAGATGACAAAGGAAGATCTTGATCACTTTTTTTAGGAGTGCCATTTTGCAAGGTCTTTGTAGTGCTCTTTCTTGCAGGAGTTCGGTGTTAGCTTTGTCGGCTTGAGGAGCGTTAAAGCAACAATTAAGGAGTTCCTCCTCCATCCGACTTTTAATGAAAATGGTGGCTTTTTATGGCGTTCTGGGGTGTGTGCTATTATTTGGGATCGAGATGAATGAAAGAGTGTTTAGGGGTAGGGAGAGGGGGCATAGTGAGGTTTGGTTGTTGGCTAGATATCACGTCTCTTTGGGCTTCGGTTTCGAAGATCTTTTGTAACTATTCTATATGCAAAATTTTACTTAGTTGGTCCCCTTTCCTTTAAAATGGTGGTTTTGTGGGCTGGTTTTTTGTGCATGCCCTTTTTTCATTCTTTCTCAAGGGAAGTGGTTTTCATCGGGAAAAAAAGGAACTTTGACTGCCTTTGATCATTTACCTAGCTGTTATGCAAATGATCCTAATTATGGTACTATTTGGCATCAATTCCGCTGTTATGCAACTGGTCCTGATTTTGGTACTATTTGGCATCAATTCCAATCTCACACTGCAACTAAAGATTATCATCTTCTGTGAAAATTTTATTCAAAGGTAACTTACTCTGTATTCCCCCAAAGTTCACTGCTTGAGGCTTTATGGGTTGAATCCCATTCACGGGGTTTAGGAGAGAAACAATAGGATATTTAGAAGGATGGAGCCGGACAGTAGGGGTATTTGGTACCTTGCTAGGTTATATATTCTTTTTTGTAATTATCATTTAGGTCATATTTTGATCAATTGGATTCCTTTGATTTAGTGAGAATCCCTCTTTTTATGGGATTAGTTACTTTTTGGGATGTCCTTGAATTCTCTCCATTTTTTATCAATGAAAGCATGGTTTCTTATAATTAGAAAAAAGAATGAAACTTATAGGATATATCCTAAGTGGTCATTAAGGCTTGAATAGATTCACTATCATTGATTTTATTGATCATTCAGAACTTGACTTTTATAAGAGAAATATAAGTTCAGCGAACAATAAACAGATAGACAACAAATTAACTAAACATATTGACTGACTAATGACCTAATACCTTCAAACCTTATATCATTCACATTGACCATTATTAGTCATTAAGTCAACTCAAGCTTCGTATAAATGCCAACCTAGTTGAGATGTCCAGGTGAATCTTCTGATCCTACTTATTTGTACTTCATAATCTTCCTCGTTAATTCAATAAAAAGATCTATTTCCATTTCAAAAAAATAAATATAACATGCACAATCTCTTTAAAAATCACTTACAATTTCAGCAATTTAGTCATATTTCCATAAGAATCTGGTATTGTGGCCCCGCTGAAGTCGTTGTTGTCAAGTTGACTGAAAATCAAATAAAATCAGGCTGTTAAATTCAATTTATTCGAAAAGGAAAAAAGCAGAAGGTTAATTGTGCAGACTAAATTCTACAAGGAACGGCATGTGAATAAAACAGGGAAAGAAGATAAACAGAAATCCTAAGACTAATAAAATTAAACTTAAAATACTACTTTAATCCTGTACTTTCAAATTTGTTCAATTTTAGTCCTAGTACTTTTAGTAAATCTAAAATTTAGTTCCTCAAAGTTAATTTTTATTGAAATTAATTAAATAACCATAATAATTTTCATGCGAAGAAACACAGCAAATGAATATATTATTAAAGTTTATAGCAAAAATGCCAATAAAAAATAAAAAGTAATGAAAAGTCTACGATAAACTAGTAGTAAGGACTAAATTAAGTTCAAGGACTAAAATTGAACATCTGAAAGTACAAACTCTAAAGTATAGGGACCAAAATGATATTTTAACCTAAAATAAAACAAACATTACAAAACTCATCAGAAACAGAAACTGACAAGAGATCAAACATTTTCCAGAAACCCATCCACCGTTCCTTAATTTTTGGAGTCCTTCACCTTTTAAATTCTACAATAGACTTAAAATTATTGAAGATTCCATTGCTGGCTGTAATGGCTGTAATGTTCAAGGATGGGCAGGTTTTGTTATACATTTTAACCTGAGAAAGGTTAAAGGAGCTGTTAAAAAGTGGAAGGAAAATGTTGAAATCCAAAGAAAAAATAAGGAAAGAGCTTCCAGAATGTTTTATCTTTCCTTGAAACAAAAGCCGAGGCTTCTGCTTTTTCTGAAATGGAAGTGCCTATTTGTGCAGCAATCAAAGGGAATTTATCTCACTGAACAGCAAGATTCTATCAGAAAAGCAAACTACATTGGTTTCATTAGAGTGATGACAATTCTAACTGGAGCCTTCTGGAATATGTTTTGATTAACTCTGTTTTCGAACAATTGACTGCAGCTGAAACTTTGGATAAATATGTTTATGTTGAATTTCCCTTTCTATAGTAATATTATTTTTTATTTATGTCTATATTTTTTCCTTTTGTTGGTCTTTCCCTATATAAGAAGACTTTGTAATTCGTTCAATAATATTAGAGAGGAATAATATTAGAAATCCATTGAAAAATAGCTCCATATTTGCATTGGGGATCTCCAATGGCATCAATAATCCTGCTGGGGAAAGGGCTGAAGTTTTATTTTTCTGACAGATTAAACACTCATCGCAGTACTTTTTGATGTCTTTCTTCATCCCCTTCCAATATAACTCACTAGTCATCCGCTTATAGGTCCTTAGGAAGCCAGAATGTCCCCCAAAAACTGAATCATGGTAGGTATGCATGATGGTTTGTAACAAAGATGAAGATTTTGAAAGGACTAACCTCCCTTCGAACTTCAACACCCCTTGCTGGACGATGTAGTTTGGAACTTCAAGATTCTGCTCTTCAATTAGTTTGATAATTTCCTGAAGGCTGGGATCTTTCTCCACCTCCTCAAGAATGACTGCAACATCTAATAGAGTTGGTGCAGATAAGTGATTCAGATGCACAGTTGGGGAACTCTAGACAATGCATCAGCTGCTTTGTTTTCTAAACCAAGTTTGTAAACCACTTCGAACGAATATCCCATTAGGTTGGCAATCCATTTCTAGTATTGAGGCTGTATAACCCTTTGTTCAAGCAGGATTTTAAGAGATCTTTGGTCAGTTTTTACTATGAATTTCCTTCCCAATGGATAGGGACGCCACCTTTGAACTGCAAACACAACAGCAATCAGTGCCGTGCTCTGTCTCTCATACACAAAGTTCCGCTGAAAAATGCTATTGGCCTCTTTGCTTGGGTGAGCACTGCTCCCACCCCAAAGCCTGATGCATTTATCTCTATTTCGAAGGGGAGATTAAAGTCTGGTATGGCCAAAACTGGGAGAGTCATCATTGCCATCTTGAGCCATTCAAAAGCCACATTGGCCTCCTCGGACCATTTATATGCTCCTGCCTTCAGCAATTGAGTTAGGGGAGTTGCAATACTACCATAATTTTGCACAAATCTTCGGTAGTAACCAATGAGCCCCAAGAAACCCCTTACTTCTCATACATTCATGGGAATAGGCCATTCCTTTATCGCCCTTATCATCTCCGGGTCAACCTTTATCCCTTTTTCTGATATGAAGCGGCCTAAATACCCTATTCGAGACTTAGCAAAACTGCATTTCTCAAGATGTTGAGCATGCTCATCCAATCCCTTGCTGTACATCAATATATCATCGAAAAAGACCAACACAAAACGCCTCATATAAGGCTTGAAGATGTGGTTCATCAAGGCTTGAAAGGTTGAGGGAGCATTGGTTAAGCCAAATGGCATCACCAAGAACTCATAGCGGCCTTCATGTGTGCAAAAAGTTGTTTTCTCAATATCCTCCAGGTGCATCCTGATTGGAAGGTATTCGGCTTACAAGTCTATCTTTGAAAACATATTAGCCCCATTCTATTCATCGAAGAGCTCCTCTATTACTGGGATTGGGAACTTATCCAGGATAGTCACATTATTCAAAGCTCTATAGTCGAAGCAAAACCTCCAACTTCCATCTTGAGAATCAATAAGAATCTACCAACGCCAACCAAGGTGCCATCACAAATCGATCTAAAACGAACGTGCATTTTTTGTTTCAAGTCATCCCAGCTCTTAAAAGCCTCGCGGTCATCATGGGAACGATACCAATCCAGCATCGGACCATCAAAACTAATCACGACCAGGTGAGTTTCTCCGAATCAGTTAGGTTGTGTATTTTGAAGAATCAATCCACTCGAAATAACCAGGAGTCCGGATCGGTTCCATTGAACACGGGCATCTCCACTTTTTTAAACTTACTCCGGTCCATTGGACGTTCATCATCAGTTTTCTCATCTCGCTTCGATTCCCCAGAAACGGCCATTATCGTTGGTTCATTGCTCTTGACTTGACTAGAAGAGTCGTCGGCTGTCTTCCTCACCAGTGAATCATCTCGGATGACCTCTTCGATATACTTCAAGATCACTTGCTGCTGCTGATATTGCTTGTCAATCTAAGTGTTCATCTTTGTTATACTTTTTGACAACAGGGCTATGTTCTCTTCGATCATCGGCAATTTCTGTATCCCCTGCTCCACCACATCCAACCTCTCTTCAACCTTCTTTGTCATTTTCGTGCGTTTGCCCAGGTGTTGAGCTCTGATACCAAATTGTTAAGATACTAAACAGTACCTTATATATATATATATATATATATATATATATATATATATATATATATTGATATTTCCAAACGATTACAATATAAAACTACTCAAGAAACACATAACAATGATCCAAGATGATCATAAACAGTCACAAGAACACTAAAAAACCAAAATGAAAACAAAGAACAAAAGAAACTCTAGAATCTAAACCTTTGTCTTCCTTCCCACGCAAGGAGGAATTCAACCACCCTTCTTCTCCAGAAAAATACTCTGTAACCTCCCCCACTCTCTTTCCCACTATTTACTCTGCACTACTAACTAACTGATGGGCCCCATCAGAATGGTCCCCAACTTCCTTGCTCCCTCCCTCACTCCCACGTGTGGCTTCTCTATTGGCTTCATTATTCTTCTTATTCCTTCTATTTTAAGCTAATAAAATTGGGGGCCTAGCACATTGCTTCCTGAATTATGATTTGAAAGCATCCAAAGGGTGTTCCATGATAAATCCATTCAGTGGTTAGATCGATCTGAAATTGCAAGGATCAACGGCTCGACCTGAATTATGATTTGAAAGAATCCAAAGGGTGTTCCATGATAAATCCATTCAATGGTTAGATCGATCTGAAATTGCAAGGATCAACGGCTCGACCTAGTGCTATCTTTCTTAGTTTTTTGGAAACTTTTCCATCCAAGATATTCGTTTGAATTGGGGGGCGTTTGTGTTTTCAGCATAGCTTATTAAAGTTATTTGGGAACTTTTCCATCCAAGATATTCGTTTGAATTCGGGGGCATTTGTGTTTTCAACATAGCTTATTTTTTCGTGTGTCTTAGAATGATGTTATTAATAATATGTTTGTCTCAGCACATGCTGTTTGTACTCTGGAAAGATTATACTTTGTATCTTTGGGCTCTACTTCTGTTGGATATGATGAGGGCAACTTAGTTGAGATATCCGAATGTGCCTGTTGATCCTATGGTTTCTTTTTTGTTTAGCTCTTTGTATAAACCTTTTTGTCACGCCTTGCCCCGCACACATCCTTAACCTTGCTATGCGAGATGAAACATGACTTAAGCAATCCTGACACCTCTAACATTACTAAACGATAAAGAAAACCATTCCAAACATAACCATATGCAATGGAAACAACACAATACTTCACTTTGAATTACTTAATCTAATGAATTCAACAACAGTACAAGAATCAAGATCTTAAAATAGGATTTAAATAAGAAATTCTAAATGCCTTCAGGTCTACAGCCTTCAACGATTGCTAAGTTCCCAGCCCGATCGTTTAGCTCCTTGACCGATCGCTTAGCCCCGATCGCTTACCCTTTCAAACACAGTCGCTTAGTGTCTTAAATGATCGCGTACCTGTCTACCTGATCGCTTACCTTTCTAAACGATCGCTTACCTCTTACAACCTGGGGAAGGGAAAACGTAAGTTCATGACTTAGTGAGTGATGCTTTTGAAAACATTTTGGGAATACATTTCATAAATCATTTTCATTTAAACACAGGCTCAATGTCTAAATTGAATAATATATTTCAGATCTCATAAATACACATTAGTTTCACTTGTTCCTTTCATCAAGACATGAACCATTCCCGTGCATGGACACTGTGATGGCCTTTCATCAACAGCATCCCTGAGAATTTCCTGGTTAGTTCCTTGTTGCTCAAGCTTCCAGGCGTAATACACATCTTTTATGCAATGTCTCGCCTCAATTCACCATGCAGACCTTCTCTATATGGCTGCCTTTACTTCTTATGTGCACATAAGAGCTAGCTCATCGATAGGAATAAAACTAATGGTTTACTCTCAAACAAAGCATACAATACAATTAATAGAACATGAAACTTTCACTTGAAAACCCAACATTAGAGCTTTCTTTAATAAACACGCTTTTCATAAACGTAAACATGATTCATGAAAACATGACCATTAGAAAGGAAAGCTTTAGAAATCTGTAATCATCTAGAAAATCACTCGCAACTTGTTTTTCATTTTTTTTTTATAGTCGTGAGTGTCCGGGCCAACTTAAGCTGCACCTCGACTAATCTTTGGCCTTACAACATTCGGGTGTTAAAGAAACTTGTAGGAAATTAATTCCTAGGTAGGCGGCCACTATGGATTAAACACATGACCTCTTAGTTAGATATTGAGACTATATCTCCCTTTTTACCACTAGGTCAACCCATGATGGTTGTTTTCCCTTTTTCTTAGAGAGCCTTGCCCAAACCTTTCTTCTTCACCAAAGTGCTTCTCGGCAGCACTCTTAAACAATCTCTTTCTTTTGCAGGAGTTTATTCTCAGAACAAACCCTTTCCTTTTACCTTAATCTCTTATTTAAACTAATCCTAAAAATAGATTAGTCACTCCTTAAACACTAATAATCTTGTCGGCTCCTACTTAAATAAATTCTAAGTATCCGCATGTCACAACACCTGGAATCCAATTATAACCCTGAGAACCTCTTTAATTTTCCTACACGATCGTTTAGCTACATACACGATCGTTAAACCATTTACACGATCGTTAAACCATTTACACAATTGTTTATCCTTTTAAATGATCGTTTTCAAGAGGTTGGTTTCCTTTTCAAAAAAAAAAAGATAATATGTTTTATCTCATAATTTTCTTTGATTATTTTGTTTCCTTGTACTTGGAGCATTAATCTCTTTTCATTAATTTAACGAAAAGGTTCGTTTCCTTTAAAAAAATGAACGAGTTTGAATCTTAGAGTTTGTTCCGTAGGGGATATCCGAAAAAATTGGAACAGGCATGCAAACATCGTGACTTATGTTCTTGGTAGGTTGGCAGGGTGTGAAAGTTAGCACTAGGATCCATGGTTGTGCTTGTGTTCATGCTTTATAATGTAGTTTACAATATATTATGACCCCCCCCCCCCCACACACACACACACAAAAAGAAAAGACAAGAAGAAGAAGAATAAAAAAAAGACAGACATAAGAAATTGGTGTGAGAAAATAAACAAACTGTTCGAAGACTGAGCCAGGGAAGGGTGTTCATATATTTAAAGCAATTAAGGTGGTAGGAGATGAAGGCATACAGTATTTCTAAGTTTGGCAATTGAAACAACTCAGGAGGAAGTTTCCCCGTCAAGTTGTTGTTGTCAAGAAGGCTGCCAAGAGTGGGAAAATATGTCATTAGTCAAAAGTATAAGCATTCAAATAATTTTTACATTAAAAAAAGTACAGTGTTGAGTGTAGAGTGTAGAGTGTATGCGCATACTAGAAATGCCTGGAGAAGCCAACAAATTTGCAGGAAACAAAACTTGCATTAGAAAGTATATGCTGGTCGTAAGGGTGGGGGGAGCAACTTACAAGTGAACAAGATTGGGCAATCCAGATAGCTCAGACGGGATTTCACCACTGATAGAGTTGTTATTCATGTGACTGGGCCAAAAAGTCAAAGGAGGATTACAAAAACCTTTAAGATGAAAAGGAAGTTGCAGGAATATTTTCTCCTTGCAGAAGCAGAAACGTGCTTACAAATGCTTTGTTGCTTTTAAGTTTGCAAAAGACTTGGGTATTGGTCCTGATATATGGTTCTGGTCAATCTGTATTCTGTCTAAATGTAGAAGATTACCAAGATCTTCAGGCAATGAACCTGACAACCGGTTCCCGTTCAGAAGCCTGTAAAACATCTTATAGAAAGTAAAGCAGTGCAGGAGAGGAAATAGGAAGCATCAGATCCATATTACAAGTATTCCCTTGAAATAATAAATATTCAGTTACATCGAGTGGTTTATATATACTAACTCTGTGAGAACTTGTTCATGGATAATGAGCATATTAAAAATTTAAGTGAAGATATAATGGTGTATCAGTATATTTTAGATAAACCAGTCAACCTTTGTCAAAGTGAATAAGCATACCAGCAGAAAAGGAGAACAACTCACAACAGTTCTAAGGACATTAGGTTGCCTATCTCTCTTGGTATTTCCCCACTTATCTCATTCCACATAAAGTCCCTTCTCATAAAATAGGAAAAACTACGTTAGCAGAGAGAGAAAACCACATGGCACCCACGACATAATAGTTAAAGCTCAATGAAAGTTCCATTTCCTGTTCTTTAGTTACTTACAAAACTCTCAGGTAAGATAAACGGCCGAGCGCTGGTGACAATTTTCCTGATAAACTCATATTTAGAAGTTGCCTGCAAAGGATTATACAGATTGATGGTTTAGCTTCTTGTTCATGAAAAGGTACGAGGAGAAAAGTAGAATTTAACACCTTATATTTGACCAACCAAATATGAGATGCCAACGTAACCACACTACGCAATAATTTACAACTCTGAAGTATGCAGTCGATTATTTGAACAAGAAGCCGTTTCATAGATGTTCAAGTCCCAAAGTTAGGTCGTGTGACTAACTAATAAAATTAAAAATTTGAGATTGTCCATAACAATAATTTCCATAGTAACAATTACAAATTTTTATTTTCAAACTGGTACCAAAGGATAGATGGAGATACGTCTTAACATAAGTTATAAGAGTCCATAAGTACTTGAAATCATACAATTCAGCAACATGTAGATAGTTATCATCCAGTGTCGTATTGTAGCACAGAACACCAGTCCAGTTTGAATTACAAGGGTCTCCTTTGTTCCAGTTGCTCAGATTCCCATTAGGATCGAACAAACTTCTTTTGATGAGTAGCAAAGCGTCCACTGAAAACAAAAAAGAAAGAGCGACCAGAACTTCAAGGAAGATGAAATTAAGAGATAAGTTGGTCCATGGTCTTCTGAGTTAAAAAATGATGCTAAAAATAGATAAAATATCCGGGAAAAGATGTGAACTCAATCGTGACATAATCTGAATCTAGAAACTGGCGAACGCAATGCTTCAGACAATTTGGAGAATTGAAGAATAAAGGTTTTGTGGGAAAGAAATGTGAAAATCAATTAGAAGGGAGAAGACGAATTACCTTCAGAGGGGTGGGTACCCATTTCTGCTGCAACAACAATTAGTAAGGACGACGAGAAGCAGAGGAGCAGAAGGGCTACATAAGCCCACTGCTGTGATCGACGACACATTTCGGGAGTGGAAGCACTCAAAATACACAAAGAATTGAAAGCTTTGGGGAGAATGGATAGTTGAAAACAAATGTTTGGGTTTCAGAAGATGAAAAGGCAAAGTAGGTGATGGTGGCTGTGGATGGTTAGAATCTATAGTTATTGAGTTTTACTTCTAGTTTGGTTTCAAATTGCTGTAGCTGATGACCATGGAAGTCATCTCTTTCATGCAGTCCATCAAAGTCGTGGAAAGACAATAAAATAACAACGACAAAGTCAGAGTGGGTATAGGTTTTGCTAAAAATTTAAATTTAAATTCTTTTTTTCTCCTTTTCCTTTACTTTCCTCGCTTCGGAAGCGAAAATACAGATACATACCAAAAAAACACTGGATGCCGTGGTTGGAAATGGAATCGGAACGGAATCTACTTATTTAAGATTTCCACTACCGCCACATGGACCTAGTCAACTCAACTCGCTAATAGTAATAGTTATGGCATTGCTAACTATTTGTAGCGTAAGATCACCAATACTTTATATCTTTTCCTTTCTGCAAAGGTATTGTATTGAGGTAGGGGTGGGGAGTAAGACATTCTTTCCAAGAGTTTCTTGAAAGTGAAGCTTGATGATTAAGAAAAGTGTTTAATGCAATTTGTAGATATCAAGGACTAGGGTTTCCTCCAAAATAGCATAGAAATTTGTCCTTGCTAGTTTTAGCGAAGAATATTGGTGATTTGATTTGATCAAAGATCCTGTAAATTTCGAGATTTTTGCAATGCCATACTGCACCAACAAGAGGCCCATTAGGCACAATGTTGACATTTTTTTTTTCAACTGCTTCTAAATCTATCTTCCAATGGGTGTTTGACATGTGGGTTTTGGGGGAACTTAGCCCTTTTGAAGCCAAGCAGCTCATGTTTCGGCACTTCAAATAAAACTCTCATGATTAAAAAATGAGCTTATGGGTTTGAATTAGAGTATTCTAAAGAATGGCACGAGTTTGGAAAAAATGTCCATACATCTCCGTCCTCTTATTAGTCTTATCAGCAATTGTTGGCAACCGACTATCATAACCATCGACAACCAAATAGTTGTTTGTCCATGATCAAAGGCAACCGCCGCTAACCGACCATTGTGACTATAAAAAATTTACGGCTTAGGCACCCGTGATTGTCACGTCCCGCCTCACACGGGCCCTTGACCTTGCTATGCAGAACGAAACGCGACTTGAGCAATTATGACGCCTCAAGTGCTCAAGTGAAACACCAGAACGCTCACTTGAATCTTACACTTTAACTTTAACACACAAAGCAATGGAATATGATAAACATTTCTCTTTATTAACTTTAAACCATATGTTCTACAAATTATACTTTGCATACATCCTTAATACAAAAATCATAACAATTAATCTTAAATGTCTTGCTTAACTTCCTCGCTTAGCAACCCGTCTCATCCTTTCTTACTTAGTCTTAACGTCTGATCACCTAGAGAGGGAAAACTTAAAATGTAAGTCAAAAACTTAGTAAGTGATACTTTTAGAAAACATTCTGGGCATACAAAGCATTAAAAACATTTCATCAAATAGGCTTCAACGCCTCATTTCAGTAAATCATAAAACACACATTAGCCTTTCTCCATTCCTTTCTCCAGGAACAATGACCATTCCCACGCATAGACTATTGTGATGGTCTTTTCATCAACAGTACCCCTTTGAGAATTTTCTAGTTCATTTCTCGCTGCTCAGGCCGCTAAGCACAATACGCTTTTTTTACGCATTGGCCAGCTTCACTCCACCATGCACTCCTCCTTTTCTACATGGTTGTCTTTACTTCTTATGTGCACATATAGTTAGCTCATTGATAGAAATAAGACTAATGGTTTATACACAAACATATCATACAATACAATCCACACGTATAAAACTTTACTTAGCATAAAAGCTTTCTTTAAAAAATCATTTATTTCATAAACATTAATCGTATAAAAACAACCTTACAAATGAACGAGAAGTTTAAAAGAAATCTTTAAAAAATATTAAACATTTTGAAAAATCACTCGCGAATCTTAAGTTTCCATTTAGTTCAGAACGTCTCGTTTTCAAGTTTCCTAGTCACCTAACTTCTTCTTTTTCCAACATAGTAACACTAAGGATTTTTGCATAATAATCCTTTTATTGTTCCTTCTCCTCTATTTATACTAATCTCCAAAATAGATTAGTCATCCTTGAGTCTCTATTATCTTGACAACTCCTACTTGAGACTCTACATGTGTAAGTTTAATGTTTATCTTAGCCATGCTTTAGCTTAAACTCCTACACAGGGCTCATTAAGTATACTTAGGAAATTTCTCAGAAAATTTCTAATCCTTCATCACATAGTTTATCTCGCAAAGAACTTCAGGTTGCTTAGTTAGTCTTGTCCGCCTTCTCATTCTCCTCATGTCGCCTAAACTTACCACCAAGCTTCAAAACGCATTGTCCCTCTTCGCATCGCCTAACTTTACGCGCTTCAACAAAACACTTAGCTTCTCAAACACTTTTTTTTTCAAAGCCTTCTTCAAAATCCATACGGAAATACTTATTTTTCAAAATTGATCACCATTCTATTCTGGCACGGGTCTTATAGTACTAGTTGGCAACAACTGTTCATCATTGCCCATGACCGCTAGTTGTCACCAACTTCTTCTATCTCTTTATATTGGTTAAACTTTGTTCAAAATGCCTTTTTTAAAGTCTCACATTGGTTATTTTGATTAAGGCAGGCCCTTTAAAAACATCATGCGAAGCCCCATTGGCAACTCACCCACTAACGAAGGACACTATCTCCTTAATACAATTATATTGTTAATACAAGCATGTAACTACTAGAAAAAAAGCATATAATAAACATTTTAACTACTAACCTGAAAGGCGAAGGAAAATTCATATAGGCTATACGACTCTAGGGACTTGCTATTTGCAAATTTCTTCTTATGTAGGGCAAATTTTTCGTTCAATGCCCTTTTCAAGCTACATAGGGTCTTAACCCATATCAGCTCACCCTGGTCGTAGCTGACGAAGTCCTCCAAATCCTTTATGAGGCCTAACATGGTCCAGTCCATGTGTTGCCTCCTCTCTCTCCCCTATTATCGCAAGCTCAAAAAAATAAAATAGGGATGTCTTCATTGTTGGAAATAAATAAACATTGGTCATCGTTGTTGTGCCGTGTCGAACCACTTCCTTGAAAGCAAAATTCGGCGCAACCTCGGTGCTAAATCGCATATGCCGGGTTGCTTCCTAAGGTTAACACAACTTCCAAACTCTAGCGTGCACTCGTAAGAGTTAGGAATAGAATCAGAAGAAAAAACGCCCAGAGAAAGAAATTAGGATTTTGTTTTGTTGAGAAGGAAAAAGATTACACAAAGACTTTTCTTTAAACATATATATATATATATATAAAAGAATTATGATTTTTGAGTTAAAAAATATATTAAATAATACCAATTATTAATTTCCAACTCCAATAAAATAGTACAATGTTCCTAACGATCCCCCACAAATGGCTACCATTGCAATCCAATTAAAAACAGTAATAAAGTATTTTCTCTGAGCAAAGAAAGAAGTAGTATAAACTTAAACATCAATATCTTTCGATTTGAATTGATGCGTAGTGAGGTGGGGCAACAATCCAATTAAAGAAAGTAAGTTACCTTTTGAACTTTCAATAACTATGGTTGAGACCCCCACAACACGTTTTACTTCTTAATTTTCCATTGATTCTGCAATAAAGTCTATCACAATAGACAACTCAAAATTGTGCTATTTAAGGTCGTGCACATAGAACCTCGGGTCAACGTGAAGCTCTAGAAAAAGATCCTTAAACTTTTTCATAGAAGGCGGTCACACCCTCACAATCACGATTATTGCTTCATCAAGTCTATCACAATAGACCACTCAAAATTGAGCTATGAAGACTTCACAATAGTCCACATTAAGACCAACTTCATCAAGTTTGTCAAAGACAAACCACTCAAAACTGAACTATGAAGATTTTACGGTTATCCATCAAGTCCATACCAGGACCACCCCAAAGAAGGGCTATGGAAATTTCTAAGGTTTTAGTTTTATCCATCAAATCCATTTAAGGAATACCCATACATGGCTATGGACCATCAAGTCTACCGCAACAAACCACCCAGAAAAGGGGTATGGACCATCAAGTCTATCGCAATAGACTACCCAAATAAAGGGCTATGGACCATAAGATGTTCGAGTCTCATACTTGTTGAAAATCCTAGAATTACTCTGTCTTTGTTAGGTCTAGATGATCTACAAGTTTCCTCAGATCTTACATACTTCAAGAAGATAATTCTTTCATTCAACCATCATCTCACAACTCCATGTTTCAGACGAATATGTCTTCTTTTGCCATAATGCACTATTTTTGGCAATACCCTATGGCCGTGTATGAATCTTAATACAAATATAGTGGTATAGAGACCCCCCACAATAGTACATCTCCCATTAGGCTTCTATGTCATTCATACTAATGGACCCATATAATGGTACATTTTTTATTAAGAACACATATCCACTAGTAAAGCTTACCTCGCCATTCTAAGTTACCCGGTTTGTATACACTACCTATTTAGTACGGTAGACAATAATTATAACGTAAACCAAAATCTATTGTAACCTTAAGATATCTTAATAAATGACAAAGAGCAATAAAATAATCTTAATCAGGATTATGTGTGTATTACTCAATCTTCTCACAACATATGCAACAACATGTCTTGTACAGTTAATCTTTGCATATTCAGATTGAGAAACACTATCACATTTACTTTCTTTAAGGCTCATTACTGACATCATAAGAGCACTATCAAACTATTAAAATCTATTTAATGATATTCAATGTATGATTGACATAAATTAAAACATTCTCAATAATACTAAACTCATCACATTAGTCTCACATAAATCTTTCATGACTTCAAGATGTGATAACTTTATGGCATTACTAACATTTATGTTTGTATCACATAAATCTTTCACATCAACATATAAACATATACTCACACAATAAACTCCAAACAACTTTTAGTAAACACATATATCAATAATTCACTACTCGAGACATTGTTTACAGTGTTGTTAATGTTTTTTTTCTTCATTAAACTTTCAGAAACTAGTTTAAGACCATAAAGAAATTTGACTATACCAAGTTACCATTGAGGAATATCATCTTTACATACACTTGATTTATTAGAAGACCACGTACAACTACAAAAGCTTTTAAGGCTCTATAGTGGCTAATTTGGTCGTATGAGAATAAGAATCAAAACATTCTAAATTCCTTGTTTGATTCAAAATATTTTTCATTAGTCTAAAGTTACGCCTATGTACTTATGATCAGTTTCTTTATCTAATTTGAGATTTTGGTCGCATTCCCAACGATCCTCCCCTCGAACAAAGTTTCAACTAAACCTCCCCTAAAGTAGACATCTATCCATTAAACTTTTATCTAGGCTAACTCCTCTCTAGCTAGAGCATATTGCCTATTCAGTAGAGCTCAACCATAGATAATATTGTGACTACTTTTAAGGTTCCACTACCCCTTTGTTCGACCTAGAATTATATCAACAAGGCTAAACCATAACAACATGACTCTGATACCACTTTAATTTGGAGACACCTTAGGGTATAAGTCCCCCATGTTCCTTATAATCACATATTCAATAGTTTAGACAATATATCTTAAGCTTTGATAAGATCCAATGAGATTCATAAAGAATGAATTTGCATATTTTCATACTACTAGCAAACTTTAGTAATATGCAAATAATGTTGTACAACCAAAGTTGATTACAAATAATAGTAATACTTTCAATTTCATGAAAATTAACAACCAAATTAATCAACAATTCATGAAGTAAGTCATGCATAACTCTGTCACACGAGATTATATATATGGTAAGCTGAAAACTTTCCATTACACAGTGAAAGCTCAAATGGTAAGTTGCTTACTAATTTATTTTGGTCATTAATTTCCAATTTATGATGTCCAAATATTCACAATTAAAATAGTGTCATAATGCCAATTAACCAAAACTTCAAGATTTGTTATGCACTGTATCTTCCAATTTTGTAATGCATAACAAATTATCAACAAATCATCATTTATATTACTTATTTATTTATTATTCATCAAAATTTTCTAATTTTAGAAATAACTGTAATGAATAAATTACAGTTTATTAGTCAAATAAATAAATAACAACTTACCAAAATAAACAGTAATTTTAGAAAATTACTCCTAGAATTTAGCCCACCTTCTACTAACTTACCAAAATATTGGGACACGTTGCACACCTAATAGAGAAAAATTCTTCCATTGTGTTCCCACATTAATCCCAACTCTACCATTTTGAAGTTTTAGCTCTCAAATTCTTCATTCCAAATTGAAAAGAACATAAAGAACCAAGCAAAAGAAGAACAATAGGTGAATTACATAAAGAAACTGAAGATATACGTTGGCTTCAAAGATTTTATTCTCAATTTTGCATCAAAGGCAGATCGAAACACATTATCTTATAATACCCACAACAAAGGTCAACTCCTTACCAATTTACAGTACACCTATGATCTAAACCCCAGTCAAATTCCCTCGATGAATTACATCAAAACAACTAACATTACATAGAAAAACTTCAACAAAACCAACCCTTATTGAGGAAATATCAAGCGATAAGCATTAAATCAGAGAGATAGAAAGGGAGACAGAAAGGGAATTACAAAAATCAAAACTTGCCAACAACCCAACACAAGAATGAAGATGAATTAGTTGTGGTACTTATTTGTTTTGACACGCCTCGACTCAGGGAAAGATGCCCGAAACCCCTTTTCTTTCCTTTTTTTTTTCTCCAAATCTGATCAACATTTGAGAATTTTGCTTTCAATTGTTGGAAATAAACAAACATTGATCATCATTGTTGTGCCGTGTTGAACCACTGCCTTGAAAGCAAAATTCGGCACAACCTCGGTGCTAAATCGCATATGCCTGGTTGCTTCCCAAGGTTAACACAACTTCCAAACTCTAGCGTGCACTCGTAAGAGTTAGGAATAGAATCAGAAGAAAAAACGCCCAGAGAAAGAAATTAAGATTTTGTTTTGTTGAGAAGGAAAAAGATTACACAAAGATTTTTCTTTAAACATATGTAAATATATAAAAGAATTATGATTTTTGAGTTAAAAAATATATTAAATAATAGCAATTATTAATTTCCAACTCTTATAAAATAGTACAATGATAGTCATTTCTAACATTCATCACATCCTCGTTTTGCTCTGGAATTGAATATTTCGATAATCTCTATCCAACTTAGCACCAGTCATATTTGTCCTATCGCCCAAATATAACTGTCGCAATTTAAGGGCTTTATCTTATTAAAATTCAAGCGCATGTCTCGGCCTATACCTCAATCTCGTGATAATGTCAAAATCTTTCCGTCAAAAGAAAATCTCACCTAGTAATTTAAAGCTAATAACATCCTCTCGTTCATCCTCAACCTCTCTAATCAAAATGTAATGACACAGGGGTCCTTTTAAAACCAACTTAACATCCAAGAAATGTTCAAACATGGTTTCCTAAAAATATACATCTGCCCTAGGTGTTAACTTGTTTTTAATGTTCGATCTTCGCTAGGTGGGAAACAACAGGTCAAGTTCGTAAGGAAAAAGTATGCACTGCGGATTTTGGTGACAAAAGGCATATGCAAAACAGAAAACACACATAATAAAGAAAAATCAATAATCTTTCCTCAAACTCGAGGAAATCTCGTCCGAGAATAACATGAATTAACAAGGGAGCTCAAGCAACATTGCATCGGGATGCCACGAGATAAGGGTTTTATATGCATTATGTGATGTATCTATGCTTAGTATCAGGTGCAATCATCCTCGAGATTACCCCATAAAATGTATATGAAACGCAACAAAACTCAGGACTCTTTCAACAAATCTCGGGATAATTTCAATTATGTCGGTCGAGGTTCTTCATCTACACGAGCCCATATTTATGAAATTGTTGAGTTCATCAAACGAAACCACATGCACTAATTTAAAATCTAGTTCTATGTTCAACTACAATAGAAAACCAACTAAATATTTTCCCATTCACCTCAGTTTCACATAAATCACTATAACAGAACTTAAAATCCAACTCTAAACTATGAAATCGTTCAAAGTAAATTACCTTCACAAATTTAAGCTTGAGGATGACTTCTTGAAATGTGGGTGCGCAAAAATTAGTCAAATCTCTTCAATTTTGGGAGTAAACATGTTTCGTCTCGGTCGGAATAAGCTCAAGGTTTAGGGTTTACAAATATCAAATGTTCGGACTTTCAAGGGTATTTTAGTCATTTGAGAATACCCATTTATTTTGAAATTTGAAAACAAGACCCAAAATAATCGTGGTGATGTGTTTGGCCGAGATGGATTGAGAAATGATGTTGAGACGATTTTTTAAAATTTGAGAAGAATCTCGATGTCGAGGTTGTCCAAAATTGACTGAGAAAAACAAATTTACTATTTTTTTTTTAAGTATGCTACCTTTGAGATGTAAAAGTAAAGTGTACTATATTTACTAATTTTCCTTACCAACCTCAAGTTACTATTGTTCTAGAAAACCAAAAATGGAAAAATGAAATTAAAAAAAGAAAAGAAAAAAAAAACCCTCAATTTATGGTTAGATTTCAACCCACTCCTATTTACTATAAATGAATATTTCAATCTCGAAAGTCTCGCGTGCAACAATAACATGTCCTCCATTGAGGCGTTGGAGATGATTGTGAGAGGTTAAAGAAAATAAAATTCCGAATCGGGAAGGTGGTGGGTTGGGCGAGAGGTTGATTTCTCTCGTTCCATTTTTTTTAAAAAATGAATAATATTGGTGCTAATCGACTTGATCGACTTCCAAGCCAAAACAAAGGATCACGTCGTGTGGCATTCTCAGATTCCCTTCCTAAACACCGAGCTGCATTTGGGGATGGTAATTCAGAGCGTCACAACAAATGTTGTCCACGTTTATTTGCTTGTTGCGCCTGGATATGCGTTGGGATATTCGGAATTGTTGTTGCCATTCTTATCCTTGGCGTAATATTCGTGTCCTTCCTTCAATCAGGATTGCCAGAAATCACCGTAAGAATGCTGAATTTGTCCAATTTTGAGATTAAAAACTCAACAAATCAGAATGATAATAATGCTCTGTTAAATGCGAAATTAGATATGTCAATCGAGATGAGGAACAAGAATGAAAAAATAGAGTTGAGTTATAGCAGTATTGTTGTTAATTTGGTTTCAGAGGACGTGAAATTGGGCAGGAGCGTGATTCCTAGTTTCTCTCATAGTCCTGGAAATACCACATATTTAAATGTAACCATGAATGTGGAGAGAGTTTCCACAGATAAAGACAATTTATCGCAACTAGAAGATGATCGGAAAAAGGTGCAAATGGATGTGCAGGTGAAAATGGAGGCTAAAGTTGGGTTTCATGTTGGGATATTCAACTTGAAGAACGTGCCAATCCATGTAGCATGTGATTTTCAACAAAACCTTCTTGTATATCGAATCAACGAGCCCCCATGTAATATTAGAATGTTTCCCAACATCAGGTAAAACAACACAACAATTATCTCAGCTAGACCATTATTTCTCATCTTCATCAAATCAACTCTCTGACTTTTTTTTTTTACGACCTTTAATCAACCATATGAAATTTTATACTCTTTGTTTTTCATCTATATACATTTATGGATAGTTATTCCTCCAAATGTCTCTTTCCCTGTAGTTTCTTTAAGCTAAATCTTCTTTCATCAAATTTGTGGATATTCTTTTTAAGTCGTTTTAAATTGATTCTGTTTACTATTTTTTTTTTTACTTTTAGAAGATGTATAATGAGATTCCTATCATATGACGACATTGGTTAATAAAGTTACCAATATGTGAGATGTTAATAGAAAAGTTGTCCATAAAAGAGATTTTTTTTTTTGGTACAAGTGACCAATTCTAAGATTGGAACCTGACTCTGCTATAATTTTGTGGTTGTTGGGGATGACCAACAAATAGATTTTTTAATAAAAATAGCAATACACATTGGCAATTGCGTGAAGAAGTTTCCAAGTTGTTTAATGTTTCATGCTACAACAAGGATAATGTTAGTTTTCATTGAATTTAATATTAAGTTATTTTGCATTAATTGAGTTATCCATTTAAAGATCGCTTAGTAAAAGAAAAATTCCTTGTTTTGAATCTTTTCTTTTTATTTGAGTTTGACAACATGTAGATAGAAAATTTTAAATCTTTATCGATGACATATGTTTGCTAAAGTTAACTAAGAAAATTGAGGAAACTACGAGAAGGCAGCAAGCATACTTCTCTTCATTATCAAGAAATCAAAAAAAAAAAAAAAAAAAACCCCATAAAGATGGTTTAAAAAATACACGTAGGTTGAAACATACAAAATGCTCACGAACTTTAAGACAAGCCTCAACAATGTGATTTGCTTATTCCACACATATTCCACAAATTTATATAAAAAGTAAATTGTGTATGTTGTTCGTGATTTAAGTGTACGTAAATTAGAAAACTAAGATTAGGAGTGTAAACGAGTTGTGTTGGATATTCTCAACCCAATCCATATTTTTAGGTTGGTTGGATTAGCAACTCGAATTAATATCACAACCCAACCCGTAAAATATGGATTGACTTGGGTTGGGTTATCGATTTATTTTGTTTTCTTCTTAATTTCTAATGTTTGTAAATAAAAAGAGTGACAATAGTCATCCCAAAATGAAAACACACCACAAAATCCCCCCAAGAATAGATCTCTAAATTTAAAACAGATTTTGTTTACTAGGGAAAATATATGTACAGAAGCAACAAGTTAGGACACCAAGTTAGCAATTAAAGTTTACGGTACCAATCGTCGGCATGAGGGATGACCATCGAAGGGCGACTAAAATCTGAAAAGGATGGTCGTTGGAGACTAAACTGAAGTGAGATGAAGAGGGAGAGTCAGAGACTATGAGATGAAGAGGGAAACATCAATGGCGCGATGAAGAAGACGACTAGGGGTGTGAAGAGGGAGACAACGCGCGAAGAAGATTGGGTGTGTGAAGAGGGAGATGGCGTGTGAAGGAGACTGAGAGTGTGAAGAAGGAGATGGCGCACGAAGGATATGAAGAGTCTGAGGAGAGCAAATGACTTAATTTCCTAATATTTTATTAAATAAAAAATATATATATTATTATTTGGGTTGGGTTGGGTTGACCCGAATTTTTCAACCCTCAACCCAACCCATATTTTAAACTAACCTAACTCAACCCATATAATATGGGTTGGATAGTCTGGGTTGTCGGGTTATCTGAGTTGGACTTACACCCCTGACTAAAGTAGTTTGAAAGTATAAAATGAAGTACTTTTCTTTTGTCCACTTATCTAAGGATATCCTGCAACATATGCAATTATCTTCTAACTTTTCAAACTTGAAAAGCACAAATTCAAATCAATAGTCGTGACATTGTGTGAATTAAAAATGGTAGCTAAAAACTTGCTAAAGCATGTATAAAAGTGACTTGGAGTTGAGCTTTTCAGAGTTTGGAAGTTGGAAAATAATTGCGAGATAAGAAATAAAGCTAAGCAACTTGTTCGAACAAGTGTAAACCCACCCTAAATCACTTACAACATATGTTTGCACAAGGTTTTTGGATAAACATGTTTTGTGGAACTTGTGTTGATGTTGTGTTTGTGTTAATATGATGTGATTGGTTCAATCTCTAATAGTTATCCTCTGATCCTCTGTCGGTTGAATGCTTATACTTGATTTAAGGAAGCAGAACACAGTATGTAATGTTCTTGAAGTTGAAGTCTTGGAAGAAAGAATATATCTTTAAAGGTGACCGACTTTAGAAGTTAAGGAGTCTTCTGGTTCTTTGATGGTGGTTAGTCCATAGATCAGAACCATGCGCTCAACCACTTGTATTTGAGTATTATTATTATTATTATTATTATTATTATTATTATAGTTATTATTATTATTATTATTATTATTATTATTATTATTATTATTATGGCTTAATTGGACTTTAGCCAAAATAAATAAATTCTTTGGACTAAATTAATTAAAGGATAACAAGGGATCTACCAAGGTTTTTAGGGATCATAAAAATGGCAAAACCATTTTTTCTTTTGATTTTAGCAAATGACACTTATGTCATGTGCATGGTATTTTATAAAATACAAAAATACACACATTTTTGAACTATAATTATTTCATCTCTCCGGTGTAATTAATTTGTGTTATGCATTTATGAGTCTATAACTATTTTCAATGTGTTAGAGATATGACAACTCCTATCATAATCTCTTCCTAATATCTCGGGACTCAACCAATTAGTTGAAAATTCTAAAACTTTATTCCATTTTACTAATTTCAAAATAACTAAATTATTATTTTTTATTAACCAAATCTCAACTCTTGAGTTTATTTCAAAATAACCTTAATTGGGTTAATCTCAACCATTAATAATTAGGAAATTAAGACTAGTTCTTATATTAGATCTTATTTTATTTTTTTAATATTTAAAAAATAGACAATATTTCTTCATCCTATGGACTGAACTAATTTTCCTGTCATGAACCCTTGTAAGAGCATTGTTCAATGATAGATGGGATGAAAACAACCGTTATCCTAACTTCCATCTAGGTGAAGTGCATGTCCCATTGAACATATCTTTCAACCAACTTGTTTATCTAATTCAATGTAATCTTTTTCCCTCTCTTGAATATTTAATTTCTCGAATTACATTGTATTGTGATGGTTGCAGCAATTTTAATGTCATTACTATTGTTGAGAAAAGAAAGAAGTAGTATAAACTTAAACATCAATATCTTTCGATTTGAATTGATGCATAGTGAGGCGGGGCAACAATCCAATTAAAGAAAGTAAGTTATATTTTGAACTTTCAATAATTATGGTTGAGACTCCCACAACACGTTTTACTTCTTAATTTTCCATTGATTTCGCAATAAAGTCTATCACAATAGACAACTCATAATTGTGTTATTTAAGGCCATGCACATAGAACCTTGGGTCAACGTGAAGCTCTAAAAAAGATCCTTAAACAATCACGTTTATTGCTTCATCAAGTCTATCACAATAGACCACTCAAAACTAAGCTATGAAAACTTCACAACTAGTCCATATTAAGACCAACTTCATCAAGTCTGTCAAAGACAAACCACTCAAAACTAAACTATGAAGATTTTACTGTTATCCATCAAGTCCATACCAAGACCACCCAAAGAAGGGCTATGGAATATCCAAAGGTTTTAGTTCCATCAATCAAATCCATTTAAGGACTACTCACACGTGGCTATGGACCATCAAGTCTACTGTAGTAGACCACCTAGAAAATGGCTATGGATCATCAAGTTTATCGCAATAGACCACATAGAAAAGGGCTATGGATCATCAAGTCTATCGCAATAGACCACATAGAAAAGAGCTACGGACCATCAAGTTTATCGCAATAGATCACTCAAATATAGGGCTATGGACCATCAAATTTTTTAGTCTCATACTTGTTGAAAATCTTAAAATTACTCTTCTTGTTAGGCCTTTGGAGAGATGATCTACAAATTTCCTCACTTCTTACATACTTCAAGAAGATAATTCTTTCATTCAACTATATATCATTTCACAACTCCCTGTTTCAGACGAATGTGTCTTCTTTTGCCATAACACACTATTCTTAGCAATACCCTATGGCTGCGTATGAATTTTAATACAAATATACTGGTACATAGGTCCCCCACAATGGTACATCTCCCATTAGGTTTCTATATCATTTATACTAATATCCCCATACAATGATACATTTCTGATTAAGAACACATATCCAATAGTAAAGCTTACTTTGTCATTCTAAGTTACTCGGTATGCATATACTATCTATTTAGTATGATAGACAATTGTTACATTGTAAACCAAAATCTATTATAACCTTAAGATATCTTATAAATGATGAAGAGTAATAAAATAATCTTAATCAAGATTATGTGTATATATATACTCAATCTTCTCACAACATATGCAACAACATGTCTTGTACAGTTTATAAAAAATGCAATACTTCCTATAATCTTTGCATATTTAGATTGAGAAACACTATCTCATTTATTTTCCTTAAGGCACATTACTAGCATCATAAGAGCACCATCAAACTATTAAAATCTCCTTAATAAGATTCAATATGTGATTGACATAAATCAAAACATTCTCAATAATACTAAGTTCATCACATTAGTCTCACATAAATCTTTCATGACTTCAAGATGTGATAACTTTATAGCATTACTAACATTTATGTTTGTATCACATAAATCTTTCGCATGAACATATAAACATATAATCACACAATAAACTCCAAACAATTTTTAGAAAACACATATATCGACAATTTACTACTCGAGACATTGTTGTTCAAAAACTTTTCTCATCAAACTTTCTGGGACTAGTTTAAGACCATTAAGAAATTTGACTATACCAAGTTCCATTGAGGAATATCATCTTTACGTAGACTTGATGTATTAGAAAACCACATACAACTACAAAAGCTTTTAAGGCTCTATAGTGGCTAATTTAGTCGTACGAGAACAAGAATCAAAACATTCTAAATTCCACGTTTGATTCAAAATATTTTTCATAAGTCTAAAGTTGCACCTATGTACTTATGATCAGTTTCCTTATCTAATGTGGGACTTTGGTCGCATTCCCAACGATCCTCCCCTCAAACAAAGTTCCAACTAAACCTCCCCAAAATAGACATCCATCCATTTAACTTTTATCTAGGCTAACTTCTCTCTAGAGCATACTGCATATTCAATAAAGCTCAACCATAGATAATACTGTGATTACTTTTAAGGTTCCATTACACCTTTGTTCGACATAGGATTATATCAACAAGGCTAAACCAAGAACAACATGACTATGATACCATTTAGTTTAGAGACACCTTAGGGTATAAGTCTCCATGCCTTATAAGATATCACATATTCAATAGTTTTGTAATGACTCAACTCCTTATACTAAGTCGAAGTCATTACTAAATGTAAACAACATAATTAAAGTTATAAAGTTTGCCTAAAACGAACAAAACCTCAAAATTTTATTTATTCAAAAACCAAATCAGGGTAATGTGCGAAATGTAAACAAATATTAAAATCCTACTCGGGCCCTATCTACTTTTAAAGAAACGAAATAGTAAATAAAGAATAATAAAACTCAAGTACTAAAAGTTAAAACGGGGTGTAGAGTGGAAGCAGAAATCCCTATGGCTCGCCACGGTCACTTCTGGTCGCCCGCCAGCTTGCCTTGCCCTTACCCCTGCCTCTACCTGAAAAATGTGACATGGAAAGAGTGAGTATAAAATACTCAATAAGGAACCCACTGCTAGTCTCACTGAGTGCCTGCTAACTTCCTATTAGAGTCCTGAAAAAAGTACCCAATAACTGGCACGTTCCCGAACACGTGCAACATGCGCTCCCGTAGGAACATAATCTGGTCTTCGGTGTCCCGAGGGAGCACCTAGGACATACTGGTCTGTAGCGAACACGGAGGAAACACTAAGACAATTGGGCTGCGAGGACCCCGTCGAATCACTCCAATCATATCTATATCCATGCCAGACTGGTGGTCCCGTCGGACTATGCAGTCCTAAATAGGTGGTGATCCCAAAGGACATCCATGCAGGTACGACTCTAATAGGCTAAGCTAACAGGTACCCTAACCATAGCATACATATAACATAGCATCATCTCGTAATCATATCAGTCTAATCATCATGTCACATCTCATCACAATATCCAAACATAAAATCATAACAAGCCACGTCATCATATCAAGTCACATCATCAGTCACATCATGCCCTCATTAATTAACATATCGTTATACAGTCTAGTCTTCAATGTGCATAACTAGGAATGCATGCGGTCTCATGATTCTAGTCGTAGAGCTAGTAGTAGAAATCTCTTACCTGGAGATTTGCTCAACGAGTTCTAACAGCAAGAAAATGCGTTTTCCAAGCAGCGAGGTCCTAAATGTTTAATAACGCCAATTTTCATAATTAGTTCACCAAACGACCCAAGACCCAAAAATGTAGTCGAGATGACTTACCCTAGGTCGAGGTTGCAATGCTTGAGCCCTTACTGAAGAAATCCAACGCTCCAAAGTCAATTGGTCCAAGATGTTCCTTAAGAGAAATAATTTAATTTAATCCAAATTAAATTATTTAGGTTAAAAATTCAAGTCTTGGCTGGGTATGCTAAAAACCCCATTTGACTTACCAAAATAGGTGTAAAGGACCGGAAAAAGGCTAGGTGGATCAAAAGGGTTTGGTGGCTCGGCTGGAAAAGCAGGGATCGGCTCAGCTTGAAGGCAGGCGTCGGCTTGGCTTGGAATCAGCTCATGAAGAAAGGCGCTGGCGCGGGTGCACGCGGGCGCGACTTGGGGGTGTACGCGGCGCGGCTCACACGCAGACGCAGCTTACACGCGGGTGCGGAGCGGCTGGACGCTCGGGTCGGGTGGCGGCGCGGAGCGGATCGGTCTTCACGCGGCTGTTTGGGTCGGTTACGGTCGCGGATGGCATTCGACTCGCTCGGGACGATCGGCTGGATAGGCGACGGCGACAGCGGCGACCGACGAACTTCACGGTGGTGGCATTTGGCTGGGGCACGACGGACGACGTAAGGAATCGGCTGGGGAGATGCGGGTCGGCTTCCGATCTGCGAGAGTGGCGGTTCGGATGGGTGTCAATCGGCTCGACTACCAGCTCGGGTTGATTTGCGACAGACGCCCAACAGCGACGACTGGTGGAGAAGGGAGAGGCGGTGGCGGCAGCGGTTTAGGGCTAGGGTTTTTTTCTCCTTCTTGGTGAAGATGATGATGGTGCATTAATTGCACATCCCAATGCCCAATTTAAATAAAATAAATCCTTTTATTTTATTTTATTTTATTTTGCTTTATTTTATTACTTTACTCCCTTTCCCCAAAATCTTCACACTCTCTCTTTAATTTCAACCAATCACATCGATCCCTTCTCTTCCTTTTTCTTTTTCCAAATAATATATCACCACTACCTTTAACAAAAATCAATTCTCTCTCTCCTCAACCCAAATATTTTTATTTACCACAATAATTCTACCAATATTTTATCCTCCAAATAAAATGAATATAATCCTCAAAACTTAGTAAATCACAAAATCAAAACATAATTAATCAAGTCACCTCAAGTAAATTCAAATTTTCAATAACCACACTTAAGATAATAAAATGAAAAAAATCTAAATTGTTGGGGCGTTACAAGTTTAGACAATATCTAAGCTTTCATAATATCCTACGAGATTCATAAAGAATGAATTTGCATATTTTCATACTACTAGAAACTTTAGTTGTATGCAAATAATGTTGTACGACCAAACTTGACAATTCAATGCAAGTCATGCAAAAACTTTGTCAAATATAACATACATGAAGTATTATTTCTACCCGTGCTAACATGCTAATTGATATGCTCAAGTTGTAGATCACAATAGCGCATCTCAATAATCAATAGACAAGATATGCTACCTTAGTAATTAGACACCCCATAGTTCTAAATATTTAGGTGCATAACATATCTAAAGTTCTAACAGTACCATTTTGTTGACTACTCAAATTCATTATGATAGCATTCCATTTATGGTATTAACAACAATACAATAATTATGAACCAATATGCTTGTCAGTGAAATATTCAATATATACTTATCAAACGTATATTGAATATATCATGCTCAAATATAGCAATGAAATAAAATTGTCAAATTCTCATGTCATATTAAAATTTGAAATATTGTTGCACCGTAAGCTATAGGAAAACTCAACCCATAGTAAAAATCAATCTAAGAAAGCTCAATAAATTACAAACCAAAATATTTTCACTACATTTGAAAATTAGAAAAAAAAAAGGATTGAGATTTCAAACTAATCAAGAACATCGTCATTATCCAAATTTACATTAACTTGACTCTCTATCAAATGTATCATAAGATAATTTGCTACCCATGAAATATCCAAACATATATTCATCAAGTATATATATCAAATATCAAATATTAAAACCACAACAATTCAAAGGTGAAATATCATCAATAGGCTTGAAATCTAAACTCTGATCTCTATCATATGAACAAATCATCAAAATATCATCACTTAGAAAAAAAATTGCATCTTTGATGATCAACAATCACAAAAACCATTACTCATGCACATTTGACCATCAAAGTATAAAATCTCAAATCAAAGTTCTAACTCAATATGTTAATTTATCTTTCGTCAAGTCGGGCCAATGCGCCATTTTGAAATAAGTGCATAAAATTTGGTTTTCTTAATTTTTTTTTAATTTACAACAAAAAAATTCATCCAAATTATACCTCTTATCATAATCTAAAAATTAGAGATTCAATAATTTCCTTTCAAACTTCTTTCCCACAGCATATTCCACCATCACAAATAGGATGGGCTAACAAGTCTAGAATTGGTTTTAATTTAGTAAATCAACTCGTTCCAATTTTATTAAACTTTACTCCTCAATTTGAAAAAAGAATGACACCTCTATTCGGAGATAGGACTTATCCGGGTATATGACTTCAGCTTAGCTCCTTAGCAAATGTCCTTGTGATGAATTCACTCTTCTCCCTTCTACCGCGTAGTGGGGTCACCGGCGGATGAGAATTGGTCTTCTTACCCCTCATATCATGATCCCTCTTATGCCGGTGCTCATAAAAGCAAGCAAAGGAAGGAAAGCGAGACCAGCAAGACGGACGACTGGCTCTGTTTTGCATATCCGAAAGCGGGGAAGAGAAAAAGGGGGAAAAGTCGTTTTTGGCAAGACGACGATATTGAATCATCTGTAGAATCGTCTTCTTCTTCTCTGACTTGTACGCCTGACTCCTTGTTTTAGATTGAATCATAATAAAATACATATCAAAATCTTTTTCTGATCAGCACAGATATTGAAGCTACTATGATATTAAAATTGAAATTAATACCTTGCAGTCTCAAAGAAATCCGCTTCTTGTTCTCGAACTTGCACAGCAACCAAGCTGCCTCATGAACCGAAACCTTCACCAACATTAAAATCCACCAAACTAGCTCTTTCCTCAACTTGCTAATAGATCATCGGCGTAATCGGTTTCAATTTTCCCATGAGCCATTGCATCCACCACAAAAATCGTTTCTGCGTCCTTGGAAGACGAACATATGGTTTAATTTCAATTAATAAACCTTTCTCAGTTTTCAAATAAACAACTTTCAATCTCCCAGACTTTGCAATTCGGCAATCGAAAATCACCAAAACAGCTTGATGCAAGATATAAGGTCTATAATCCCCAGAATTTCTGTTGTTCCTCCGCAAATAATTGGAGTGGTCATCGGAACTCAACAGCTGATAATTCCTTTTTTTTTTCCTTTTTTTTCAATTTCCGGTCGATCGTTTGTATTTGTTCTTTTTCTTTCCATCGCTCGCCACCGCTGTGAAAATTCCCACGTCAGCACCAATTTCCTTTCCTTTCTCTCAAATTGCATCGACATGAGGCCTTCATCCTACCTGAGCATGGTTTCGAAGGATCATTCCGCGGTCGCTCCATCTTTTGACCCAATTTTTTTCTCATATTCCCCAAATTTTTATGATTGTCAAATTTGAAATTTTTTTAAGATTTGATCAACATTTGAAAATAATTTTACTTTCAAATTGTTGAAAAAATAAATGTTGATCATCGTTGTACAGTGTCGGCCCATTGCATTAAAATTCGACAATGCTCATTTATAGTGCTGCTTCTCAAGGTTAACATAACTTTCCTTAGTCAAAGTGTTGAGAGATTGAGTTTTTTTTCCCAGAGGAAGGACATCTCCTACAAAAATCTTTTCTTTAAAAAAATAATGATTTTTGAATAATAAAATGTATTAAATAATAAAAATTATTATTTTTAATTTAAACTTTAATTATAAAAGAGTACAACGATAGTCATTCCCAACAAATGGCAATAACACATTTTCCTTTATATTGAAGCCCAAAAGTTGAGTAATAAGCTCTTGTTAAAACTTGGTTTACTATCGAATGACCATAAATGAATTTTTTGAAGCGAATGCTACGTCGGAGTTGTGATTCTAGATTTCAAGATAATGATGAGGCTATGAGATGGTGTTCATTCTCGCTCACTATCCACGTGTCTTACAAATTGCTTATATTAAGCCTTCCAAATATCCTTCCTTTCTTTTTTTTTCGTAATTGTCTGTATGTTTGTGACATCTAATTCCCATTTTGGGAAATGATAAGAAATAACACATTTTTAGTTTTATATTTCACAAAATGTATCGTTTTAAAAAAACTTTGTAATTTTGTTTTTTCGAAGTCAATCTCGAACGAAATTGACTTGAGATTGTTCCTAAATTTTAAAAAAATCTTTGAAAGAAATTTCTCGGTCTCTCTCGACCAAGTGTGTCATTGAGATAATACGCTTTTTTTTTAATTTGAAAATAAAGACAAATAAATCAAACAAGGTAACGAGACTTTTGATAATTTTTACTTACAAACTTTTGAAATTAGTTGGAGTGTAGAGGTTGACAAAATCTTATTTATTAAATGTGGATAGAGGGAAATATGGAACGATATAATTAATGAGAAGCATGGGTGTAATTAATGAGTTAAGGAAAACAAGTCACCCACCTAGTAGTAATAATCGAGAAGCTTGTTCAAGAAATTCCACAATATTGTTCCAATAAAACTAAAAATTGAATTTTAAATTAATCTACATTATATTTGTGTTAGCTTTAATGGAGTTGTTATGGTGTGTCTATCATATAAGTCAACCAACAACCTTTGTGATCCAATAGACCAATGTTCAACACACAAAAAAATCTTTCAGACGTTTGTAATCCAATTAAATTCAACTTGCTTAAGAAAAAATTTAATAATTTTCTTCTATATATTAACTAAGAAATGACTAACCACCAAAAAGTGATGGAGGAACTTCCACGTTACTAAAAAGTGTCTGTGTCTTAGTTTTTAGATTGCATTTTAACTTATGTTTTTAACTCGGGGGCTTCTCAGGGCAACTTAGTGATCATATTACATAATGAGCTCTTTAGCTCAGGGCTATCTCGAGGTAACCTTAATCTGGGATCATATTACATAATACTTATGTTCTTTAGTTCAGGGTCATCTCAGGGCCAACTTTAGTTTGGGATCATATTAGGGCCATTTCGAGACAACATTAGCTCGATATCATATTACATAATGCTTATGTTCTTTAGCTTGGGGCATCTTGGGACAACATTAGCCCAAGATCATATTGCATAATGCTTATGTTCTTTAAGTCGGGGTCATCTCGAGGCAACCTTAGCCCAAGATCATATTACATAATACTTGTGTTCCTTAGCTTGGAGACATCCCGAGACAACCTTAGTCCAACATCATATTATATGATGCTTATGTTCTTTAACTCGGGCCATCTCGAGACAATATTGTGAAATTTTTTGAACAAGGGCTTTCCTTCGCGGAACAAAAGTTTGTAAGTAAAAACTAATATATCCAAAGTCTTTTACTATGTTGTTTGACTTATTTGTTTTTACTTTTAATTTTTTTCAAATAAAAACTGCACTATCTAGAAAAAGACAAGAGATCATAAATTTCTTTCCAAGAATTTTTAAATATTGGGAAGAATCTCGATTCACATCTTGCTTATTTTAAGTATAGATGGAATGTATAGTTCCTCGGATTAGGATTAGGATGGAGATGGGTAGGAAGAGATTGCTGAAGGGTTCATTAGTTTACTTCACCATTTGCATCTTTTAAAATAGCATAGTCTCGCGGATGTAACCCAAGTAGAAAGCCTAAGTAAATGTCTACTTTTGATTCTTTTTTTCTTGGGTTGCGTAATTTAAAAAGATGGGATGCCATTTCGTTACCAAAATAGAGTTATGCGTAAACTGTCACAACTCCCATTTGATTAACACGATTTGTTAAATTGACTTGAGCCCTACAAGTATATTCCTAACTTTTTTGTTAGACATACTTATTTAAATAAACACTCGTAATCACGATCTGTGTTTTATTTAAAATATATTAGTTTTGATTTGGACTGGTAGCGTGGAGTCCTGGTTTCGTGGGTATTTAAAGTCAACGAGGAAGGTTAATATGGTCATTTGAGCACTTAATAGGAAGAACGGTTGGAAAAATGGGGAAAAGCAGAGCAGACACTGTCTGTTGATTGTTCGTCAATCTGACATCCACCATTTCCACTCGGTTTTGTGCCTCTTCAATATCACCATTTCCACTCTGATTTGGACTGACATCCACCATTTCCACCATTGAATTACAGTAAGTTTGTCCACTCCTGATCTCTCATTTGTTATCTGTATTTCCGTTTCACTTCACGACTCGGCTTTTAATTTCGACCCACGAAGCTCTAGCGATCCGATTCCCCTTCTACTTCACTAGAGACGGTTGGGATTTCTTGATCTTTGGTCGAATTTTCCTTACATTTAGGATTACCTCGAGACTTCTTTGGTACCGGGGTAAATAGAAATGACCTCATCAATTAGGTTAATTTTTGGAGGTAACTTAAATTGTGTTGGGAAAATTGGGATGTAATTGTGCGTACATATATTTATTAACGGTGAGAAAATTATTAGCGTGTGATTTTGCATATGTATTATATTATTTGTATTAAAGAGGGAGGTGAGGTGGGAGTGTATTAAATTAAAAGCGAACGCGTGGACAACATAGTCTGAACTGGAGGTGTGTTGCGGACAGTTGTTAATTTAATAACCCCCCGAGCGCCTACACTTCTTCTAAATGCTAATGAGATTTATTAATTTGAAACCCTGCGTTTTCCGCGCCTCGTTGATCTCTCGCTCTTTAATAATGAACCATATTTTGTCTTTACTGGGCCTTAAAAAAAGCCCATTTCTGTTCCAATTGTTTGTATTTATCGTTCTACTTGTTCTACCTACCTACCGACCTCCAGTTCAGCCATAGCTGATTTGATTTGATTTGAATTAGTTGAGAAAGTAAATTGGGTTTCTGTTTTCTCTTTCTTCGGATCGCATGTATCTTAACTTTTCATTTACAGTTTCACGTTGCTGAAGCTGCCGGAGGAATCAGGGACGAGGGAGGCCCTCTCTCTCTCTGAGTCAACGTCCAACTTCAGGCTTTCTTTCTACGGCTGAATGGCTAACTCATTGGTATTACTTTCTAATCATGACTTCAAAATCCTTTATGTTCTTTCTCCTTTATTGCACATCTCGGATTACCTGCTTATTTGGTTACACTTACACTTGCAAAAATTAACGAAGATGATGTTGGTTATCTCCTTCCTGCTCCTGTCTCAGGCTCGGAGCGATAGAAAATTCAAGAGGTTGGAATCTCGGAAGTCCCATTCATGGTGGTGGGACAGTCACGTCAGCCCCAAAAATTCTAGATGGCTCACGGAGAATCTCGAGGGTTAGTTATTACTTTTCTTTTACCACTTATTCCTGTTGGGTTTGGGTCGTAGGAGTTTGAGTTATTGCTAGGGGCATCAATGCTTACCTTCCAAATCATATCAATCCACTGCCTTGAGGAATTGCCTAATAAGTTTACGACACTTGTGTCTGTTTTCCATGTGATATCGTAGTAATTTTGTTTAGTATATTTAAATAAATATGTTATTTAAATTTTTATGGTATAAAACCATTAGTGAACTAGATTTTTTTAGTAGCTTTTTGACTTCAAATTCACGTTTCAAACACTTAAAAAAATAACTGGATTTTTAAATGGCTTTTTAGTCTTGTGACTGAAGAAGTTATTTAGAGAATACGTAAATACAGACCTGAAACAAGTGCTTCTTTCATGAAAGTGAATTTCAACAAATATTGAGTAATTTTGAACTCATTTCAGCCTTTTATTTTTAAACCATGCATAGCTCTTACAACACTCTTTTTAAAGTCGCTGGTTAGAAAAAATTTAACCACAAAACTCAACTTGATATGTTTACAATTTCTTGGTAGCTAGCAAAATTTTTATGGAACTGTTAAAAAGATAGAACAACATTTGATTGGTTATATCCTGTATTTTGAGTTAGGAAAGTTGTCCTTCCATTCCGTTCCATTTTTGTCAGGATAAATAATTATGAGAAGGAAAAAAACCTTTGAACAACATATAAATTAAGGACTAAATTATTATATTCTGATGAAATAAAATAAAGGCAAATTGTAAAAAACACACATAGTTAGTAATTATACCTTTAAACTTTCATAATTAAAAATTAAGCCCTCGAACTTATCTAAATTATAAAATTGGACCCTCAAACTTACATAATTATATAAATTGTATTCATTATATAAGTTTGAGGATTCACCTTTTATCATTCGTGGGTCTAATTCTTATAGTTATTGTAATCTTGAGGGTCCAATTTTAACATTTTTAAAAGTTTAGAGTTCCAATTGTTGTTGAAAGTTTGAAGGTGTAAATGTGTAATTACAACTACCATCCTGGTTTTTGCAATTTGCCCTAAAATGAAATAGGTACTTTATTTCGATTTTTTTTTATTAATATTTTTAGTAATTTTAAATATATCAGTATCCTAATTTTCATTTAGGAAAGTTGTCCCCACATTCCGTTTCATTTTTGTAAGGAGTAATAATTAAGAAGGGAAAAAAACCTTTGAACAGCATAATTTTTTCTATCTATATGATCATTATGATTGATGCTGAGTAATAGCTTTAATTCTCAAATTGCTTTGGGATGGTATTGCACAGATAGCAACGACTTCTTTTTAATGTTTGTTTTCAATTTTAGAATATCAGTTCGCTCTTTTGTTTTTGTTTTCGCTGGGACTACTTTAGAAAAATGTAGTTTATTAGGTATATTGGGAATGCTCCAATATATAGCCAATATATAGATAATTTTGTTATATCATACCACCTTTCTTTTACTATATTTGTCTTTGCACATTTTTTTTAACATTTACCGACTCAAATGCCCCCAGCTTGCCAAATAACAACTAGGGAAATTGTTCTCCTCCAATTCTGAATTGACATGACATCTGTTTCCATCATGCTAGAAATTTTCCTTTTATGTAATAGTTCTCCCCATTTTCAATTTATATTCTAAAAGGGGTGGGTTTAAATTTGGGAATATGGGTAGCAGTTGCAAAATTTTAGCTTCTTCCTCCTTTCTGCATGAATCTTATGGTGCATGTGTTTCAACTACCTAAACATTGGCATGGAATTAGTTTTGTCAGCTCCATGTTTTATTTCTGCAATTCGACAATAGGTGAAAGTCAATGTTAATTCTTCATCACAATGCTAAACAAAAAATTGACAAAACGATCCTTGATGTCAGAGATGGACCGCAGCATCAAGCGTATGTTGAAGCTAATTGAAGAAGATGCAGATTCATTTGCAAAGAAGGCTGAAATGTATTATCAGAAGAGGCCAGTGTTGATCTCTCATGTTGAGGAATTCTACCGTATGTATCGTTCCCTTGCTGAGCGTTATGATCATGTGACAGGTGAGCTTCGAAAAAATATTCCTTCAGATCTACAATCTCAGGGCTCTGGTATTTCTGACCTGGGCTCTGAGCTGCCCTCTACATGGCCCTCTCCCGATCAAAGGCTTGGACGTCGAAAATCTGGACCACGAGCTGCTGGCTTTGATTTCTTCCTTGGATCTGGTGGAAGCAACTCTGATACTTGCCAAAAGGAAGGAGATGAGTCATCTTCCTTGACTGAATCTGAACCTGAATCTGACGATTCATCGGTAAACAATTATTCAGGTGGTGATCAAGGTCTGAACAGGAAGATGATTGAATTGGAGATTGAGCTTCGTGAGGCTAAAGAAAAGCTCCGCATGAAAGAGGATAATGCAGAAGGTTCACTTCCATTCAAAGGGGCAGCGGATGAAAATTCTGATTATGTTTTTGCTAGAATTGCTGGGTACGAGGAAGAATTAAGGAATGCAAACGAGAAGCTGCGAATTTCAGACATACAGATCATGAGGTTGAAAAGTGAGCTCCAAAAGTACAGGGAATCAGAAATGACCAAGGGTTTGCAGGCTGAGTCTTTGTCTGCTACAATGGAAGATACCCTGAGGCATGAAGATGGGGTTCCTTTGGTCATTAATCACGAATCAGAGGTTGACGAACATCATAGAGGTTCAGGAGCTGACCATGTCATTACCGTTAAGGAACTGGTGGAAGAGCAAAAAATTACTAAGGAAAGACTTGAGACTTCACAGAAAGAACTTTCTAAATTAAAGCTTGAACTTGAGAACAATAGATCACCTGAGAAAATCTGCCATTTGCAGAATGAGCTTGAAGCAGCCCGAAAAGATACCACTACATGGAAGGCCAAGCTGAGTGCGGAGAGAAGAGAGGTCTCCAAGCTCCAAGAAAGAATTTCAAGGTTGAAAGCTAGTTTATCAGATCGAGATCATGAGATAAGGGATTTAAAACTAGCAGTATCTGATGCTGAGCAGAAAATCTTTCCCGAGAAAGCACAAGTTAAGGCTGACATGTCTAAGCTACTTGAGGAGCAAGCTGTGTTGATGGAACAAGTCAGAGAATGGGAACATCGAGCTCGTCTTTTGGAGGATGAAATCAGAAAAATAAAAGGGGAAAAGGTGGATTTGGAAGAGAGACTTAATGGTGAGATCAAGCGGCTGGAGACGACAATTGTTGAGAAAGTAGAATGCATGGAGTATTTTAAAAATGGGCTCAATGATTTGGAGTCTGAAAGGGATCAACTACAGGCTGAAGTTGTAGCTTTGAAAGAGAAACTGAGGTCCAAAGACAAGCAGGTGGATGATATAAGGAAGCATGTGGGAAAATTGGAAAGGGAACGTGTGGAGCTAGTATCAAGTATTGATAAAGCTGACAAGGTGGCGGAGAAGTTAAGATTAAGAGAGAAGGAGCTGGAGGGTGAGGTGGAGAAGCAAAGAATACTGATAATGGAAGGAGCGGAGGAAAAGAGAGAGGCTATAAGGCAGCTATGTTTTTCGATTGAGCACTACAGGAGTGGATATCATATGCTTAGAGAAGTTTTTATTGGTCAAAAGCGGGTTCCAGTATTGGCTTCTTAAGTACATGTTTAGAATAACATCGAATCTTAAAACAATTGTTGGCTTGTTTCTGGGATGAAACAAACGGTTTTCTGTTTGTTAAATTAAATGATGTAAATGTAGTTCACTTAGAGAAACAATGAGCGGGAGTTTGATAAGAATCGTCCCAGCAGGGTCCTGTTGCCAAATTTTGGCTCTTTAACGTCTGTTGAAGTATGAAACACTTTTAGGACAATTCCTACCTTGGGCAAAACTTGAAATCTAGAAGACCAATGCGAACCAGGCAAGTGAGCTCCAATTGTACGGCTTGTATTTTGTTGTGTATGGGACGCCAGGTTTGAATCATCTTAACAAACATTGACTTGTTGGTAAATAACCTTTGTCCAATGCGGACATGTTGCTCTTTAATCTTTATTCAAGTACAGAAACGTTATAGAGGCGACAACTAAGGGGCTTATTAGGAAAATATTACAGTTCTATTTATTTATTTTAAAAAAGAATAGGTACTACACGCTTTACACAAGTTTTACTTTTGTGCTAACATTGTTGGTATTAAATATCTAATTCACCCAAAAGTTCAAGCTTGTGGTTGAAGGTAAATTAATTGGGAAGGAAATGACAATGGAGGGATTTGAACACATGACTTCTACAACTTCCTTAAACCACTTGCTTTGATATTATATTAAATCGCCAATGATTGAAGGCAAATTTAATTGTATATCATTTACACGCTATGATTTCTTCTATCTAAATCTGTGGTAAGCAAAATGTGGGACTGTTTTTAGAAATATGGAACCTTTTTTGGAACATAATGACAAAAGTAGGGCAATATGTAAAAAAATGATTAAGCATAAGGTAGATCAATATGTAAAAAAATGATAAAACATAAGGTAGATGTCCAAACTAAAAAGTAGGGTAGTTTTTTAAAACGAAAAGAGTGATGTATTGGATACATAATTTCCATTAATCCACGTGAAACATGACTAGATTAAAGGAAGTCAGTCAACTTCCTTCAAAAACAGACAAAATATGGTTTAGTTTGTTAAAAACTTGATTAATCATGCCCTTTTTTTTTGTTCTAGTTCAACCAAAACTATTATGATTATTATGCTCACTTACAACAAACTTCACTTTTTTATGTTCACTTGCATTAATCTCCCTCTAAGACAACATAGTTTATTTTTGTTTTAATCTCTCTCTACGAAACCATTTTCTTGTCGTCCTCTACCTCAAATGTGTTTTCGATTTGTATCGTTAACATTGAGTCGTCTAGTCTGCTGTACAATAGGTTCTATATTTTCTAAGGTTTTGATCATACATTGAGTTAAAATCTTGTAAGTTGTGTTCCATGAGTAAGTATGTATATCTTGGAAAAAAAATTATTTTGAAGGATTACAAATAATATAATTAAATAATGTGTATGTTATAAAATTATAAAACAAATCATATTAAAATTCTTACCATGCAATAATAGTAAGCCCCGTCATGTGTGATAAATCCTCACGTAATTGACCTGGTCAAATAGCCATCTAACACTATTGGCTCATGTGTTGTTACTTATTGTGCACGAAAATCATTTCACGAATGCCACATTGTGACATACTCTGCATGAATCCTACACCAATTTTGATCATGTTTGCCTCTTAAACCAATTTGGTGGAGTGTCAGGTCTGTAAAGCTAAATGTTGGTCACATTTGCTGCATACCAAACTGTTGCAACGCACGATTTTGTAGATGCATTTCAACTATATGAAAGCAAATCATAGGGCCCACATAAGTCCAAACCACTTCACCATTATGACATCGATCAGAAATCAATGTCATAATATTAGACATGTACGGTGTCCAATTAATCTATTAAAAAAACAAACATAAGTAGATGAAAAAAATAAGTAGATAAAATTTGTATAATACTTTACTACCTGAAAGTATATCGGTCGGTCAAATATCTGCTGATACATCAACAACATATTTGTTGATTGTTTTGCTGCAGAAAGAACACCACTTTATCTAATGTGAGAAAAAGAATTTAATAATAAGTTTTAGATAGTGTAAATTTTATTAAAAAAATAATACATAAATAAAATAATACCTGAAACTTAAAGGTGGTTGAGCAACTAGAGCATGTAATGCTACTTGTGGTGCTACAATAGAAAATCTGTCATATGCCCATACTTGCAGTAGCATTAGTGGTTAACTATTTCTAAGGATTGTGCATTACTGGCTCGACACAATTCCCTATAAAGACATGCAGATATATAGCGCCCAAAGTGTACGTACCAGGTTGAAATCGCTTAAAGGTGAAAGAAATGTATAGTGTACCAGGGTATTTAACTTGTCGGCAAACAGAAAGCCTCCTATGAGTTGCATAATGTATGCACAAGCGTATCTTTGGATGCTCACAACGTCGACATCTGGAGGCAATTCTGTGAATTGTTTGGCCAACCATGGAAGACTCAATCGTTGAAAGCGGTAGAACTCCCAAGAAATCTTAGCATACTTGCTTTCAGTTATAGGTTAATGATCATATAATAGGCTTACCATCCATCGGTAACCCCAATTGGATTGCAACGTCTTGCAATGTAATCGTACATTCCTCACAAGGCATATGAAATGTATGGGTCTTTGGTCTTCAACGCTGGACCAATGCAGTAATTAAGTGTCAATTCAATGACAAGAATCCTATCCGGGAAACCCCAAGAAATCCACCAACCTCTAAGTATGGCACAATACGTTGATTGAAGGGGATCGTGCATTGGAATGTTGCCTCTCTCCTCCGACAACTCAATACCATAGTGGAGGAAGTATCCCTTATAAACTGTGAGCAATGGGACGATTGTTGATATAGCTAGTAGGATCAATGAAGACATGTTATACTGTGCAAATTTCCTAAAAAGTATTTCATTAATAACATAGATGTATTATAGTTCAACTACATAAAAGTGATGAATTAAAAATATTATATGTCCAATTTATGAAACAAAAATTCAAAAGCATAAAATTAAATAATTACACAATACAATAATATGAATTTAAGCGGTAAAATTTATTTACATATCAATACACTAAAACTTAAGCCTACAATATACATCAAACCCTAAAACATACATCAAACCATAAAATCAAACAATTACATAAAAGTAGTTCATTAATAATTACAAAAAACCCTAAAATACAACTCATTAGTGTCTTGAAGAAGAAGCATGTTGAGGACTAGTACGTCTGTTATGTCATTTTGCTTTACAGATCGTGCATCTAACTAATTGACCAGACTCTTTCCAATCCATTTCATTATGGATCCTAATAGTTACGAGTCGATTGATTCTCTAAGTAAGTCCACATTTTGGTGAACTTTAGTGAATGATAACTTTGGTCAATAGTCTAGATTTTGTATTGGAAACAACCGTCATAACAATGCTTGAAGTTGGGCAATAAGTAGCATTCATCATTATAAGGTATATACGTTAAGTGCATGTAATTACAAATTGCAATTACATGTGAGCATGGAACCTTAAATGACCGACACTTGTTGCAAGAACAAGTCCCTTCCATCAAACTTTTCTACGGTGTGTGTTGGGCTTTGTATGGAGAAATCATACTCATTCCTGTGTGAACCTCAAGCATCTGGGTTTCTCTATCAATGGCTGTCACTTAATGCATAGAAGCCAGTTTTTTCCACCTCTTAAGCTTTTTTATTGCATAAACTTGCACCTTTGGTGTTGATTAGTTGCCTTAAACACCAAATCTTTTAGTTGCTTCAATTTGTATTTCGTATTAAAGTTGCTTGTAACATGATGAAGACAATATCGATGACATGCTTGAGGTTCACTCCAACCTACCTCTTCATTGTTAATGGTAGAAAGAATGCCTCTATGCCTATCGGAGATCAAGTAAATACCATCTTGATCAGTAACGTATTGACGTAGTGCATGAAGAAACCAAGACCAACTGAAGGTATTTTCCCATTCCACAATAGCAATGCAAAAGGAAATATATGACCATTTGCATCAATAGATAAGGCACCTAACATTTTGCCATTGTACTTTCCATACAAATGGGTTCCGTCGATATGAATTGATGGCCTACAATATTTGAACCCTTCTATTATAGACTAAATGACTAGAAAACTCTTAAAAAAATAGTCGCACTTGGCACATCATATGAAAGAAAAGACCAATCAACTCCGATTGTAGAATTGCAATGTATAACGACACTCAACTAGTGTGGAAGCTCATTATATGATTTCTCCAAATCATTAAAATCAGAAATAAGTGCTTTAATTCTCTTCACTTGTCATATTCGTCTGTACTTGACGCTTTAACCGTACTATTGTTTTATTATTTCCATGAGGAATGACATACTATAAGGATTAGCTCTAACCATGTCTTGAATTTCAATATTCATGAAATTTGAATCAAGTTGTGAGTGATCTTGTATTATGTGTGAGTACAGACATGAGTGTTCTCCTTCGAGCCTAGTAATTTCAAACATTCTGTGGCTCTTACTTCCAAGTTCCACGTAACCTCCAGTCACATCCATCTTTCCATTATTTACACCGAACATACTATTTTGGTTTGATTCAACTACAACAATTTCGTAGTGTTCTCTCACACAATACTTTTTAACGTTCAACTAAAGATCTTCCATACAATCAAATAACATTTCCTTTTGAATTAAACAAGATGTTTCTACAAATCTATACCTATCTCCCAATGTAGACCTTTGTTTACAAACAGAATCTGCAATGTCCCATTTGTGTAAATATCTAAGATGGTATCATTTCATTTTCTTGCTCTATATTTTCTTCATTATCAAATAACATGCCTAAATTACATTTAAACTCTATAATGCCTAATCAATACATGAATTGGATCCCTAAGTTTTACAAAAATGCAATCATTATATGAATTGTATACCTAAAATTGGTTATTCAGATATGAGATTGTAAATTTTCCACTCTCCTTATCCGTGAACCCACCATATTAAACTACATCCTACATATATTACCATTTAAAATATCCCTAGCTAATTCTCAAAATTAAAAGTATCTACAATTAAATTATTTTCTACACATTTAAAATATCTCTAATCCTCAAAATTCAAAGTACCTCAAATCAAATTATTTTCAAAAAGTTGTTTTTCTTTTTAAATTTTGATAAGATACCGAAAATCAAATAATTTTCCCAGAATAAAATAAAGTACCTAAAATCAAATAAATTTCCTAAAACCAAATAATATACCTGAAATAAAATAATTTTTCTAAAATCAAATAACATACCTAAAATCAAATAATTTCCCTAAAATCGAATAACATTTCTAAAATCGAATAATATAACTAAAATCAATTAACAAACATAAATTCAAATAATTTTTACAACAAAATCAAATCACTTTTACATCAAGATCGTAAATTCAAATAACAAACATAAATTAATTTATTTTTACAACAAAACCACGTACTCTACGACTTAGTTAAATAATAAAACCATACAAGCAAATAAACATACCTTGTGACGACGAAATCGGAAGACAAAAAGGGAGGGGAGGACACTTTTCACGTGAAGGTCGACTGTGAGGAAGGCTCTTGATTGCTGATTTTTTGTGAAGGATGAAAGAAAGGATTGCTAAGTTTTTATGAAGGATGGAAGGCAAAATCGCAAAGGAAGGAAGAGTTTTCACGAAGATGCAAGGTGTCACAATCGTAACCCTTCAAACACGATTGTGCGACACTTGTTCTCCTCGATCAACAAGTTAACCGTTCAAAATTCGAAGTTCGCGGACAAACTCGAGATATGATGTAGCCTCCCTTTACGTTCTTGAAAAAAATTGTTTTATAAAACGCGAGAGAGAGGAAATCATTGAAAACATCATAAATGAAAGCATTGAAGACTGTCTTAGTTTGCAAACAACGCCCTGGACAAGCATGGTCGGGGATTCACAACTACTATGCCTCCCCTGTAGTACATTTTTTAGAATTTTAGCCTTGGTAGGTTTGCATATGAAAATGCCGAAATTTCACACTCTAGCTCGATGACATGGAAATGAAAGCAATAGACTAAACAATAAAGAAAACATAAGGACAAGGTAAATTTGGGGTATTTGGACATGTGGCCATAGGCAAAGAACGCCCTGGACAAGCCATGTTCGTAACACAAGGTAGATTCAAAGTGAAGATGGAAGGTAGAAGGCTTGACATCTAGATTATAAAGTGACGAAATCGTGTACCTGGTCCATGACACCTTGCATGCCGAACAAAGTGGTAGTACACAACTCCATCCTCACGTCGTTGTGGATTGAGTCCACAAATTCGGTCCATATACGTGTATCCGGTCCACGATTTAGCGTAGTTGTTGATTGGTTACACGATTTCGCTACTTTGTTTCTGACATTTCTTTTTCGCTACTCTATTTTTGTCATTATTTTTTAAAAAAATATTATTAAAATAAATTTCAAAATGTGTTATGTTTTCTTCCTTTCTTAATATGTTCCCTTTTTTTCTTCCTTTCAAATTATCCTACCGTATTGTTTTTATTCTATATTTGTAAATGAAAAAAACTATTAAAAATTAGGACAGTTTTTAAATAAGGAAAATAAACCGGCTATATTTATATCATCGTAAACTTTTAGATATTTTTAGTAGTTAAAGTTGTTATTTTTATTTAATATTATAATATAACTTTAACCCTTTCTAATATTTTCCTAAAGTTGATTTTTTTTTTTGACGAAACTATAGCAATGTTTCCAGGTTTTAATACAATTTTGGGGTGCATTTTATTTTATTATACAACATTTCGATTGTCTAAATTTAATTACTGTAATATCTATAAGTTTCAGATTTAGTCTCTTATATTTTTAGAAAATCTTACCTTTAATCTTTTAAAATAAAATGTTTGAAGTTAATCTTTTTAATCAGGATACTATGAGAAGTATTATTTAAATTAAATTGGAAAAAGAAAAAAGATGTACTAACGTGCTGAAATCAAGAGTTTGAACCTATAACATTAGGCAGGTAGAAAATTTGTGCAACCACATGTATTTAGAGCAAATATTGATCTTCAGCATAATGTAATTACAATAGGAAGATTTAAATTAGGACAAATATTGCTTTGTCAACATAATATAATTACAGTAGGAGGATCTAAAACACAATCTCGTGCTTATTGAGACGTTATCGTACCAATTGAGCTAGGTTAGTTACGTTTTACACAAATATTGACTATTTAATGTCACCCTTTGATGACATTTTATTTTGAATATTTTGCACGGATTGCAAGTTGAATGCATCTCCTAATAAAGACAAAAATTATTTTATTCTTCTCAATAATTTCAAGTTGGCTTGTTTGACCAATATTTTGCTTTTAAAAAAATCGATTATCGTTTTCATCAATTTACTGGGCAACTAAGGCACAATTGGGGAATAAAATATACCATACACTGAAAGATGAATAAACAATAGAAAGTTGACCTGTTCAATTGTTAATGATTAATTATTCGTTAATCTTTCGGTTGGAAATTATGCAAATTGGTCTGCTCCGCAGTTCATCTCTCTGCCTCGCACGTAAGATGAAATTCAGGAACTGGGTTATTTAGATTTGAAGATGAAGGGTTGTTTGTTTGTTCATATCCTTAATAGTTTAGGTCAATTGCTTGAAGGGTGTATTGGGTGGGAAGAGATGAGAACTTTTTTTGATCTCTCTATATGATCTGTTCTCATATTATAACACACACGTATTCTGTATCCAGTATAAATTGATTATTTCATTGTATCTCCTCTATACTCTTGTATCTAACCTTACTCTTAATTTATCCAAGTTTTATTATGATATTCTATCTCGGTTGACCTTCGTATTTATATATTATACATCTTAATTAGGCTTGTTGCTTCCATGTCATGCCTAGATAGTTTTAATCAATTTTATGTAATGCTCTCTTAGACAAATGTATCTGTATCTTTAGTAATTTTAGAAGTTTTATTTTCTCTAATCATGTTCTCTACTTGTTCAAGCAAACGTATCAAACTTATATTTTTCATATTTTGACGCAGCTTTTGAGATGATGAATAAACAACTCAATAATATATAATATTAATTATCTTCTCTTCAAACTTCACCTACTACCATCCATATATCGATACTTCAAACCCACCACCAGAGAAGTTGACTTTTGAGATTCTATAAATGAGCACTAAATCAAGAGGTTTACTTGTATAAATATCATCTTCTCCATTTTTTTTTTGTACGTAGACTGCAAGAGCAAGAGTTAGCTACACCATGGATCTTCTCCTGTTGGAGAAGGCTTTAGTGGGGATGTTCGTGACCATTGTTGTTGCCATTAGCATATCCAAGATCAAGGGGAAGCGTTTTAACCTCCCACCAGGCCCCATTCCCATCCCCATATTTGGAAATTGGCTACAAGTGGGGGATGACTTGAACCATCACAACTTGAGAGAGTTGGCCAAAAGATTTGGTGACATATTGTTGTTGAGAATGGGACAACGAAACTTGGTGGTTGTTTCCTCGCCAGAGTTGGCCAAAGAAGTGCTCCACACCCAGGGAGTAGAGTTTGGGTCTAGGACTAGGAACGTCGTGTTCGATATATTCACAGATAAGGGTCAAGATATGGTGTTCACAGTGTATGGAGAGCATTGGAGGAAAATGAGGCGAATCATGACTGTCCCTTTTTTCACCAACAAGGTGGTCCAACAAAATAGGTTGGGTTGGGAGGAGGAGGCTGCCATAGTTGTGGAGGATTTAAGAAACAATCTAGAGGCCTCCACCACAGGCGTGGTTCTCAGGAAGCGGTTACAACTTCTAATGTATAACAATATGTATAGGATGATGTTTGACAAGAGATTTGACAACATGGAGGACCCTCTATTCAACAAACTCAAGCTTATTAATGCAGAGAGGAGTCGATTATCTCAGAGCTTTGATTATAACTATGGTGATTTCATCCCTATACTCAGGCCTTTCCTTACAAGGTATTTGAATAACTGTAAGGACGTCAAGGAGAGGAGGCTTAGGCTTTTCAAGGACCATTTTGTCGATGAGAGGAGGTAGGTATATCATATATAATTATTATATCGATTTAACAAAACAATGTAAAACAATACTTTTTCAAACATTATTTTGCATACACATATACAGGAGACTGATTGGCACCATGAGCAAGAAGAAGTTGGTTGGTGGTGTAAAATGTGCTATTGATCATATTGTGGAGGCTCAAGAGAATGGTGAAATCACCGAAGACAATGTTCTCTTTATTGTAGAGAACATAAATGTTGCTGGTAACTATATATGTGTTTGTTGATTAGAGTTAGAGATATTCATGCATATGTTTAGAGGTTTAACTAAACTGCCATGCACGAATTAAACACACAGCTATTGAGACAACATTGTGGTCCATGGAGTGGGCTATAGCTGAGCTAGTTAACCATCCAAACATCCAGAGCAAAGTGAGGGATGAGCTCGATTCGGTACTCAAAGATGGCGTTCAGATTACAGAGCCGGACATTCGAAATTTGCCTTACTTGCAGGCTGTAATCAAGGAGACTTTGCGGTTAAGAATGGCCATTCCTCTATTAGTGCCTCACATGAATCTTCAAGATGCCAAGTTGGGTGGTTATGACATTCCTGCAGAAAGCAAGATTCTAGTGAATGCATGGTGGCTGGCCAACAACCCTGATCATTGGAACAAACCCCAAGAATTTCGACCTGAGAGGTTCTTGGAAGAGGAGGAAAACGTAGAGCCTAGTGGGAATGACTTTAGATACCTTCCCTTCGGTGCTGGGAGGAGGAGCTGTCCTGGCATTATTCTCGCTTTGCCCATCCTTGCTATTACTTTGGGTCGTCTTCTTCAGAATTTTGAGCTCATGCCTCCTCCTGGACAATCCAAGATTGATACCACCGAAAAGCCTGGACAGTTTAGCTTACAAATATTCAATCACTCTACTATTGTGGCAAAACCAAGGTCTTTGTGACTTCTATATTAATCTTCTCTTCGTGCGAGGTGTTTACTTTGTTTCTAAGTCAGTTGAAAAAGTAATTTAGAATTTGATTGATGATTATAAATTTGCTTTGATTAGGAATGCACGTGTTATGTGTGTGATATGCAACAAACGTAATTAAAATTTTTAGGTCAACAACATCTTTTTGAGAGAAAAAACACTTAATCAACTTTGTATGCTAATACTTAATAACTGGAGGAACATCTCACGAGACACATAAAAAGCACAAATAGAACACCAGACATTGGTAAACTAGTTTGATGACACAACATCTACATTTGGGGGTCCTTGAACCCTGGTAAGAGATCATATATTGCTTCGTGTAATATTTCATGATTACAAAGTTATGACTCAAAGTACATACATCATTATATATCTCAACATGCTTTACATAAACTGATATAAACATTAGAACATAGATTACGCATAACCAATGCCATAACATCAAGAGAGTTACTCCCCTTAATCAACAGCCACATGAAATAGAACTATCAAGGTCTTTTGATCTTCACTGATTTCTTATTCAAAGAAGAACACATCATAATCTGCAAATCATTATCTCATGTATGAACTCACCACTTGTTTTTTTCTTGAACTTTTCCAACCACCGTCAGTACACACACTAACTGAGAAAACCCTTCAATAATCGTATCAATCAATACACTCAAAAAACCAAAAATAAAGATCCCAGCAACAAGATATCCAACCAATCACGAGAAAACAGGAACAATCCCAACAACTAGCCGAAAACCAAAACTGTTGAAAAACGAACTAGGGCTGGACGAAGCGGAATTAACATAAAAATTTTATCTAACAACCTTAGAACGTAAACGAATCGTGCATAAACAATTAAATTACGAATAAAAATACATTTATGTCGAACTTATCCAAATTGAATTGTCCCTGTTCTTGATCAGAATGATTCTCCATTTCCTACAATCAAAACACTGTGAAATCAAAAGCATTCTCTTATAGCATCCACACACGAACTGGAAATTTGACTCCTCGAATTTGGGTGATTTGCTAGAACATTACAAAGTGAGAATTTCAACTCTCTCTATTCTCTCTCTCTGTAGAATAAATTTTATGTCTTTGCTTGGATATAAAATAAGACCCATAAGGTCTTATTTATAGGCTTACTAGGGTTTTCTAATAAGCTTCCAATTCTCCAATTAGGCTTATCAATTCCCCAATTGAGCTTATTAATTGCGTCTCCTAATAAGTATCTAATTCTCCAATTGGACATATTAATTACGTTTTCTAATAGGATTTCAATTCTCCAATTGAATTTATTAGTTACTCCGCCTAAAAACAATTTCGATCCAATTCTTTCCTGTGGGACCTGTTAGGTTAATTTAATATAGCAATGGGCCCATAACTCGTCTTAATGACCCATAAGTCGTAAAGGGTCTTTATCAAGACATTATGGCTACCCTTACTAAATTAAGTCGGTGATCCAACATAACTTAATATAATTATTGTTTTAATTCTTTTATCACGCGACATCCATAATTGAATATAAGGGATGAACAAAGTCACCTTATCTAATTCAATTGCTTTCTCGATCAATAAGTATATTGAAATAATAAATGACATTAATACCCTTATTAATTGCACGACCATACATTTTCATAGTCACGCTTAATCAATGGGTCTAGAGATATCTCTCCATATTAAGAGGGATAAATTTCAATTGATTAATCACTGTCAACTACATAATTCATAAAGTATTTGAGTACAACCTTTATAATTATCCAGTTCAAGATAACGTTTGATTGCATCCGAATGGATTAATTCTTATTTTTGACACTATGATAATTTCAGGTCTAAGGATTAAAACAATCAATTATTTGAGATTATTTATGACACAAGTCCATATAATAATCTCAAAAGGGCTTAATCCAATTCTTATTATCTAATAAGAAAATATGATTATAATTTATGTCTCTACATATATAATCCTTCTATGATTGTCAATTATAACTTATACTAATATTAATTTCGATTCGAGACATTTATAATATAATAACATATTCGAGACATTTATAATATAATGGATATTATTATTAATAGAAACCGAGACATGCACAGCGGAATTAAGATCGAAGGAAATACTCTAATTAACATCTAAACTCTTTAGAAATTAACATGCTTATAAATACCCTAATTAAACTAAATTTGGGTCGAAGAAAAACATACCTTCGAAGTCTCCTGATCCTTACAATTTCCTCTGAATTCGAGCCGGGACCACCATTAATGTTGACCCGTTATTCTCTAGACTTAGAATCAGATTGTGAGACCCGTTTAATGAAGAAAATAAAGAGAGATGGATGAAAATTGGAGAAAGAATTTTAGGGTTTTTGAGATTTGGGAGAGAAATTACTTTGGTATATATTTTTGTGAAAATAAAAAATAACCAAACTTTCAAAAAGTCTTGAAACTTTTGAAAGTTTGACTTTAAATAAACTAATTACATGCATTTGCATGTAATTAGTGCACCAAATCTCAATACCTAATATTCCACTAAGCATTAGTAGAACTTAGTGGGCTAGATGTTTATATCTCATGTAGCTACCTATCTCAATAAGTGTTAGTGCAATTATCCAACAAAATGTTGAATTTTCCCACTAACTATTCCAAGGGCAATATGGTTTTTTAACCATTTAAGTCAAAGTCAAAAAGTCAACATTTTGACTTTTTACCATTTTATCCATCTTAGCTAATTTCGACCTCCGAGTATAAATCCACATTCATTTTTTCGAAATTCAAATCACATTTGGATATAAAGTCGATTAAAGTTTGATTTTTCAAAGTTAAAAGTCAACATTTTGACTTTTTACAACTTTGACCATTTCCATCAATTTCGAGCTTCCGAATATTACTCTGTATTCATATTTAATATTTAAATCACATTTAAACATAAAACTCTACCTCAAACTTATAACCGACGATTATGTTAAATATGTTTGTCTGTCTTTCTCTCTTTACCTAATTCAAACAATTCACATTATTCCTATATATTGTTCTAAGTTAATTCCATATGAGCTAGTAGGGAAACCTAATGGACCTATAGATCGTGGGCTCCAACGATATGATCGTGGGCTCCAACGATTTGAGATTAACTGGTTAAATTCTTTTAGACCGAACTAATCAACATTCGTTAACTAACGGATTATTCAACTAAAGTTTTGTAGTTGCACTCACCTCACTATAGATATATTTGTGTCCATTTGATATAACCATGATCAATAAGTTAATTTTTCACAAGTTGTTCGTAACCTCGGCTGAGTCAAAATATCGCTAAAAAACCTATTATTAGAGGATTCTTCTTCATTTAAAATGGAGAAATTATAGATTCCAGAAAGCGTAGAGAGAATTTTCTCAACAATCCAAAAACTCTTTAACTTTTGAAGCTAGGAACACTTGAAGACTGAAGTTTCTTAGAGATTCAATTTTTCTAAGACTTCAACTTTAAGAGTATCCTCTATTATGCTTCTTGGTAAGAGTAGACATCAAACATACATAAGATCAACAAGCTAGAGGCTAAGCTGATTAACAAGGTAGGGACCGATCTAACCTTACTAAAAAGAACCATAAGCCAATCCAAGTCAATCAACAAGTCAAATGTCGATTCATATCAATCAACAATTCAGAAGCCGATCCAATCAAATCAACAAGCCAGTGGTTAATCCAACCCGATCAACTCCAAGTTAATCCCACTGATCAAGAGGCCAAAGACCAATCTAAGCTAATCAACTAGAGTTAGAAGCATATTCAAGTTGATCGAGAAGCCAGAGGGCCAATCCAACTCAATTAAGCCAAAGTTAATCTTATTCGATCAACAATCCAAAGACCCATCTAAACTAATTAACAAGTTAGAAATCGATTCAAGCTGATCAACAAGTCAGAGGTCGATCTAATTGAGTTGATCAACCAGTTTACAAGGTCGATCTCTCTCAATAAGATCGATAAGAGTAAAATGTCAATCATATAGAAAAATCATCAACCTTAAAGAGTAAACATTATTTTTCGAGACAAAGAATAAAATGATCCAACTTTAAAAATTGTATTCACAATACTAAAATGAGTACAAATAAAATATTTGAATTCAACGAATTAAATTTCTTTGAAAATCTTATCAAACAAACATTACTTCTAAAATGAAAAATACAAACTAATTATAGTTACAACCATTATTTTATTAAAAAGACCAACATATTTTAAAAAGAACATTTTCAAATAGAGTAGAATGAACTTACAAAATATATCAAATTCTAAATTTCATTAGCATTATTCATAGAATATAATTCTTTTTTATATATTTTATAAGTATTTTTAGTAGTTTTATCATTTATGATAATTTCTCTTTTAAAAAAAAAGTAAAACTATTATTTGTTTGGTTGAAAAAATCTTAGGGACCGTTTGGCCCATGAGTTATCACTATTAGGTTGGGTTATGGTAACCCAACCCTTGTTTGGGGAAGGGTTATTATAACCCTAGTTTTAAGGTTATCATAACCCATTTTTCCTCTCTCTCTTTCTTTTTAAACCTTTTTCAATTCTCAATAATCCTATCTCTTCAACTTCTCCATAAAACTACATTTTTAAACCATCTCCCTAAACACATCTTATCATAAAGTTACTTTTTTAAATTCTTCACACAAACACATCTTATCATAAAATTAGATTTATCATAACACTAATCTTTCATAACCTAACCCTTTTCCCAAATAATCCCTTAACATTTTGAAAAACTAGAACATTTTGAATTTTCCAGGAAGTAAGAACTAAAAATCAAAAGACTCGAAATTAATTTCATCTCAACACGGGGAAATAATGTTGATGTAGTATTAAATACATAACTTTCAATAAAGTCAACAATAATACAATATTACGGAATTCTAGTCTGTATGATAGCTCCCTTTTCCAGCGTTGAATAAAATGAATATTAGGCTAATTAAAAAAGAAGAAAGAGTTTAGATGCAATTTGATTATTATTTTAGCGAACCATTATTCCAAATATTCATAATTGGCCTCATCTAAAAGAAAAATCGTGTATAATAATTAAAATAGAGAGAGAAATGATAGAAATACAGTGGGCGTGGGGGGTGAGGTATGAGGGATGGTGGACAACTGTTCCAGCCATAATTTTGGATGTTTATTTATTTTTTAAAAAAGAAACTTGGAAAGATTGGGATGGTGTCACAAAATAGTTGTTGATGTGTTACCGTAGACAGTTGATTTAAAAATAACTGCCGTGGATGTACGTGTCGGCAATTTAAGAGACGTAACAGGGAAAGTTTGGTGAGACGGTGTTGTGGGGGGCTGGGGGTACGAGTGTCCGAAAAACACAGAGGCAAATCAAAACAAACCAAAAGAGAAAAGGAAAAGAAAAGAAAAGAAAAGAAAAGAAAAAAAAAGGACTCTTAAGAGAGGTTGTTATGGTGAAGGAGAGGAGAGGAGTTGTTAAGCGGCGTGTGTTCAAGTGTCGTGCATGCATTTTATGCATCTGTTGCTTTGCATGCACTCTCTTCTCTACCTTCTGTTCTCTTCTCTCTCCATTGCACTGCTAACTGCTAAAAAGCCTTCTCCCCTGATCTCCTTCAATGGCCTCATTTCTCTCTCCCCATTCCTTCCCCTCTCTCACGCTCTTCTCTAAACCTCTTTTATTTTAGGGTTTTCTTTTGCTTGATCTCCACTTCTATGGCCTCCAACCGCTGCATGAACACTTCTTGCCCAGCCCCCAGCTCCCAACACTGGACCAAAGGATGGCCTCTGGGATCCGCCGGATTCGCAAATCTCTGCCATAACTGCGGGTATCTTTCCTTCTATTTCTTCGTTTGATTTTCCCACCCCAGTTTCCTTAAATGCATTCCTTTCTTTCCCTTTTCCCTATACCCATCTTATATATCAAAAGTCCTAATATTGCCCTTCCCCCTTTAACTATATTTTCATTTCCCGAAAATTTCCCACATTCTCCTATCCAAAATTTCCAATTAATTAACAAAGTCATTTAGATTTATCAATTGGTGAGTTAGAACATTCGTTATGACTACTTTGAGTTGAGCTTGTACTACTATGTCCGATTTGAATGTGTGAAGCATAAGATGTTCCATCCACATTGACCGATTAGATGAGAGTTTAATTTCAAAGCTTGGATTATGCCTCCACATTCTCTCTGGAAAATGGGTTGCTCAAAGGGCAGGATTGACAAGGACAATTTAAACATGCATACACATAGAATTTAATTTCCTATTTCTGTTTACTAAGTAAAATTAAAGAAAATATTCTCTCTTCTAGTTTCTATTCATTGCCATCGATAATTCTACTAAAGAATATAAGAAACGTCTATCACAGAGTTTCATACGGTGAGAAGGATTTTTCATTTCCTTTTATTGCCACCCATACGGTTTAATCTCTTCGTATGAATCTCGCAATACATATTGAAGCTTAATTTCTCTCAGTTAATACTGATGTTTGTAATTTTGTTAGCTTTAGAGGGCAACATGTTTTTTATTTATTTATTTTTTTTTTTTAATTTTAATTTCTTTTTAAATTACTCTTTGTTTTGGGCTAGTTTTTTACCCAGATTATTTAGTTCCGTAGGCTGTTTAGGCTTTTATTTCATGCTATGAGGGATCTGACATAAACAAACTCAAGAATGCTAATTTTCTTTATCTTTTTAGTGATTTTGAAAGGGAGGTCAAAAGACCTATTTATACAAAGGAAAAGGCTGGACGGTTATAACAAACCTTAACAGAATAAAACTTAACTAATAGCCACATAACGAACTAGAGGTTGGTTGGAAATCAAGAATTTAAACAGAAGATTAAACTAACTAAAGGGTAACTAATCGATGATCAACAATTAGTTATAACTCCTACCTCATCTATCTTTTTACTTCTTTTTTTATTATTATTTTTTTGTTTTGAGTTACTTATCACTCATCGACAAGAAAAGATTTATAAATTGTAATGTTATGCTATATTAAAATTGATGTCACTATCTTCTGTATCTTCTAACCCTCCCTTCACTGTCCCTTGATACTGTGTGATTTAGATCCGCTTATGAAAATTTAGTCTTCTGTGATACATATCACTCGGAGGAAGCTGGTTGGAGGGATTGCAGTTTTTGTGGCAAGGTATGCAAATGTGCTGGTAATGACCTTCAGTTTAAATGCCTTCTCTCAGTCTCAATTTATGTGTGTGCAAGTACGTATGTAGGCATCTGTCCATCTCCCATTCTAATTGTGACCTTATATATGAAACATTTTTTCTATTTCAGAGAATTCACTGTGGGTGTATAGTTTCTAAGTCTATGTTTGAATGTCTGGATTATGGAGGTATTGGGTGCACAAGCTGTGTGAAAAGATCTCGACTTGGTGTGGTAAGCTTGGTTTCTGAATTAGCCAACTTCTGATTACACTTAGATTTGACATCAGTTTCTCTACCCGTTTCAATGCTTCTCTTTGTTGCTTTTAGCATATTCAAATTCACATAAAATAAACTTTGAGTTGGCATGATATGGAAGGCTGCTCGTTTGCAATCAGTTATGCTTTTGATGATAAGTTTATGACTGTTTTGATAAAATGCAAACCCTTGCTCTGAAATTGTATCAGAGCAAGTGGTCTAGGAAGGTCATGTGTTTAAGTCCCTACAATGTTATTTCCTCCCCAACTAAAATTGATTTCCGCTTGTTTAGGTGTTCTTCATATATCAAACCCACAAGTAAGGGGGAGTATTAAATGATAATATTAAATTTGCCTTCACCCATTTGCTTAAACTTTTGAGTCAATTAGTGATTTAAGAAGTTTATTCTTCACACACACACCCAACTTCCGACCTTTGGCTCTAAGAGAAGCTGAAATTAGTAGCAATCAATAGCAAAAAAGCTTGCAAGATACCCAATGTGTCTTTGTTAAAATATATAGCAACATTAGCTAGTCTAGAAGAGTCTTGAAGTATCCATAATACGTTATTAGTGTGTAAATTAGATTTCTCTAGAATTATGTTGAAAGGTGTAAATGAATATCTAAAAGAAAAAATCTAGAAATATCCAAAATTTTGTAGATTAAGGAATTCTAGAATTCTTAAAAATATCTAGAATAGTTAGAATTTTAGAGAAATCCTTGACTTGGGCTGCAAGGATTTCATACCTATAAATAGGAGGTGTAATCCACATTTGTGAACCAAGCAAAGAAAGAAAAGCAAGCAAAGTAAGAAAACATAGGAAGAAAGAAAGTAAGAAAGTTAGTGTCACGCCCCCAACCAGAACGCGCCCTCTACGTACCAAGTGTGGACGTGATTTGGGCGAACTGATGTTTCGAGGTGTAACGCCAAAATGCCTAATACTTCTTTAAACTTAACTTAAAAACCTTAGGCGTGATCATGCTAGTGAAAGCTTCTACCATGCAGTAGGACAATAGGCGATTAAAAAAAATTAGTAATCCTGTTATTAACAATCTTGTTAGAACACAAGTGTACAACTTACAACTTAAAGGATTACAAAACTTAAGCTAACTACTACTACTACGCAACACATCAAGTACTTAGCTGTGTTGTTCTTTTGCCTCTTCCAATGGCACTTCTTTACTTAAGGAGGGAAAACTTAAAACGTAAGCTAATAGCTTAGTGAGTGACATAGATTTAGAAATACGTTTTGGGGAATACAATAGCATACAATAAAAGCTTTCTTAGTTTCAGTAACGTCTTAATGCCTCACTACCCGGTAAATAACACAAATAATCATATTAGCCTTTACTTATTCCTAACGCCTGGATATTGAACTTCCTCAGCGTAAGGACTTTTGTGATGATTACAACTTCAGTAACAACATCCCTACAGACCCTCATGCAACACTAGTTGCTCCAACGATTGATTTGAACACGGACCACTCAATGCATTCAGCCATCCTTCTACTAAGCGGACCACTTAACACATGGCAGCCTCTTCTCTTATGTGCACATAATAGCTGCCTTGATTAGGAATAAGGCTAATGGTTTTGTATACTTACAAGCATCACAACAATACAACCTCAAAACATAGACATATTTCAAATTGGTTATGTTATCTTATATGTATATATGTTACTGTTAGAATTAGTACTTTTGGAAAAAATAAAATATAAGATTTTATTTCCTAAATATTTCCTAAATCTTTTCCTTTCTTATTCCTATTGTACTCTATTTATACTCCCTTTGTACCTATTGTTTTTGTTCATAAGAAAAATAATAAAAACTAAAGTATCGTGGTTTTTCTCCCGGTTCTCGGGTTTCCACGTAAGTCTCGGGTTGTTGTTAATTGCTTTCAATATGGTATCAGAGCAAAGCAATAACGAAACCCTAGAAAATAACCTAGGAGAAACCCAGATCGAAACTGAACCCGTCACCGACGCCGCCGCCGACGCCGCCGGAATCGCCGCCGCCGTGGACGCCGCCGTCGCCGCCGCCATGGAGAAACTGCTCCAGAACCTACAGAAACCGCCGATCTACCCAACGGGAGTGGTTCCGCAGCCGTACGCGCCGCCGTCTGACCAGAAGTTGATTCACGCGCCGCTCGTGTCCGGCGCGTGGGCCCACGCGCCGCCGCCGTTTCACGTCACCGCCCATCCCGTTCCCTTCTACGCACCGTCGGATGTCCAGCCGTCAAACCCTTCCGGCCATCCGCATCCTCATGCGCCGTCTACGAGCTCCGGACAGCATCCCTCAACCGTAAATTTGTCAAATCAGTACAGTAAGCAGCAGCTGTACATTGACCCTTTACAGCAACCGCTGTTTTCTGGTAACGGAATTGATCAACCCCAAAACAGATCGGACATTGAAGCGGGCGAATCTTCAACGCATTCCAAACCAACCGAGTTGCCGATGTATTCCAAGAACCCGGTAACTTTGTTCCCTAATTCACAGTCAAATTATATAACTGGCTCTTTGGGTTCGTCTACAGGGAATTTTTCAGGCGAAAAATTAAATGGTCAAAATTATTTTTCTTGGTCCCAATCAATAAAGATGTTCCTCGAAGGTCGATACCAGTTCGGATTCTTAACTGGAGAGACTGTACGTCCTCCACCGGGAGACGCCTTGGAACGACTCTGGAAAGGAGAGGACTCACTTATTCGGTCCATGCTGATTAATAGTATGGAACCACAGATCGGCAAGCCTTTACTATATGCAGCCACAGCAAAAGATTTGTGGGATACAACTCAGACCCTTTACTCGAAACGACAGAATGCCTCTCGGTTATATACACTGCGAAAACAGGTCCATAATTGCAAACAAGGGACCTTGGACGTAACTACCTATTTTAACAAGCTCTCTCTCCTCTGGCAAGAGATGGATTTGTGCAGAGAGACAGTTTGGGACACACCAAATGACAGTACACAATATGCTAAACTTGAAGAGGCTGACCGTGTTTATGACTTCCTTGCAGGACTTAATCCCAAATTTGATAATGTTTGTGGTCGTATACTCGGACAAAGACCTCTTCCCTCCCTAATGGAAGTTTGTTTTGAAGTCCGCCTGGAAGAGGATCGCACTAATGCCATGGGTGTATTGACTACCCCTACCATTGACTCCGCAGCCTTTAGCGCTCGGTCCTCAAATCATGACAGTGACAAGAATAATGGGAAGTCAATTCCTGTGTGTGAGCACTGCAAGAAACAATGGCACACCAAGGATCAGTGTTGGAAACTCCACGGTTGTCCCCCAGGAGGTAAGAAACGGTCCTCCAACGAGAAACAGAACTCAGGACGTGCCTACATTAGTGAGACTACACCTGCTAGCACTTCTCAATCAACTGATCCTACTGTGAGCCAGACCAAGACTCCGACTCTGGGTGCCATTGCTCAGTCAGGTATGCCTCAGTCCCTTGGGCTTATTAGCGTTGATGGGAAGAATCCCTGGATCTTAGACTCGGGGGCTACAGATCACTTGACAGGTTCTTCAGAACACTTTATCTCATATGCCCCGTGTGCCGGTAATGAAAAAATTCGAATAGCCGATGGCTCTCTAGCTCCGATCGCTGGCAAAGGACAAATAGTTCCCTTTGACGGTTTTGCTCTCCAGAATGTTTTGCATGTCCCTAAACTGTCTTACAATTTGTTATCTATAAGCAAGATCACTCGTGAGTTGCATTGTAAAGCTATCTTCTTACCTGAATCGGTTTATTTTCAGGACATGAGCTCGGGGAGGACGATTGGCACTGCCCGGCATAGCAGGGGACTTTACATCCTTGATGATGATACCTCATGTAGTAGTTTGTCTAGGGTTAGTTTACTGTCATCCTACTTTAGCACTTCTGAACAAGACTGTATGTTGTGGCATTTTCGACTGGGCCACCCAAACTTTACGTATATGCAACATTTATTTCCCCACCTTTTTTCTAAAGTTGATGTCTCTTCTCTATCTTGTGATATGTGTATCCGGGCAAAACAACATCGAGTCTCTTTTCCCTCACAACCATATAAACCTACACAACCGTTTAACCTCATCCATAGTGACGTTTGGGGTCCTTCCAAGGTCACCACCTCCTCGGGAAAGCGGTGGTTTGTAACTTTCATTGATGACCATACCCGTCTCACCTGGGTCTACCTTATCTCAGATAAATCCGAGGTTCCATCCATTTTCCAAAACTTCTATCATACTATCAAAACACAATTTCATACAAAAATTGCAATTCTTCGAAGTGATAATGGTCGGGAATTCCAAAACCATAACCTTAGTGAATTTCTAGCCTCCAAGGGGATTGTTCACCAAACCTCATGTGCCTACACTCCTCAACAAAATGGAGTGGCCGAACGAAAAAACCGACACCTTGTGGAAGTAGCCCGCTCACTTATGCTTTCCACTTCCCTTCCATCATACCTGTGGGGAGATGCTATTCTTACAGCTGCTCACTTAATCAATAGAATGCCTTCTCGTATCCTCCACCTTCAGACTCCCTTAGATTGTCTTAAGGAGTCTTACCCCTCTACTCGTCTTGTTTCTGAGGTTCCTCTTCGTGTGTTTGGGTGCACCGCCTATGTCCATAATTTCGGCCCTAATCAGACCAAATTTACCCCTCGGGCTCAGGCCTGTGTGTTTGTTGGGTATCCCCTTCACCAACACGGTTATAAATGTTTTCACCCGCCGTCTAGGAAATATTTTGTCACTATGGACGTTACTTTCTGTGAAAACCGACCCTACTTTCCTGTTAGCCATCTTCAGGGGGAGAATGTGAGTGAAGAGTCTAACAACACCTTTGAATTTATTGAACCTACTCTTATTACCGTGTCTGACATTGATCCTCATCCCATAATCTTACCCACAAACCAAGTTCCCTGGAAAACATATTACAGGAGGAATCTCAGAAAGGAAGTTGGGTCCCCTACTAGTCAACCGCCGGCTCCAGTCCAAAATTTCGAACCTCCTCGAGACCAAGGTATGGAAAACCCTACAAAACCTTGTACTAATAATACAATGAGTGAGAATGACAAGTCTGATGTTGCTGTTCTTGAAAATATGGAAGAAAAGAACCGTGATGATGAGACTGAGGTTAGAATAGAAACCAGTAACGATGAAGCTGAACAGGGTCATACAAGAAAACTTGATGAGTATGATCCCTCTCTTGACATTCCAATTGCATTGAGAAAAGGTACCAGATCATGCACTAAACATCCCATTTGCAACTATGTTTCCTATGATAATCTCTCTCCACAGTTTAGAGCATTTACAGCAAACCTTGACTCTACCATAATACCGAAAAATATCTACACTGCTCTAGAGTGTCCTGAATGGAAGAATGCTGTTATGGAAGAGATGAAGGCTCTCGAAAAGAATAGAACTTGGGAGATCTGTGCTCTACCCAAGGGACATAAAATTGTAGGATGCAAATGGGTATTCTCTCTCAAATACAAAGCAGATGGTACGCTTGATAGACACAAGGCAAGGTTAGTTGCAAAGGGGTTCACTCAAACCTATGGTATTGACTATTCGGAAACTTTTTCTCCAGTTGCTAAATTGAATACTGTTAGAGTCCTGCTATCTGTTGCTGTGAACAAAGATTGGCCTCTATACCAGCTGGATGTTAAGAATGCTTTTTTGAATGGAGACCTTGTGGAGGAAGTCTACATGAGCCCCCCACCAGGATTTGAAGCCCAATTTGGTCAGGAGGTGTGTAAACTCCAAAAATCTCTATATGGTCTGAAACAGTCTCCGAGAGCATGGTTTGACAGATTCACTACCTTTGTCAAGTCCCAAGGGTACAGTCAAGGGCACTCTGACCATACTTTATTTACAAAGGCTTCCAAAACAGGAAAGATAGCTATTCTAATTGTTTATGTGGATGACATTGTTTTGACTGGAGATGATCAAACAGAAATCAGTCAACTAAAGCAGAGAATGGGTGATGAATTTGAAATCAAAGACTTGGGAAATCTGAAATATTTCCTTGGAATGGAGGTGGCTAGATCAAAAGAAGGTATTTCCGTGTCTCAGAGAAAATACACCCTTGATTTGCTAACCGAGACAGGTATGTTGGGATGTCGTCCTGCTGATACTCCTATTGAATTCAACTGTAAACTAGGAAACTCTGATGATCAAGTTCCAGTTGATAAAGAACAATATCAGCGCCTTGTAGGTAAATTAATTTACTTATCCCATACTCGTCCGGATATTTCCTTTGCTGTGAGTGTTGTCAGCCAGTTTATGCAGGCTCCCTATGAGAAACATATGGAAGCTGTTAACAGAATCCTGAGATACTTGAAAAATACACCTGGTAAAGGGTTGATGTTTAGAAAAACAAATAGAAAGACCATTGAGGCATATACTGACTCAGATTGGGCAGGATCTGTTATTGATAGAAAGTCTACATCCGGTTATTGTACCTTTGTTTGGGGCAATCTTGTAACTTGGAGGAGTAAGAAGCAAAGTGTTGTGGCCAGGAGCAGTGCTGAGGCTGAATACAGAGCTATGAGTCTGGGAATATGTGAGGAAATTTGGCTCCAGAAAGTCTTGTCAGATCTTCATCAGGAATGTGAGACACCATTGAAGCTTTTTTGTGATAATAAAGCCGCTATTAGTATTGCTAACAACCCAGTGCAACATGATAGAACTAAACATGTTGAGATTGATCGGCATTTCATCAAAGAAAGACTTGACAGTGGAAGCATATGCATTCCGTACATTCCTTCAAGCCAACAGATTGCTGATGTTCTTACCAAGGGGCTTCTCCGACCACACTTCGACCTTTGCGTTAGCAAGTTGGGACTCATTGATATTTACCTCCCAACTTGAGGGGGAGTGTTAGAATTAGTACTTTTGGAAAAAATAAAATATAAGATTTTATTTCCTAAATATTTCCTAAATCTTTTCCTTTCTTATTCCTATTGTACTCTATTTATACTCCCTTTGTACCTATTGTTTTTGTTCATAAGAAAAATAATAAAAACTAAAGTATCGTGGTTTTTCTCCCGGTTCTCGGGTTTCCACGTAAGTCTCGGGTTGTTGTTAATTGCTTTCAATAGTTACAACATATCTAACGACTTGACTTTGGTGGTAAAAATATATTTCAAATGCTTGCTTTTCTTTTGAGGGGTCACTCGCTCAACTAATCTTTTCTTTTCCCTTTCCCTCCTTATCGCCTAACTCTTCTTCCCTCTTGTCGCTTGGTCATATAATGAAACTTCACCTTTACACTTCTGATAAAACTTCCTCTCATCTAAAACATTTGAATTAATCCATTTCAAATCTATTTATACTTCTCTCAAATCAGGTTAGTAAGCTTTACACTTCTCCTAATCTCAATAGCTCCTACTTAGTGTGTTACACTTATTAGTTTAATATCCTTCTTGAGCCATGCTTAACTTAAACTTAACCTGTGTTTAGCTGACTAATTAAACTCTGCCTCACCTAGCTCGTCACCTGATAATTGGTTAAGTGCTCGTTGCTGCCTTCCCTTCTCACATTATCTTATTCCCTTCTCGCATTGTCTTATTATACCGTGTTGCCTTTCCTCACAATGCATTGTCGGATTCCTTCGCCTTTACCCCTTACCTCGCTTTATCTCAAAACGTCTACTCAAGCTTATTATGCTAACTTAAAAAGTTAATTTACAAGAAACCCCTTTGTTAGGATGCGGGTTTCTCCGTTAGAGAGCAACTTTGCGTGAAAGTGAGTGAGTCTTTTGGGAGTAAAAGAGTGTTCTCTCCAAAAGTGTCCGTTGTTTTTAAATTTTTTTTAAAAGTTTCTTTCTTCCAAGTGAATGTATTTCTTTTGGGCCTTCTTCCAACCAGCATTCATCATTTTTATTTTAATAGAAGTCTTTCTTGTTCTTCAGAAATTATATGTTTCAGAATAAAATATGGAAAATCTTGCAAAATTTTAAACATTTTGCCCATATAGCAAAATCGGTTTGCAAAAATCCTAGCATTACTAAATGCTCTCACTCTAACTTCACACATAGTTTACACCCTAAGCAATGCACGATTTCCCATTTCTTTCTTCCTCCTAATCATTTATCTTCTTCTTCTCGAATATCTCCTCTTCTTGAAGTCTCCCAAATTTTCTCTCGGTTTCTTTCTCTTGACTTCAAGCCTTATTTAAACCTCTTCACAATTTTCCTAATCACGCTGTTCTTTCAAAGTATCATAATTGTTGCTAATTAGGAACTTTTTCTTTAAAAACAATGACATGACTGATGGGAGTGAATGTTTACCTGCATTTAGTCTTCTGTTTTCTGATGTTTCTGCATCCAATGATATTGAGGTCTACCTTACTAGCCTATATTTATTGGATTGTTGGTTACTTCCAAGACAAATACATAATAAATTAAGTTCGAGACACCTTAAAATGTTGGATGATGAATACAAGTTTAGATCACATCGAGTTTGTTATGACCTTATAGTAAATTACATTAGGAAGGTCGTTAAGAATAAAGCTCTGATATGATCATGTACATGGGAAGAATTTAGATCATATCAATGTTAATCAATGATAGACGCTTCTATTAGTTACTAGTAATGAACACGTGCAATGCACATAAAAATGCCAAAATTTTATTTTGAAGTTTTGAAATTCATGATATGACATAAAAAGAAGTTTTCTTTTCTTAAATTACAATGAATAAATAATATTTGATGTCATAAGAAAAAAAACTTGTACAATATGAAAACAACTTATTTTTATTTATCCCTCCAAGCCAATTCTTTCTCTCGTTCTCTTCTCCACCTTTCTAATAATCTGTCAAATTTTTTTTGTTTAATTATATATATTTTTCTTTCTCAACCATTCATCAATTCGATATCTAGAAATTAGAAAATGCATGTCTTTTTGTTCTACATGCATCTCACTCATTAGTCAAAGAATACAATAAATTCAATTTGTAATAATTTCTTTCTAAAATAATCACAACCTATTGATATTAGGTCGTGTTTGTTGGACTCAACAAATGCATACATTTGAAGAATCATGTCCCACCTTGAAAAGTTGCATCTTATCGATATTAATTGTACCTATTAGACTCAATAGACGCCTATATTTGAAGAGACTTGACTCATCTACAAAGGGTAAGATAGAGCTTTGTTAGAAAGATAAGGGCAAAAGAGGAAATAAAAGATTCTCCCACATTGCCTCATTTGTAGATATTATAGATTATAGATATAGATAGACACCTATCACTAATATGCTTCATACGTGCAGCCATGGGAGTCCATCACAAAGCTTCCTATTAATCATAAGTTTCGATCATGAAGAATTTTTACATGAAGATGTTAGGAACCAAATTAGTACGAGATGCCTTCATCCCACATTAGTTAGAATAGGATGACCAATGTGGTACTTAAGTGGCTTGGTTCTCCCAACCCAATAGTTGGCTTTTGGGGTGTGGTTCTCCAAGGTGTTTAAGTACCTAACAATGGTATTAGAGTTGGTTGTTGACGTTTCAGAGTGGAATCGGCAAAGGGTTATGATCCAGGTGTGGTCAAGTGAAGTACTGTACTGTTGGAGAAAACGCTTTTTGACCGTGTTGATTGGAATTTCTTCCTCAAGATAACTTTTACTTTGATGGGATTTCACCCAAAATGGGTAGAGTGGATCATGGATCATGGGCTGCGTGGGAAATCTGAAATTTTCTATTTTTTATCAATGGAAGATCTAAAGGACGAATTCAAGCTACCCTGAGAAAGTGAAGTTCTTAGTACTTCCGTTGATAGAATACATGCAAGTGGAGTATTGGAAGGCTTCTTGGTGGGTAAGGATAAAGTTAACTTGTCAATTTTACAATTCTCATACAACACCCCTATTATTTTGCACATATGATAGAAAATCATCAATACAACCAAGCTTTTGGTGGTTGAAGGCAAATTTAATTATATATCACTAATACTTTCCTTCACTTGTGAACTTGAAATATTTGAAAGACCCAATAAGTGGAAATCAATTTTGATTGAGAGGAAACAACATAGCTTGCAATGAACACAAGACCTACTTGGACCACCTACTTTGGTATCAACTTAAATCACCAATTCAACCAAAAGCTTAAGCTGGTAGTTGAAAGCAAATATAATTATATATCACTAACAATTCTATGTTGAATAATCTCGTCCAATGGACAATTAATTTCTTCACATGGTGCTTGGGCCAAAAGGTGAATTGGGATAAATCTGCTTTATACAGAGTTAACATTGATGAAGATACCTTGATTTCAGCCTCCACAAGGTTTAATTGTTGGAAAATTACCTTTTGTCTGTTTAGATTTGTCCCTTGGAGGTTTCCAAAGCAAAAATTGGCAGCCAATTGTTGATAAAATACACTTGAAGCTTGATAGTTGGAAGAGATAATCTCTCTAGAGGGGAAAGATGAACCTTGTGCAATGATGTTTTGGCAAACTTGCCAACCTACTTTTATGTTCATCTTCTAAATGCCAGCGTCTAACAATTTCAGAAATAGAGAGAATACCGAACAATTTATTTTGGGAAGGTCAGAAGGGCAGTAGGCTAAACCACTTGGTTAAATGGGAGAAAGTTTCAAAAGCTCTGAATGATGGAGGCCTCGGCATTGGTAATCTGCAAACAGAAACTTGGCATTATTGTTTTAAGTGAATTGGAGGTTTTTAAAAGAAAAAGACTCCTTCTTGTGCAAGATAGTAAAAGCATACATGGATCATATCCTCACCTTTGGCATACCTCAGGGAAGTTTGGCTTAAGCCTAAGACGCTCGTGAATCAGCGTTTCAAAGACTTGGATGAAATTTGGCTCACTTGCTACCTTCAAACTAGGTAATGGATGCAACATATTCTTCTGGCTTGATTTATGGTGTTCTGATCATTTATTCAAGGAAAGTTTTTCCCTTCTTTACCGCATGGCTGCACTACCTAAGGGCAGTATCAATGAACATTGGGACCCAAATATTCGTTCATGGAATCTTTTGTTCCGGAGGCCTTTAAAGGAAGATGAACTTGCAGAATTCCAGCTCCTTTTGGGCTGTCTTGAAGGGAAAAAGCCTTCCCAAACATCTGACTTAGGACTCTGGTCATTAGACTCTTCTGGTAAATTTACAGTTAAATCCTTGTCAAAGAACTTAAATTTCTCTCTCCTGTTAGACAAAGAGCTTTTCCAAGCCGTTTCGAAGACTTCCCAAAGAGATTAACAATTCTGGTTCGAATAATTATTTTTGGGTCACTTAATTGCTTTGAGACTTTACAACATAAACTCCAGTCTCATTACCTATCCCCTTCTATTTGTTATTTATGTCTAGTACGTGGTGAAGGCCATGTGTTTTTTGATTGCATATTCCAGCAATTGTTGGAGGAAGTTACTCATATTTCAATCTACAATGGGTTTTCGGTCAGAACATTAGTAGCAACATTTCGCACATTCTAATTGGGCCATCTTTGTCTCCCAAAGCATGAATCCTTTGGGCCAATGCACTTAAAGCCTTAAATTTGATTTGATCGTAACCAAAGAGTCTTCCACAATAAGGCATTAGATTGGTCACTGGTTTGGGTCAGCTCATCTGCTAGCATCCTCCTCGTGCACTCTATCAAAGTTGTTTGATGGCTATTCTATTCGTTATATTTGCCTCAATTGGAGTGTTTATTTCTTCATTGTAACCAAGATAGTTTGCCTCTTGCCTTTTGTTTATTGTTATACCTAATTCGTCTTATACACGGATATGATGAAGGCACTTTAGGGGACGAAAGACCCAGATGCTCCTTCTGACCTCTTAATCTTTATTTCTAACTGTTCACTTTGTATCTTTGCATCATTAGCTTGTATATAGTTTAATTATCTCTTTCAATGAAAAATTAGTTTTTCGTCTACTTTTTGAGAATGGGGTATTGTTAGGAACCAAGGTAGTATGGGATACCTTTCTCCCGCATTATTTTTATCGAAACAACTACTTTCATTGAGAGAAAAATGAAAGAATACAAGGGTATACAAAAAATAGCCCATCCAACAAAACACGATGACTAAAGGAAGGGGTCCAACCAATGAAAATGTTTTCCTATAGAATAATTACAAAAAGCTTCGAAACTGAAGCCTAAAGAGACATGGAATCTCGTCGAAGACCAAACCTCTTGTTGCTTATTTCCTTTATTACTAAGATACAAACGACCCACAAGGTTCTATTAAAGAAAAAATACTTGTTGAAATTTAAATTTAAGTTCTAATAGCATCACAATTCATCTAATGTAATGTTAAAAAATCCATTGAATATCATTCTGGATAACAAAAAAATAACAAAATCTAGAACACGTCCCTAACATTATGGGAATTAGAAGCTCCACAATAACCATGCTAGTTTCATTTCTTCTTTTCCGCGCCTGCACCAGCTCTCACGTTGCGGAGTACGCTGGACATTTCTTCTCTCTTCTTCTTGGCTCTCTCGTGAATTCCCAACTTTCTCTTAGCCACTTTAAGTGCTCTTTTGTCCTTTCCAACTTTAAGAAGCTCAGTTATTCTCTTCTTGTGTGGGCAAAGCCAACAACTTCACAAATCAAACTCCTCACAAAGAGAACTATTTTGCTACTTTTTCCTCTAGGATGTGTGGGGAGGGGAGCCAACTCTTTCTTTGTAACTATGTGTCCTTTGTTAAGTCCCACAAAGAGACCAGTATTCGGCTGCTTCGAGCCATTGCCTTCTTGTCTGGAGCTTAACCAAGTGATTGAAGGCGAGGAAAACATTCATTTATTGTTAATATCTGTATATTTATATTTTTCTTATTTGTATTGGGTATTTCTTCTATTTAAGAAAACCATTTTCTTTCTAAGAGATAAGAGAAAAATACATTTTACACATGGTATCAAAGAGGAAATGAGCTTGCAAACCCTAAAAATCCTAATTTTCTTAAAAACGAAGAAAACCCTAGTTCGTTTTTAAGCCGTCGGCGCTATTGAACCCCTCTGATTTGCCGCCACCTCCAGTCACTTTGAGCTCGTTAGACGTCACGTCTAGAATCTTCAACCGTCGTAGTAATCATCCTTCTTCGCTCGGCTTTTTACCCATAGGTGGCCTCATTTTTTTTGTTCATTTTTTGCCTTTGCCTGTTGGGTGGTCATATTTGAGCTGTCGCGTTTCTTCGTTCTCTAATCAATATTAGCCACATTTTGGTGTTTCATGTTTCGCCGGGTTTTGATTCTCTGATCTGAGCAATCATGTTTCGTCTTTAGCCACGTTTCGTTGCCACTGGTATTTCATCTGTTCATTAGGTATTTTGCCACCAGCCATGTTCCGCTATCGATCGACATTCTTCGATCGTTGTCGTTGAATTTCACCTTTTTTTGGTTTTTCTTTCTACATCTACTTTTCTCTTGGGTTTGTGCTTCTTTTGCAATATGGCAGACACTAAGTCCACTACTACCAGGTTGTCTACAACCTCTACTAAAAGTCCCACTGTCCAAATCACTGCCATTTGGCTTAATGGGTATAACTTTCTTCATTGGTCCTATCTGGACATATATTTGTGGACAAGGAGTAATTGGTTATACTACCGGAGAAAAAATTGCCCTAGCTCAACTGACCCTTCATTTGTTGTGTGGGACGATGAAAACCCCATGGTTATGACCTGACTTGTAAATTCCATGGTTGAAGATATCAACCGTAACTACATGTGCTACTCTACAGCTAGGGAATTGGGAAACTAGTCACAAGTATTCGAGTTGAATCTTAAACTAGGTGAAATTTGACAAGATGGTAGCACCGTTACACAATACTTTCACTCCCTTAAAAGGATTTTGGCAAGACCTTGATCTCTTTGATACGTATGACTGGAAGTCTACAAAAGACCAAAAACATTACAGAAAGATTGTAGAGGACATCGTATTTACAAATTCCTTGTTGGTCTCAATGTTGAGTTCGATGAGTTTGGAGGTAGGATACTTGGGAAAACTACCCTTTTAAATATTAATGATGTCTCCTCTGAAGTTCACGGGGAAGAAAGTTTCAGGAATGTTATGTTGTTTGATTCAATTGAAAGTTCTGCATTGGTGACTGAATATATGGCTTTTGAAGGCATTTGACCAATCTAACAAGACATAAGAAATTTTGTGTTTGGTGTGACTTGCAATAAACCTCTACATGCTCGTGAAATTTTTTAGAAGCTCCATGGAAAACCTGTAAATTGGAGAAGTTCTAAGCAAGGTGTGAGAAATTCTCATCAACATGCCTCTAATGCTACTGTTGTGGATTCCAGCCTCTTTAATAAAGAGAAAATTGATCAAATTCTGAAGCTGTTAAAACCAATTCATCATTTGGCAATCCTAATGTTTCCTTGGCACAATCAAGTAATTGTTCTCAAGCCCTCTCTTGCCTTAACTCCTCTATGTGGATTATAGATTCTGAAGCATCAAATCATATCACTAGTCTCTCTTGTCTTTTTGAATCATACTTTCCTGTATATTGCTATGAAAAAATTTGAATTGTCAATGGTAGTTTTACCTCTATTGTAGGAAAAGGAACTATTCCCTTGTCTGTAATATTTTGTTCTCCATGTTCCAAAATTAGGCTACAATTTGTTATCTATTAGTAAAATTTTTAAGAATGCTAACTGTCATGTTGTCTTTTGTGAATCTCATTGTACTTTTCAGGATCAAAACTCGGGGGAGACAATTGGATGTGCTAAGATGATTGATGGTCTCTATTACTTTGATGAGGTTTCAGTTAGTCATAAAATACCTAAGGGCTTGATAAGTGTCTGTTCTCCTTTTGTTAAAGAAACTATAATGCTTTATTATCGTAGATTAGGATATCTAAATTTCTTTTACTTGAAGTATTTGTTTTCAAATTTATTTAAAGATCTTGATTGTTCAATTTTTTTTATGTGAAAGTTATATTTGCTTTGCCCAAACCTTGTCAGGCTTCCTCACCTTTTTACTTGATTCATATTGATGTTTAGGATCTGTCTAGAGTTTTGACTTGTGGTGGTAATCGTTGTTTTTGTTACCTTCATAGATGATCACATCTGTTTAACTTGGCTTTATCTTTTAACATAAAGTCGGAAGTAAAAGAGATTCTTGTTCGGTTTTATAATATGATTCAGATCTAGTTTCAAACTAAAATCCACATTCTTCACTCTGATAATGACACTGAACATTTTAACAAACAATTGAACAATTTTTTGCAAGATAAAGGTATTTTTCATCAAGCTACAATAGAGGTAAAACTCCTTAGCAAAATGGCATTGCTGAGTGAAAAAATAGACCATTACTTGAAGTTGCTTGTGCCCTTATGTTTTTTATGCATGTATCGAAAATTTATGGGGTGATGGAGTCCTTACCGTTGCATACCTCATCAATCAAATGCCAACTAAGGTTTTGAATTTTAAAACTCCTCTAAATCACTTCAAAAGAGTTTTTTTCCTTCCATTAGATTGTTTTCTGATTTACCAATAAAAGTATTTGGGTGTATTGTTTATGTTCATTCTCCTACCCCTGCTCTAACTAAACTTGATCCTCGTGCCGTTAAATGCATTGTTGTAGGCTGTCTCCCATAAGAAGGCTTACAAATGTTTTGACCTTTTGACCAAAAAGCTTTTGAGAGTGTGGACGTGCCCTTCTTAGAAAGTCATCCTTTTTTAGCCCAAATTCTCTTCATGGGGAGACATCTAACCTTGAACAAAATTTCTTGAGCATTTCATTCACCCCAAACATCATTAGTTTTGAAAATATTGGTTCTAATCCTTTGTTGCCAAGTGTGTAAAGTTCTTTTTTAGGGGAGAAACGCTATAGATTGATTTGACAAGTCAAAAACCTAAACTGGGAGTTTATACTAGTAGAAACTTCAACTTATAAATTAATCGAGAATAAACCGTTGTTCTATCACAGAACCAATCTAATTCTTCAATGAATGATTCTACAGATCTAGGTAACATTGATTCTCCTTCTCATAATTACCCCAGTACTTCTCATAATTTTTCAAGTTCTCCTTCTCAGTTTTCCTTATCCGATGTCTCTGATTTAGACATTCCAATTGCCCATAGGAAAGGTGTCCCATTATGAACTTTCTTTATTATTACAAATTGTCTGGCAGTCGTAAAGCCTTCGCTTTCAAGATAATCAACCTGTTTATTCCTAGGAATATACATGAGGCTCTAAATGATTTGAGCTGGAATTGACAATGATGGAATAGATCAATGTGCTAAAACAAAATTGCAAATGGAACATAGTTGAACTACCTAAAGATAAGAAGATAGATGCAAGTGGGTGTCCACTGTAAAATGTAAAGCTGGTGGTAGTATTGAAAGGTGCAAGGTCAGATTGGTTGCTAAGGGTTTTACTCAGACCTATGGAGTTGATGACCAAGAGACATCGGCTCTAGTTGCTAAAATTAATTTTATTAGAATTTTGCTATCTATTGTAGTTAAGTTTGATTGGCCCCTTTATCAACTGGATGTTAAGAATGTCTTTCTCAATGGGGATCTTGAAGAAAGGTATTTATGGACTTGCCATCTGGTTTTGAGGTAGATCTCGCGATTAACAAACTGTGCAAGTTAAAGAAATCATTATAGGGTTTAAAACAATCTCTTAGAGACTAGTTTGAACGTTTTGAAAAAACAGTCACAAGCATGAATTTAGTCTTCTATAAACACACAGGAAATGATATGATAGTTTATGTTGATGATGTCATTCTTATAGGCAATGGTGAGACAAGATCGACTTTTGTGAAGAAAAAGGTAGTCGATGATTTCCAAATCAAAGACCTAGGAACTTTAAAATATTTCCTATGCATGGAATTTGATTTGCCAGGTCTAAAAATGGCATTCTTGGCAACCAAAGAAAGTATGTACTTGATCTATTCACAGAAGTAGGTTTTACTTGGTTGCAAGGTAGCAGAAGCTCCTATTGTGAAGAACCTAAGATTGGAAGCTGCTATTGAAAAAGAGATAAAAGAAACGTAACAAAAACTTGTTTGGATATTTTTACCTCACACACGTCTTGACATTACTTTTGCAATTAGTATGGTAAGGCAGTTCATGCATACTCTTAGACCAGCTCACTTTGATGCAATTTATAGAATCCTAAGATATTTGAGAGGTACTTTAGGAAAAGGTATATTGTTTAAAAAAACATGACCATCTAAATGTCGAAGTGTACACTGATGTTGATTGGCCAGGTAGCACAACTGATAGAAGATCCACTTCTGGTTATGGCTCCTTTGTTGGAGGAAATTTAGTTACTTCACTTTAGGAAAAGGTATATTGTTTAAAAAAAATAACCACCTAAATGTCGAAGTGTACGCTGATGTTAATTGGGCAAGTAGCACAACTAATAGAAGATCCACTCCTGATTATTGCTCCTTTGTTGGAGGAAATTTAGTTACTTGGCGAAGTAAAGAATAGAGCGTGCTTGCAAGAAGTAGTGCAGAAGTAGAACTTAGGGCTTTAGCCCATGGTATTTGTGAGGGCATATGGATAAGAAGATATTTGAAGAATTCCCCCTGCCTAATCATTCAATTGAGACTTCCGAGTCAGTCTTACCCCCGACGATTTCAGTGACTGACGAACTTGTCCAAGAAGGGACGAACCGCGACGTGGGGGAGAGAGACTGATTTTCTTTATACCGAGTTTGAATACCCAAAATAGGTTGTGATTTGACATGATTTCGGGGGATAAGTCACTCATCTTCTTTATGTATTATTTTTTATATATAGTATTGTATAAGTACTAAAAAGATTGAATTGTGTCGGTACGAATACAACCTACAGAAAGAGAAAGAAAGCCACTTGACCGAGAGGGAGAGGAGCGCTCCCAAGGGTTCCTTTCCCTCTCTCTAAACACTTTTAACACTTCTTTCCCCCAAATATCTTGAACCACCGAGCACAACCCTGCAAGAAGCAACCTTTCTCTCTGAAAGGCGGATGGAGGATAAACTCCTCGATCATTGCACGAACATCTCTCTACCCAACGAAGCGAATGTTGAACTTTGTAGCAAAAGACTCCACACCATTCTCACATATTGACAACCCGAAAAGAGATGATCCAGGTCTCCCTCCACCTTCGACAAAGGATACAACTGAAAAACCCAACTAGTGAAGTTTTCTTAACAAGCCTACCAAAAGTGTTTACATAATCCAGCAAGACTTTTCAATAAAGGAACTTGACTTTCTTAGGGATCTTAATCCTCCAAATGATATCGACATTGAACACAGGCTCCCCACTGAGAGAGGGATCCAACAATAATCTATAGAAAGATTTATGAGAAAACCTCTTCACTAGGATTCAGATTCCAAATGCGAACATTCCTTCTCCCCTCCCTAAAAGTACACATGTTCAGTAAAAAAAGAAAAAAGAAGAGAGGCAACATCCATCGTTTTCCTATTGGACAAGTGACGACGAAATTCAAAGGAAAAAAACACAAAGTACTTGGACCAAATCAAGAAGTTCGAGATCAAACAATGTTTCAAGCAAGAAAGATGACATAGATGCGGAAAGATAGAAGAAAGACTCTATCCTTAACCTACTTATACTCCAGAAAAAAGAAAGAAAAAAAAACATGTCCTTACCACTCCCCACAATGCACTTAACAAAATGAGAGAAAGTAGGAAGGTCAAATGAAATGTCCTTCAACATATTACGGTGTGTGTTCTTTAACCCCTTTCACCACCTATTCAAAAGGATGGTTAACATGCTTGCTCACAATAACCCTACACCACAAAGCTTTAGGCTTAATGCCAAAAGCCAACAAAGCTCTATTACGAGTCTTTAAGATACCGACCTCCAACCCCCTGCACAGTCCACCCAACCACCTTCCAACTTATCAAACGAGAGCCCTTCATCTCATCCACACCTCTCTCAGAGGAAATCCCTCATAAATTTTTTAAAACCTTTACAAACAAAACTAGGGGCTCAAAAGAGGAAAAATATAATAGACAGGAACACCGTTGAACACTAGAGGCTTTGGAAAAGAGACTTTTTTTCCACTAGGCAAGCCTTTTCTGGATCTTCTTGAAATCCACTTTTTCTCATTTCGTTTGTTGAATTGTGGGGGATGGCAGGGGCACTTATTTTTCGGAAGATCATCGGGTGAGACAATTTTCTTTCTTCTACTTTTCCGCATCTTTATCATTTGTCTTCCTTCAAAAACCGTTTGATCTCGAATTTTTTGAGTTGGTCTAGGAGTTTTGTTTCTTTTTCTTTCGATTTTTATCGTCATTGGACCAATAGGGAGACGGCGGAGGTTGCTACTCTCCTTTCTCTTTTGGAGGAGTGCACGTTTAGGTTGGGTGGAGGGATGTCCGTATTTGGAGTCCAAACCACAATGAAGACTTTTTTTTGTAAATCCTATTTCAGATGTTGTTGGTTCCCACCCTCTCTAAGGAGTCGATTTTTTATGTGGTTTAGAGGATTAAGATTCCTAAGAAAATTAGGTTCTTTACCTGGCAAGCCTTTCTAGGTCGGGTGAACACCTTAGAAAGGCTCATTAGGAGGACCTGCGTGTTGGGTCTCCTTGTTGTATTCTTATCAGAGGTGGAGGAATACCTTGATCATCTCCTATAGGGTTGTCAGTATGTCCAATAGTGTGGAGTTATTTTTTTGCAAAAGTTCGAGGTCCTGTTAGTCGGCCATCATGACGTTTGTGTTGTGATTGCAGAGTTCCTCCTCCATCCGTCTTTCAGAGACAAAGGTCGTTTTTTGTGGTTTGCGGGGGTGTGGTGTGCTATGGGTTATTTGGGGGAGAGGAACCATTGCAGAGTTATATTTCATGTATCCCTTTGGGCTTCGGTTTTGAAGCTTTTTTTTGTTATTATTCACTCAATAGCATTTTTATTTACTTGCACCCCTTTCCTTTAGTTCAGGTGTTTTAATGGGCTTTTTTTTGTATGCCCTCATATTGAAATGAAAGTGTTTTTTTTTTTTTCTCATTAAAAAAAGAATGTTTATGTCCATTTAAATGGGTTCAACAAGTGCTCATTCATGCTACAGTCAGGCTTGCACATATTATTTCATTACTGTTTTCCTATAATAAGTTCAAGATGGATTCATATGGAGCTCTATTTCTTTTTATTGCAGATCCGGAGAGATGAAATCTCTAATGGCTTTGATGCAGTGACAGGTGGAAATGTTGGCCTTTTGCGACCTGCTTCTGTTAAGGATCAAGTGGTTGGAAATGGAACTAATGAGGAAAAGCTTTTACAGTTGTGTAACATCATGGAGGCAAATGAACCTGACCACTTTCAGAAATCTCAAAGAGTTGACAGAAGTGCATCTCCTGCACAAAACAGAGGAGAAAATCTCAGGAACCCATTTGGGGAAGTTGGATCGAGCTTTTTTAATATGAATAAAATACCTGTTAATTGCCAACCATCTGTTGGGTCATTTACGTACTCCAAACTAGATACTAGCAGACCGCACTTAGAACTAAAAGATATGAAAGAACCCTTAACTCAGCCATCACTAAATATAACTTTGGGAGTTCCATTAGGTACGCCGAACTTTGTGGTACCCTGTTCAGGAAGTGCTGCTCAAGAGGATGAAAAGAGCATTCTGCCATATCAACAGGGCCAAAGATCTCGTCCAATATTTCCCAAGCTCATAAAAACTGGGACCACGGTTAATTCTGAAGCAAGAAAGGGAATGGCTCCTCTGGTGCGTATAGCACGACCACCTGCTGAAGGTCGGGGTAAGAACCAACTTCTTCCAAGGTACTGGCCAAGGATTACGGACCAAGAGCTAGAACAATTATCTGGAGAGTATCCTTTTTATTTTCAGTTTTGTTGTTGTTCATTAGTTGTCTTGATGGCATCTGCTTGTGTAAATACTCCTTGCTTTCACTTATCTTCTCAAATTTATAATGTACCTTAACTTGTTTTAAGTTTGAACTCTACTATTGTTCCACTCTTTGAAAAGGTGCTGAGTGCTAGTGATGCTGGTCGGATTGGTCGTTTGGTTCTGCCAAAAGCGTGCGCTGAAGTAAGAATTGCTTCTTCTCCTTCTTTGATCACCTCTTTATGTTTTCCGTTTTCACTTTTCACATTGCATTTATTTTATTGGGGTATTCCCTGGTCTTATATAGCTCCTTGAATTGCACTGCAGGCATACTTCCCCCCCATCTCTCAATCAGAAGGTCTTCCTGTTAGGGTTCAAGATGTGAAGGGGAATGAATGGACGTTTCAGTTCAGATTTTGGCCTAACAATAACAGCAGAATGTATGTTCTGGAGGGCGTTACCCCTTGCATACAATCCATGCAATTAAGAGCTGGCGATACTGGTAATCTTTCAATTATATCTCAAGGTGTACGATGATGTTGGGACCTTCTTAAGAGAGATGCTTTTGAAAGAACTTTGGAGGGAAACACTCATCTCATGCTCTTGAAGTTTTGAGAAGTGTTTTTCTCAAGATTTTTGTTTTTGTTCAATAACCAAATACGAGGGAAAATGTGGTTAGCTTGTTAAAGTGTTGTCAAAAAGGGTCCCAAAGCATTCCCAAATGTTCTAGTATCCTACCTACTCTACTCTATATATGTAAAAGAAAAGAAAAACTTGCACGTGCTTAAACCTCATTCGTTAGCCTGAGACTCTTTCTCAACAAGTTCTCTTCCTATACCCATAGGTTTGAATAAGGTATCTGCTCTTTAAGGAGGTTTTCCATTCATTGACTTATACCTATTGTCGAACCCGACTTAGTGTAATAATATGATGGTACTAGTAATTTTGAGTGTAAACCCCATAGCATAATCATTGTTTTTAAAGGCTCAAGGCGCATTAAGGCGCAATGGTCCTCTGGAGCCTAGGCGCAAGGCGCATAAAAAGGCATGGGCTTTTTTTCATGAGGCGTACTATATATATATATATACAAAATTGAAAGGAACAACAACGTATAAAATATAAGTAAATAACCAATGTGGAAATGAGAATTAACTCTAATGTACAAAATATTATAATATTAGTTTTCTACCCAAAAAAACAAAACACAATAGAAAACTAGTTAGAATTCAACAACAATCAAAATAAAAGTTCATTCCTAAAGATCAAACTCATCATCATTAAATTGATCTTCATCTTCATTCACTCCTTTGTTGGACTTATAGCCATCGGTATCTTCTTCTTCCTGATCAGAGTCATCCAAATTTATTTGTTTGGGTATGGGTTGTGTGGTAGGCGAGGATGAACATGAAACATTAGTCTTTGCTCCTGAGGCCTTGGCTCTAGAATAGAAGGTTGGTTCTTTTGCTCCGACAGCTCTTGAAACATCACCCCACGTTAAAGTATCATTGTCAAATACCAGCTCATCCTCCTCCTCAGAATCATCATCCAATCTTCCAATCAACTATTCGTTACTATCATCAACGAAGTTTGTTTTCCTTTGTCGTTCTTTCTATTTTGAACAACAGTTTCTGGAGTGGGAGAAAAATGCATCCATTGGACCCTTTTGTCTTGGCTTCTTCAAGCTTAAGCCACTTGATGTTGCTCTATTGTTTACACTAACACTCCCTTCATCTTCATCCTCGATACCGTAATCTTCTACATCAACGTCCACAATCAAATTTCTTTGTTCTTTGATCTCCTTTTTCTTGGACATGTAATCTTTAATTTCTTCCTTCATATGATCCGGACATTTTCTACAAGCTGTGTCATTTCTATAACCGCCAATGAGGTGATGTTTCAATCGATACACTCGTCCTTTTGTTACTTTCGAACAAAATTCACAAGAAGAAGGTGGCTGGTGGCCCTTGCTAGCGCCGGTGACAAAATTTTCGCAGAAAGGGGTGGAAAAGTGACGGAACGGAATGGAAGGCAGAAGCGAAAAGGGACGCGGAACGAAAGAGTTGAAACTTGAAGTCGAAGAAGTCGAGCCATGGACGAAGAAGCGTAAGAGTCGTTTCGCTTCTTTACACCCAAGTTACACGTAACAGGTAAAAAACAATAGGTAAAACACGTAATAGGTATAATAATTTTTTTTTTAAATTAAGCCGAGCCCAAATGTAAAAGCTTGCGCCTTTTGGGCCTTTTGCGCCTATTGTGCCTGGAGGAAGGCGCGCGCCTCAGCAGCGCTTCATCATCCGCGCCTCGCCTCTCCATAAATAAGCGCAAGATGTGCACCTTGCGCCTAGGCACGCGCCTCATAGTGCCTTTTACAACACTGACATAAATGATTACAATTATGTAAATATAATTGAGTATTTATCCATCTAAGATTCCAGAGTCATGCAGAATAGACATTAACTGTCCAATCTTTACTTTACTATTTATTAATTGGACCTTCAAGGAACGAATGGAGTACACAAATGAAAGACTCAAGTAACCCCTCGAGCGCCAAGGATATCTATAGAATGAAAAATCGTTTTCCTACTTTATTACTATTGAAAGCAATAAACACGAAACCAAGTCTTACATGGAAGTCCGAGTACTGGGAGAAAAACTACGATATTGATGTTTTTATTATTTTCTAATGAATAAATACAATAGGTACAAAGAGAATAAAAAGAATACACTAAGGAATAAAAAAGGAAAAGATTTCTGAATTAAGGAAGATTTTTCCATAATCTTTCCATAATTACCCTAAGGACTAAGCCCACTGAATCTAATACTCCCCTCAATTTGGGACGTAAATAGCAATGAGACCCAACTTGCTAACAAAAAAGTTGAAGTTTGGTCTGAGAATCCCCTTTTTTGAGAACATCGGCAACTTGTTTTCTTGAAGGAATGTACAAAATGCATATGCTCCCATTGTCAAGACTATCTTTAATGAAATGCCGATCAATATCAACATGTTTTGTTCTATCATGTTGAACTGGGTTATTAGCAATACTATTAGCAGCTTTATTATTACAAAAAAAAAAAAACTTCAATGGTGGCTCACACTCCTGATGAAGATCATTTAGGACTTTCTGGAGTCAAATTTCCTCACATATTATTCCTAAACTCATAACTCGGTATTTGGACTCAGCACTGTTCCTGGCCACAACACTTTGCTTCTTACTCCTCCAAGTTTCAAGATTATCCCAAATGAAAGTACAATAGCTGGAGGTAGACTTTCCGTCAACAACAGATCCTGCCCAGTTCGAGTCAGTGTATGCCTCAATGGTCTTTCTGTCTGTCTTTCTAAACATCACTCTTTTACCCGGTGTCGTTTTCAAGTATCTCAAAATTCTGTTGATAGCTTCCATGTGTTCCTCGTAGAGAGCTAGCATAAACTAGCTAACAATACTCACAGCAAAGGAAATATCAGGACGAGTATGGGATAAGTAAATTATTTTACCTACAAGCCACTGATATTGTTCTTTATCAATTGGAACTTGATCATCAGAGTTTCCTAGTTTACAGTTGAATTCAATAGGAGTATCATGGTAAAGTCAAGGCTTCTGTAAATGCTCTGAATTGTGGAGAGAGATTATTATAGGAAACATAGTTACAAACGGGATGTTTAGTACAGGACCTGGTACCTTTTCTCAGAGCAATAGGAATGTTAAGAGAGGGATCATGCTCATCAAGTTTTCCTGTATGGCCCTATTCAACTTCATTGCTCTGGTTCTTGCTTTGGCCTCAGTCTCATCACCACAGTTCTTTTCTTCCATATTTTCAAGATGACATCAGACTAGTCATTCTCATTCATCTTGTTATCAATATAAGGTTCTGTAAGGTTTACCATATCTTGATCTTGAGGAGGTTTAGAGTCTTAAACGATCGCTTGGCCCTGATAGCTTACCTTTTAACACGATCGCTTAGCTATCTAAACGGTCGCTTATTTTTCAACCCGATCACTTGCCTTTCTAAGCGATCGTTTAGCTTCTTACAACCTGGGGAGGGAAACTTAAAATGTAAATCAAAAGACTTTACGAGTGATTTTTGAAAATCTTTTGGGAATGCAATTCATACAAAATTTCATTTCATAATACAGGCTCAAAATTTCATTTTCATAAATCACAGTCAATTAAACGCACATTAGTCATCCACATTCCTTTCCACCAAGAACATGAACCATTCCCTAACCAAGACTCAACATCTCACATTTAGACTATTGTGATGCCCTTTCCATCAACAACATCTGGGAATAACGTTGGTTCACTTCTGGTTGCTCAACTTCCTAGCGCAATACACATCTTTTATGCATTGTCCCACCTTAAACCATGCATGCCTTTTCTACATGGCTGTCTTTACTCCTTATGTGCACATGATAGTTAGTTAATTGATAGGAATAGAATATGACTAATGGTTTACTCTCAACCAAGCATACAATACAATATCAGTAAACATGAAACTATAATTTGAAAACATAACATTAAAGCAAAAGCTTTCTCCCAAATCATGTTTTTCTGTAAACATAAACATGCATTACATGACACATGAAACATGAGACTTAGAAAGAAAAGCTTTAGAAATATGAGTTTCTTTTGAAAATTACTCACTATACTAAGTTCCCCTTTTTGCTCATAACTCTTAACAGTCTTCGGTTTTCTTCTCACTTAACGAACTCTAGCCTTTCTCTTTGTAAAATCTCCAAATAATAATCTTTTTCTTTTGTCCTCTTGTCTTATTTATATTAATCCTAAGTTGGATTAGTCACTCCTTAAATTCTTATAATCTTGTCAGCTCCTACTTAGCAGCAAAATGCGTGCAATATGCTTAAGACATCTGGAATCCACTCTACTAATCTGATAATTATAATGCTTATAACCCCGAGGATTTCTTTAAACCTCCTACACGATCGTTTAGCATTCTACACGATCGTTTAGCCTCTTATACGATCATTACATCCTCTTACATGATCGTTTATCCTTTTGAATGATCGTTTTCTTTTTATATGATGTCTAACATTCTTACACGATCGTTTAACCCCATAAGTTTGAGTGAACCCTTTTACAACTAATATGACCTTGTGTCTGTCTAGAGCTCCATTTGCTTTGTACTTTAGTGTAAACACCCATTTACATCCACAGTTCTATGTCTCTTGGGAAGAGCAAAGAGCTCAAAAGTCTTGTTCTTTTCAAGGGCTCTCATCTCTTCCATGACTGCAGTTTTCCACTCAAGACACTCTAAGGCAATATGGATATTCTAAGGTATCGTGGTGGAGTCAAGACTGGCGGTAAAAGCTCTTAACTAGGGTGATAGGTTCTCGTAAGAGACATAGTTACAGATGGAGTGCTTCATTGGACGAGGTACCTTTCCTCAGCGCAATAGGTATGTCAAGAACTGGATCATACTCATCAAGATTACCTAAATGATCTTGTTCAGCCTTATCACCTGCAGTTCCTGCCATGACCTCAATCTCATCAACACGGCTCTTTTCACCCATATCTGCAGGAACAGCTATATCGAACCTGTCCTCATTTTATTGTCAACATATGAGTCAATAGAATTAGTCATACCTTGATCTCGTGATGGTTCAAAATCTTGGACCGGAGTCGGTTGAGCCATAAGGGACCCAGCTTCCTTTTTGAGATTCCTTCTATAGTAGGTTATCTAGGGAACTTTGTTTGTAGGTAATGTACTCAAGAAGTTAGAGAAAAGTATCTTTCCTATTATCCTTTAGAGTCAAAATAAAGTTACATATATAGAGAGTACAAAGAAACCCTAGACTGTATGTACAATTACAATAATGGACATATAATATAAATATATATATATCATAACACTCCCCCTCAAGCTGGAGCAAATATGTTAATCATGTCCAGCTTGTTACACAAATAGCTTATCCTTGCTTCATTTACAGCTTTGGTCAAAATATCTCCCAATTGTTCTCCGATCTTCACATATCCTGTGGACACCAACCCATCTTGGATTTTCTCACGAATGAAATGACAATCCACCTCAATATGTTTAGTTCGTTTATGAAATACTGGATTAGATCCAATGCGAAGTGCAACTTGATTATCATACCATAATTTAGTTGGCACTGTAATATTAAAGCCTATCTCAGATAATAGTTGGTGAATCCATACTATTTCTCGCACATAGATTGTGCCATAGCTCTATATTCTAACTCAGCACTCGAACGAGAAACAACATTTTGTTTCTTACCCTTTCATGATACCAAGTTTCTGCCTACAAAGACACAATATCCAGAGGTTGATCTCCTATCCTCTCGAGATCCCATCCAATCAGCATCAGAAAAACATTCAACTCTCGTATGTCCATGATCTTTGTATAAGATCCCACGTCCAGGAGCAACTTTCAAATAACATAGAATCTGCTCTACTGTAGCCCAATGATCCACTGTAGGGGAAGACATGAACTGACTTACCACACTTACAGAATAAGCAATGTCTGGTCGAGTCACTGTTAAGTAGTTCAACTTCCCAACTAATCTCCTATATCTCTCAGGATATTTACATAATTTTCCTTCTTTAACAAGTTGCTGATTCGGCATCATCGGAGTACCACTTGGTTTGGCTCCTAGTTTTCCTGTCTCAGACAACAAATCAAGTACATATTTTCGTTGAGACAAATAAATATCTTTTTTACTTCTCATCACTTCAATGCCCAACAAATATTTCAATTGACTCAAATCTTTCATGTGAAACTGACCCTGAAGGAAAGTTTTGAGAGATGAAATACCCGATGCATCATTTCCAGTAATAACAATATCATCAACATATACAACCAGTAAAACTATACCATTATCAGATCGGAGATAAAAAAACAGAATGATCATATGTACTCTTTTGCCTACCAAAATGTATAAGAGCTTGACTAAACTTACCAAACCACGCATGTGAATTATGTTTCAAACCATACAAAGATTTTCGAAGGCGACATACTTTATCTCTCCCCCTGAGCGACAAACCCAGGTGGTTGCTCCATATAAACTTCCTCTTGAAGATCACCGTGCAGAAAAGCATTCTTAATGTCAAGTTGATGTAAAGACCAGTTATGGGTACCAGCTATGGAAAGAAATAGGCAGATGAAAGTTAATTTGGCAACTAGAGAAAATGTATCTGAATAATCAATACCATAGGTTTGAGCATAACCTTTGGCAACAAGACGAGCTTTCAATCGAGCTACTGTTCTATCAGGATTCACCTTAACAGAAAACACCCATTTACAACCAATAGCCTTCTCTCCTGCAGGACAAGATACCAAATCCCAAGTACCATTATCATCTATAGCAGTCATCTCCTATATCATTGCATTTCGCCAGGTAGGATGAGATAAAGCTTCATGAATAGTGTTAGGAATAGATGTGGAGTCAAGAGATGTAATAAAAGCATTGTGGAGGAGACAATAAGTGATAGGAAACAAAAGAAGAAACAGGGTAAGTACACTTGCGTTTACCTTTGCGAAGAGCAATGGGAAGATCATCACTTGGTCCCGGATCGCATGATGACGGAGGCATTGATGTAGGATATGAGTCTGAAGGTTGTGATGGAGGTCATCGGGAGTAGACTTGAGAAGGCAAGGGGTGGGAAGGAGGCGCATCAGTGGGAGAGGTAATCTCATATATAAAAAGATTGTCATCCTTCCCCTGACACGAACTCGATGGTGATGAAGTAAAAGGTGTATCCTAGAAAAAACATCAGGCGAAACAAGATACCTTTTAAGAGTAGGACAATAACAACGATACCCCTTTTGAACACGTGAATAACCCAAGAAAATACATTTCAAGGATTTGGAATCTAGCTTAGTATGATGAGGACGAATGTCGCGAACAAAACAAACACAACCAAATATCTTAGGAGCAATAGGAAACAAAGACTTGGTAGGAAAAAGAACACGATAAGGAATCTCACCATTAAGAAGAGATGAAGGCATTCTATTAATTAAAAAACAAGCCGTAGACACGGCATCAGCCCAGAAAGTTTTCAAAACATGCATTTGAAACGACAAAGCACGGGCAATTTCAAGTAAATGCCTATTTTTGCGTTCTGCGACACCATTTTGAGATGGAGTGTCAGCACACGAAGACTAATGAATAATGCCATGTTCACACAAGTAAGAGCCAAGAGTATGAGAAAAATATTCACCCGCATTATCAGTGCACAAAGTTTTGATAGAGACATTAAACTAATTTTTTATTTCAGCATGAAAGACACAAAAATGAGATAATAACTCAGAACGATTTTTCATTAAATATAACCAAGTTAGACAAGAATGATCGTCAACAAATGTAACAAAATAATGAAAGCCTGTTTGAGATACAACTGGACAAGGACCCTAAATATCAGAATGAACTAACTCAAATGGAGCACTTGCTCGTTTATTGACTCGAGCACTCGAACTAAGACGATGAGATTTAGCAAATTGACACGAATCACAATTTAAAGAGGACAAAGACCTAAATTCAGGATAGAGTTTCTTCAACACAAACAAAGATGGATGACCTAAACGACAATGAACTTCAAAGGGAGAAGGAACGACAGGACACGCCACAACTTGCAATACTTGGTGATCAAAGAGATAAAGGTCTTCCGACTCATATCCTCTACCAATAATCTTCTTCGTCACATGATCCTGAAACAAGCAATAACCAAGAAAGAACAAGACAACGCAATTTAGGTCATGAGTTAGTTGACTAATAGAAATTAAGTTAAAGGATAAGTTAGGCAAATGTAACAAAGAAGATAGAGAAAATGATGGGGTAAGATGAATAGTGCCAGATCCAAGAACAAAAGATGTGGAGCCATCTGCCAATGTGGCAGATAGAAAAGGAGCAGGGGACAACGGTCTAGAAAATAGGCGAGAATTACCTGTCATGTGGGCTGTGGCACCAGAGTCTATGATCCATTTTGTAGATGATGTAAGAAGACACTTGGTATTACCTGGGGCAATCGTGGATGCAACAGGAGTAGAGGAAGATGACGCTTGTAATGAATCGTGGTAGTTCTGAAACTTAGCATACTCATCTGCAGAAATCGTAACTGACGCCTCTGGTATATCACATGTGGAAGCTATCTAAGCATGTTGAGATTGTTGACTATTCTTATATAACAATTTTCGACAATCACGTTATATATGGCCTGGCTTACGACAATAGTTACAAACAATCTCTGTAGAATCTGGTTTTCAATGATCATAACTCTTCCTCTGAACATTACCATCCATCGCTTGAGGTGCTCAAGGGTTATTGTTCTTGCTAATGAGAGCACTACTTGATTGAGGAATAGATACACCATTCAGAGAGCTTTCAATGCGAAGGACATGAGTGAAAGCATCGTCTAATGATGGAATCTTAGAGTCAGAGAGAATCTGTGCCTTTGTCATTCCAAATTCAGGTAAAAATCCATTTAAAAAGATCATAACAGCCATCTTCTTTCGTTGAGCTTGTTGAACTTTAACATCAGGACTAAATGGTAACAACAAAGCAAGCTCAGCAGTTATCTTCTTAAGGCGCATAAAGTAGTTGGTAACAGACCCCGCTTTTTGTTCAGCACGGGAAAACTGGATACAGACCTCAAACATTCTCTGTACTTGCTCTTTACCTGAATATAGGAAATCTAAAAATTCCAAAAGTTCTTTAATAGACTCACAGTGGTCAACCAATCCAATTATCTCACTCTCAATGGAGTTTTTGATCTGAAGATATAGACGGGCATCATCACAAAGCCAATCCTTCTTCTTTGCATCTTCTGGGGCAACTTCAGTCGTATGATCATCCATATTAGTACTTCTCAAATAGAATAAGATTATTCGATGCCAATCATAATAATTAGATCCATTTAACTTATGTTCGGTGATCTTAGAGGCTAGGGAATAACATTAGAAACTACCATATTCTTTATATCGGCCATATTGGAGACACAAACTGATTGTAGTGTACACAAACAAAACAAATCAATCCAAACAGCTGCAAGATTTGAACAAAACCAGCCACAACCCTAGAACGAGGTAATCCTCAATTTCCGTCAAAATTGAATGATCTTCGATGGACCCAACTACATAGAATGACTGGAAAACAGGATTCGAGGCAAGCCCAGAAGACGGAAGTCAAAACGGACGGCCCACGCACTCCCACGTGCCGGCGCGTGTCTGCTGTACAGGAATCTTTCGGCGGTGCGTGAAGCTCACACGCGGCGTTTCTCGGTGATCGGAAACGACAGAATGCGGCGAACGGCGACGATCCTTCTTCTGAGCTTGGCGGTGTCGACAAACAACCACTCAAAGATGACCTAAACTTAATCCCTAATGGAGAAGGAAACCACCAACTACGAAATTCGAAATCCTAAAAGCTCTGATACCATGTATTCAAGAAGTCAGAGAAAAGTATCTTTCTTATTATCCGTTAAAGTCAAAATAAAGTTACATATATATATAGAGAACAAAGAAACCCTAGACTATATGTACAATTAGGTAATGGACGTATAATATATATATATATATATATATATATATATATATATATATATATATATATAAAAAGACCGTGTTATGGGAATCAATGTCAAATGATTAGGTTCAAGGTTGAGAATCTAAGAAGCCCGGATAGGAGACATGGTCACGGTAACACAGTTCTTTAAAATTTAAGACATTGACATGGTAAAGATACATTCATTAAAATGTCTTTTTCTACAATGTTTGAAAAATTAGTTTTATTTATTTTGTTCTCTAGATTTCTCAAATTTTATTAGTTTTTTTTATGTATTTGTTGATTTAGTATACCTAACAAGTGATTTATGCATGATCTAACAAAATGTTGGACCTACTTTGACTCAACTAGTGTCTAACATATTTATTACACTAACAAGTGATAATACGTGTCCAATAAGTGTCAAGTGTCAATGTATCCAACTGACATGTGTCAGTCATGGCCACGTTAGTCAAACTATAGTGTTTTTGCTAATTCGAGAGAGGAAATAAAATTTCTTTATGCCATCCACTTTGAAACTTGGACTTTGTCCTGCGAAAAAATTTACACCCTTATTTACAACTTATTCTTTGTAATAAAAGTGTAAAACCATTTTCTTAGAAACTTTTGTTTTGCATTTTTTATTGGTTTTTAACTATGGATTCAAATTTGAATGTGACTTGGAGCTGTAAATATCTAATGTTTTTAGGAGAGCCAATTTTGATTCTTATCAAATTTCATTTTTGCTATGCAGTCACTTTTAGTCGGATAGACCCTGGAGGCCAATTAGTCATGGGATTTCGAAAAGCAACGAATTCTACTGATGTACAGGTTAAGTTTTTCACTCATTATCGATAATATTTGCATCTCCTTGTCATCGCACTATTTTGTTTTAGTGGATTGATGAAAGGTGAAGTAAACAGGATGCCAAGATTCCTACACTTTCTAATGGCTCTCATCCGGGTGACGCCTCATTCTCTAGGGTCTTTCAGAATTTGCCTTCAAGAGGTTTGTTCATGGCCCCTTGTTCTTATTCAGGAAAAAAATCATTTATTATCTCTATAAATTGTTGAGTGGATCAACTAAAAGACAGTATCGAACCCAGCGCTAACAATTTAATCGACTAAAAGGAAAATCATCACATAAACCACCAACTCTTACACTAATGCATTTACGAAGACCGGGGGAACAAATCCCTTGTATTTTTCATGCAATGCAACCTCCAGTATTCATTCTGTGACTCTTTTTTGTAGCTGGAGGAGATGCTAGTTTGCACAAAAGTGAAAATTTTGGGGGGAGGTCAAATGATGCTTCAGGACAACAACCAATGTTAACCATGGAAAAGAAAGGGGCTCGAAACATTGGGTCTAAAAGTAAAAGGTTGCTCATGCATAGTGAAGATGCTCTGGAGCTGAGACTCACTTGGGAAGAAGCTCAAGATCTACTCCGTCCACCACCAAGTGCAAATCCCACCATTGTCACTATTGATGACCATGAATTCGAAGAGTATGATGTAGGTTTTCTGTTCTTTTTTGAAACTAAGGCGTCATTGTGCTTATTTGATCATTACGCAGCTGATTTTATTATCTTTTGAAACCCGAGGCTTCTTCGTGTTTTTTTATTTATTTATAAACAATTTACGATCATTGTGCCACTGATTTTATTATAAATGTAAAATCATTCAGGAACCTCCAGTTTTTGGCAAGAGGACTATATTCACTGCCCGACCAACTGGGTAATGTTTATGTTCAAGATTTTATATTTATGAGTGATGGAAGTGTTGACCCTCGTACGTATTCAAATTTTGGCTTATAAACTTTTCATTAGGCCTATTCAAGTCATCAAGTGTTACTGTCATAGTATTGAAATTTTGTTATTCTCATGAAGTCTATAGCTCAAAGTTGAGTCTCAATCTAGCTTCGATGAACTCTGGCCATTCATGAATGTCATTTGAAAATTGAATTATGTTGCTCACTTGGGTTTCTTTTTATGCGTTGAGTTCTTATTCTACTGGAATAATCCAGGGAACAGAAACAATGGGCTCAGTGTGATGATTGCTCAAAATGGCGGAGGTTGCCTGTGGACGTTCTTCTCCCTCCAAAGTGGAGTTGTTCAGATAATGTTTGGGATTTGAGCAGGTGCGATATTTGTTTCATTGTTCTGTTTCCCACGGTTTATAGGCTTTGTAATCACCATGACTTAGAAGGAGATAATATGACTCTTTGAACCTTGTATTCAAGATGTACATGTTCTGCACCAGAAGAGATCAGCACAAAGGAACAGGAGAATCTCCTAAGAGCGAGTAAAGGTACCAATCAAGCCTTGTAGTCATCCATACAACCTTTTAGCGCGTTATAATTAGAGGACATTCCTAAATAATTGATCAGGAACGTATTTTGTAATGCTAACATGCCTAGATGGGTGGTGAAATATGGCATCTAGATGATCTCATATAAATTTGGGCAAGGAATATGAAGAAGATTTTATATTCATACATTTCAATACAATAAAATGCTGCAGTGCATTTTTATATTAGCCATACTGGCGCATGAATCTAGACATTGCATAAAGGCTAGATGAAATTTCTGTCCTGTGTATTTCCTGTAGCTGAAGTTTGTCAAGAACGAACGCCTCAGATGACTGACTTGATAATAAAAGTTCAGATGCAAGACATCGAGAGCCTGATAGTCTTAACACTGATAATCCTCGACATCCGATTCTTTGGAAATCAGTAGAATGGTTGTGATATCTATATCAACCATGACGCTACTTTTGTAATTTGACATTGCACTTCATTGGGATGTCTTTTGAAAATAAAATGTCTATTGGATAAATGTATTATGTTGAGCCTGATCCTTTATATGCTTTTTATATTCCAGATTTTAAGAAACGGAAAATTGGGAAGAGCCAGAAGTCTATTCAGGAACTCGAGCCTTCTGGTTTGGATGCACTGGCTAGTGCTGCTGTTCTGGGTGATAGTATAGCTGACTTGCAGGAATCAGGTACAACGACCAGGCATCCCCGGCACCGACCAGGATGCACTTGCATCGTGTGCATTCAACCTCCAAGTGGGAAGGGAAAGCATAAATCTACATGCACATGCAATGTCTGCTTGACTGTAAAACGCCGTTTTAAAACACTTATGCTACGGAAGAAGAAACGCCAATCAGAACGTGAAGTGGAACCTTTGCTCCAGGATAGGAATCCACAACTCGATGAAACAGAAATGAGTGGGACACTGAAGGGTATGTCTCTGCAAACAAACTATTCAGAGAATGAAGGAAGCCAGAGCAGGATGAAAGATGAGGAGGCTGCGAGTAGCAGTGGTCAAATTGACTTGAACTGCCACCCAGACCGTGAGGACATGGAACTAGAGGGAGCAGGATTAAGCACAATTAGCCTTGTCGAGGCTGCTAGCCAACCTGTAGATAGCTATTCAAAGCAAATTGGCGTCTCCAGCGTCACGAGTGAGCAGCAGTCCAGTCAACCAAGTAGCATGGAAAGTGAGAGACGCCTTTCTGGGGAAGTGTATCATGGATCAGGTCACGAGAGCACAAGTGATGGACGCAGAGAGCACCATTGAGATTTTTTGCTTTGTTTTGTTTTGTTTTTTCATTTTCTTTTTTTCTTTTTTTGTTTCTTTTTTTGTTTTTTTTTTTTTTTTTTTTTTTTTGCCTTTTCAGTTTCTTTTTTACTCACCTGGTATATAAATAATATAAACTGAAACACACGTTCTTAGTTTATCCAGCCTTGGCTTCTCGCTCTTCGTTTTCCAAAGAGGTCATTAATATATGACACAGCTTGTGAAGTCTACCAGTGATATTAAGGACTTGTTTTTGGATACTTTCAATTGCAAAAGTTGTTTGAAAGAGAGACATGATCTATTGTAAGCTACAGCTCCTGAGTGAATGACATAAGGCATCATTAAAATTGCAGTTCCTCTTATTGTAATTGGAAAGAAAGCATGGGCTTCACCCTCCTAGGGCCAGATTAGTTGACCAACTTTTAAAGAAATGCAGGTTGGTTTTCAAACATCAGGTAAACGACAGAGACAAGTGGATTTTGAGATTTTTTTAGAAGTCCGGCCGAGGATCTCTTTCTTTCTTGGCCGAGTTTTCTGAGAAGATTCCTAAGTTCAAGCATTGTTTATTTTATTTTATTTTATTTTATTTATTATGATTCTTTTAAGAAGCTCAAGTATTGTTTATTGACCTTGTCCATCGTTAGCTTTCATTATGAGTTATAACCAAATGAAGTACCATTAGTTTCTTTATTCATTATCTTCATCTATCGATAAGATCGAGATTATTGATATATTTTATGTTGTTGGAGTACAAGAAAAAGGCAAATACCGGCCAGTTTTTTTGGCTTTAATCCAAAGAGCCAATCGTTATGATTTATAAAACAGCCCTTTGAAGTATTTGGAATCTAACATGCCATGGATGATGGTGGGTTTAGAAAGGCAAGACTGGAGCTTGAAGCACTGTACGAGGGGGTGCCAGATGATTCGGTTAATCTCACTTTTCGACATCTCACCGATGTGAATCTTCAACCCAACTCCTCTTTCGAAAAGAGAAGAGCCAACCCATCAATTCCAATCCCAATCCCGATCCCAGGGGATAATGAGACCACACCATTAAACAAACTCCCCAGCCTAGACTTCAACAGAGCTCTGCAAGCGGCCAACCAACACTCACGCCCCGATGCCAAAATCAGCCTTCATCCGAGTGCGCAGGTGGGTGGAAGTGGTGGCCCACTGCATGCCACTGCCGGCGACATTCAAAGCCATCCGAAGTCGGAGCATGAGCATGTGGGTGGGTTGAGGCCAGCTTTGGAGTACAGTGCGGCTTACGAGGAGGCAAGCCGTATCAGCGGTATTGGTTCCATGTATGGTCATCATAGAGCTACCGCGCGTAGCCGCCGCCCTGGGATTCCTCACTCCAATATCTGCACCAACTGCACCACATACATCTATATCTTCCGACACCGTTGCCTGGTATGCATAAGTCTTGATTTCAACAATTTTTACAGAGCAAAGACCAGAAGGCTTCCACTTAAAACACGTTATATATTGGCTATTGCTATTTGTATTTAATTTGGCAGGTCTGTGGAAGAGTTTACTGTCGTCAATGCGTAAGAATAGGGATGGGGGAAATGACGGAGGGAAGAAAGTGTATCGAGTGTTTGGGAAGAAAATTCAGCCACAGGTAACTCAACCCTCGACCTCGAGTAGCAGTAGTCGTAGTACTGAAGGAATGTGTGTTAATTCGGATATTTGACAGATACATAGGGAAAGCAGGAGATGTGGGTTGCTTCGGTTGGCGGTACTCAAGTGCGGTGAAGCAGGCAGAGCTCAAGTGGGCGGAGAAAGGGCCTCGCCGAAAAGGGGAGAGAGCCCTGCACAGTAGAGGGTACGGCGGTGGCGTAACCAACTCCATAAGCATGACCTCGCCAAGTCAGAGCCCATGGGCACCCACCACCAGCAGCGTCGATGTTTCCACTATTTACAGCTCTCGTTTCGCCGTCATGTCCTCCTCGTCCCCTCACTCTCCGGCTCATCGCCATCATTTACCCTTTTAGCCTTCACCTTTTTCTTCCTTGTCATCCTCTTTTTCCTTTCCCATTTTCTCTCTCATCTGCCAGTTTCGTCTTCTTCAGCTAATTTCATAATTTCTTATTATATCCTATTTGTTTTAATCTCAAATACTTTCTTTACGGATTAAGTATTCTCAACCACGCAAAATGTTTAAACATATTCTTTTTGAGCTCGGATATAATTAAGATTATTGAGAAACTATTAGGAATTTGTTTTAAATCAGGAGTGAAACAAAAATAAAATTGTAAATATAAAAATGATGGAAATAGGGTATAGTTAAAAGCAAAATGAGTTTAGTATTACAATTTGTGATAGAACGTTCTATCTAAACATGAATTTTGGATTATACTATTATGTATTTCAATCCCATCAAGAGTATCTAAATACCCTTAATAAGCCACTCTTACAAACAAATGAAACTTATTTTAAGTAACGTTTATAATGACCACATCAATTATATCCCGAAGACCACGTCTACTGCAATATTCATTTTCCATATTTTGTTTGTATTTTTAATGAATATCGCAGCAGAGTGGAGAAAATTAAAGATCGTGATAGACATGATATTGCATTAGGTTACAATATATTTGGTCGTAAGTAGGTTAGATTTTATTGATTTGTAAGAATTGGGTTAATTCGTCATTTGTATGCAAAGAAAAAGAAAATGCTCATCAATCTTTGTACTAAAAGTTACCTTTTATTCAATCTTATTCTTAATTTTCAAAATTCTCATGGTAATATTAATCTAAGATATAACAATAATGGTAAGAAAGCTATCTAATACTACTACTATTAATAATAATAGTAGTAATAATAAGGGCAGATTGGAAACTACTAGGGTAGTAATTGTAATTACACTTTTAAACTTTTAATTGTAAGCTTTCAATTGTAAAAAAAAGTTTTCAATTAGTGTATTTTTCTTTTAATTGAGAACTCAATTATTATAATTGGACCTTTAAATTATATAGCTACATAGATTACTACTCATCTTGGTCACTAATTTAAGTACATTTATGCATGCGCCTAAATTTAATACTACATTCTGAATTCTTTTATTCTCAATCACAAAGGCAACTGAAGATATTCTTGGATTTTTGCATTTCATAGGCATGTTTGTCTCCGACATAGCAAATTGATAGGCTCGGGAACAAACATCTCTAGGTGTAAGTATATATCGTCATCAAATCAAAATAAAATGGACAAGTCTAATTATCAAATCCCAAGGGACGAAGTACAATTGATCAGTTTTGACAATAAGAAGACCTCAAAAACCAGTGGTAACAAAGAAAAATGATTTGATTTGTGGTGTACTTTGAAAATAAAGAAATCAAGCACCCAAAAATAGTAAGTAAAAAACAATTAAGGCAATACTTGTGGTAAAGGGTTATTCCTAGAGAGAGGAAGATAACCGTAAGGAAACTCTGTCTTGATATCATGCTAAAGTCAATTTGAATTCTTTTGCCCATTGTCACATATTATGACTATGAGATATTTCTAATGGATATCAAGATCACTTTTTCAAATGACTATGAGACAAATTGATAGGATCGGGAGCAAACATCTCTTAGAAATTTTCTAATGGATATTTCTAAGAGTATTATTTATGAGTCAACGTGTAACACCTCAGGCCTAGGTTTCAAAATTTCAATTCAACAACTAATGACTTTGACATTCACTTACGTCGCCTATTACCCAATTACGTCATTATTGCTTATCTCTAAGGCTTCTAGGAGTGAGAGTTATCCTTACAAACCAACATGTGTTCTTTCAGTATGTTTTATCCTCATTCACAAACATCCTATAAAATTTTGAGAATGTCACTTAACATAGAATTGCTCTAAGCTAAGCAGCTTAACTTTGAAGTATTAAGCCAAAAAAATGCACTTTTTGGTATATGCTGAAAGGACATGTGTTGATTTGTGAGGACCAACTTTCACTTTTAAAAGCCTTCAAAACAAGCAAGGATGATGTAGCCACATTGCAGAGGAAGCAAAAGAATGTAGGGGTCATCATTTGTTGAATCTGAATTTTTGTTAGGACGTTACACAACTCGAGGGGTTCATTAAACAAGGTCAAAAGTAAAAAGTTTGTTAGCTTAAAAGGTCCATTTATGGATTAAGAAAAAACTTCTAGATCTTGGAATATGAGGTTTGACATTGTAGTCAAATCTTGTGGTTGTAATCAAAATGTTGATGAACCTTTTGTTTACATGCAAATAATCAAAGACACATTGTAGTTTTTCTTGTAATTATATATGAATGATATACTACTAAGTGAGAATAATGTAATTTTTTAATTGACATTAAGAATTGGTTATCTACTCAATTCCAAATGAAAGATCTAGGAGAAACATAGTTTGTTCCAAGGATTCAAATTACAAGGAATCACAAGAATAAAACATTAGCCTTGTCATAGACATCTTATATTGACAAAGTTTTTGTCGGATACTCGATGAAGAATTCCAAAAAAGGCAATTTTCCTTCTAGGCTTTGTATTACTTTATCTAAGAAACAATGTCCTAAGACATCTAAAAAAGTTGAGGTTATAAAAACAAAGTTCTTTTGCTTTAACTACGGGTAATCGTATGTATGTCATGTTGTGTTCAAGGTCTGTCACTACTAGGTATCGATCCAATCCATGATTTGACCACTAGACAACAGTTAAAACAATCCTCAAGTATCTAAGAAGAATGAGAGACTATATGCTTGTGTATGGAAATAAAGATTTGATCACGAGATAAACTCTAAATGGAGGAGCTATAGTGTGGCAAAACATCAACCAAAAGATCACTATAGACTCTTCCGTGAGAGTAGGGATATCTAGCTGCTTGTGGAAGTTGCTTGACTTAGGAAGTTCTTAACAGATTTGAAGTAGTTCCAATAACACTTTATTGCGATAACGATGGTGTTGTGGCACACTATAAAAAAGCTCGAAGCCATAAAAGAGGAAAGCACATATAAAGTTTGATTAGAGAGATTGTTCAGAAAATAACATTAAAGCACAACATTGATGTTCTGTATATAAAGACTTTCACGATTAAAATGTTTGAGAGTCTTTTATAGGGTCTAAAACTGTAAGGCCCGTGTTCTGAATAGAAGTATTTTTTTTAAGAAGCTGTTCTAGACGAGTATGCATTTTTTAAGGTTAGATCGTGTTAGGGTTAGGTGACGTGATGAGGAAAGTATGCGTTCAAGCTTTCTAACGCGAGGAAGTGGGCATTTTGGTCCAGCAATGCGAGAAAAGCGGGCGAAGGGAGTTAGGAAAATTTGAGAAAATTTTCAAATCATGATTAGCTAGTAGACTACGTTTTGGAATTAAGTTAAACATGGTCTGGAAAGATATTAAACCTACATGTGTAAAGTACCAAGTAAGAGCTGGCAAGGTAAGAAGAATTTAAGAAGTGACTAATTCGATTTATAGTATATAATAATACTTTATTGTAATTTGATTTAAGTATTTTTGGTACTTGACAAACCAAACAAAATTATATATATAAACACTTGTTAAAAATTTTAACCAAACAAAATTATATATATTATCACTTATTAAATTTTTTTTGTCAAATTGACGTGAGTGATTAAATTTTAAATTTATTTTTTTAAAAATATTTAAAAGAAAATATATTCTTAAATTTTTTATTTTTATATAGATAATGCTCAACTATTATGTATGCATATATCCGATAACTATAATAACCAAATTCTATCTTTTAGAATCAAATGTAATTAAACTATATTTCATAAATATCTATACAAAACATTATTATTTTAACTTTCGTTTGGTGGGCAACCTCAATCTCCATTTTTTTTTTGTTTGAAACTCTCCGGAGCACTAATTAATTAAATTAATAATTAATAAAATTCTATGGTGTTGGTATTATGATTCACAAACGCTCTTCTTCGTTCCATTTCTCTTTTGTCATAACTGTTAGCGTTCTTCCTTCTCCATTAAAGCCCACGCAGACTGTTCCAATCAATCTCCTTTGCATAATATTATGTTACAGATACTCTCCTAGCGCACCGCACAAACCTACGCCTCTCTCTTCGCGGTACGTCCCTTTCTTTTTCTTCACTTTTCTGTCCACCTGGTAGATCTGCGTTTTTCAACTCCATTTTTCTGCAGATCTTGTTCCCTGCATTCTTCAATTACTTGTGCTTCTTCTTTTTTTCTTTCTGCTAATTTTTCAGTTCTGCTGCTTCATGCTTTCGTATTTCTAATTCATTATAATGAATGAATTACGCCACGCCCGAATTTGGTGATGCTTGATGAATTTCTATTTGTTCTGCTAGCACCGTCATGTTTCTACGTAGTTTATGCCCCTACTTTTTTTTTTGACGGTGGTGAGTGGAATTGCAGAATCCAGATCGTGGTAGGACTCGACACTGAGCAGCCTGAAAATGAGTGACGGCCAGAAGTTCCAGCTCGGGACTATCGGGGCATTGAGTTTGTCGGTGGTTTCGTCTGTCTCGATTGTCATATGCAACAAGGCACTTATTAGTACACTCGGTTTCACATTCGGTGAGTTTCTTTGCTAAATATATATTCAATTTAGTCTCCAAACCCTTAATTTCTTGCATATATTTCGACTAGTATCCATGAGCAATATTGATGTATCTATTCCCGCCCAACTGAGGCACGAACATTTAACTTTTCTAAGAATTGGTTTCTGGATCTATACAAGAATTATAGGCTTGGATATCTCACGTCAAATTTTCATTGATCGCAAGATTTGCCACCAGAGCTTGGATTTGGTAGGCTTAGATCTATTCTTGACTGAACATTTCAAGCACAGAGAAGTTTTATTTGCGCTTTCATTTTTCCTGCCACTGCAATCCATTACGAAACTTTAATGAACTTCTATTCTATGTAATCCATGTAGTATTCACTTTTATCCTCTGTTAAAAAGATGATTTTAAAAGATCAAATTTATCCATAACCAATTTAAGCTTTTAGGTCATTAGATAATTTAACATCATATCTGAAACGGCGGATACTATAATAGTGTATTCCATTGCGCTCCTTTCCCATAAAGTAGTCACAACTTGAGCCACAGGAGATGCTTTTTGACCAATAGCTACATAAACACATATTACATTTTGCCCTTGTTGATTGAGAATCGTATCCGTGACTACTGCAGTTTTACTGGTTTGCCTGTCCCCAATAATTAATTCTCGCTGACCACGTCCGATATAGAAGATCAAATAGTAAACTGAAACTCTTTATTAAAAATTTAATAAGACATTGAAACGATGACATTAGTTGATTAAGTTAAAACCTTCTTTTTGAATTCTATGAACACTTACCTTATTTCTTTTCTCACGAGGCCTTGTTTTAAATCCTAATGTCCTTTGCTTTCAGTTTCCTATTAATTATTGATTTGTAAGAACAAGTGTATCAGAGTTTATATATGAAACTACATGTGAGGAGTGTAAAAGATTGAGTTGAGAAGGTGAAAATTTTCCATACCTATATCTTGTTAATAAAATAAACTTAGTGCAGGCCTTTCAGCCTATGAGCTACTCTCTTAGATGTTTTGTCTGATTATAACATTATTAATTTCAGTTCAAAAGGATCTAGCATTCATATTATCTACTTGTCACATTATCAACTTATAACATGCCTCCAGAAAAATTGCAACCTTTTGAAACTAGATCAGTTGACAGGTCTTGTAATTTTATCAAGAGAAGAGTGACTTTCCCTTTCCATCTAATTATTTACGCCAAACTATGAGCATAAGCTACCCGTTGATACATGGCTCTTTATCCTTTGTATGTGAACTCTTTCATTAATGGAACTTGGATGATGCACAGCCACTACATTGACAAGCTGGCATCTGCTTGTTACATTTTGTTCCCTTCATGTGGCACTATTGATGAAACTGTTTGAACATAAGCCTTTTGATGCGAGAGCTGTAATGGGATTTGGAATACTAAATGGAATCTCAATTGGGCTTCTAAATCTTAGCTTGGGCTTCAACTCTGTTGGCTTCTACCAGGTAAAATCACATTTATGAGCATAATGTCTAATCCGTATCGTGGTTTATCCTCTTTTTCTAAGATGCAATGTGAAGTCTAAAATTTCAAACCTTGAGCAATAAATGTGTTCTCTTTGAGCTTGCTCTTACTCATATAACATTAGTGATTTTATTTTCTCATGAATTATTTTTAATTATAAAATCAAGTGTTGGTTTATTTTTATCTCCCAAATCTTTGAATAAAGAGTATATTAACTGATATACCAGATGACGAAACTGGCAATCATCCCCTGTACCGTTCTTTTGGAGACCCTTTTCTTCAGGAAAAAGTTCAGGTGAGTCTAATAACTGTTGGAACTTTTATGTACAAAGTGACTTTTTTCCAATTTTTAAGCAAGAGGCTTTTGCTTCCATTCAGTTTTGTTCTTATGATTTTGTATCAAGATCTTTACATGAATATCTACAGTGTGTTATGAGAAATGGGTTAGTGGTAATTTGTCATCATCAGATGTGTTTTCTCACACCTTTCTTGTTACTATTTTAGATAAAATTAGAACTTAGTTTTTAAAGATTTTGTTGAGATTTTTGTATGACCTGTACTGAGGCACAAAATAGCTCATTCCAAAATGCTGTTGATTTGGATATCTTAATTCAGCGAAAGCTTGATTCCTAACTCAAATGGAACCCTCAACATCGAAATAAATATAGAAATCTTCCTTGGTAACTGTTAGGCGTCCGTCTACTCAGAAATACCCAACAAGATATGAGAACAGGGGAAATATACTCTCTGATCGCCATATATATTGCAAAGAACTATTACAATACAGCCTCAAGTCTCTGAACAAGATTACAATTTAAGTTATATAACTTCCAGCAAGTTCAAGAGTGCTGATTCCTCTCCTGGAGCTCCAAGTTTCACCCTAGATATCCAAACCAACCAAGAGGCTCCAAAACCCCTACACAAACCTCTCCAGCACAATGGTCCTCTCCTGCCAAAATAATAAACTCCATGATCCCACGTTCCCCTTTACTTAAAGGAATTACCCTTTTTGCCCTTCCTCTCATAAGTATGGATGATAGGGGGCCTCGAGTAACCTGCTCGGTTTGACTACCCAGAAAAATTTCCATAAACTAACTTAAATACTATAAAACTGCAATTATACTCATTAGTCATTGGTTACCAAGCACTCCACCTCGCAGGCTATAGTAGCCTTGGACTTTGGAAGCACAAGCATTTTACTCATATTACTCAAATTGAGGCACAGAATATTTCTAAATCTTAAGCTGGAAGGACGTTGATTTAAATATCCTACTTAGATATGCCTAATTCCTAACTCAACTTTAACTTTTAGTATCACTTTAAATATGAAACTCTTTCCTAGTAACTTGCTCCATTTACCCCTGGTCAAAGGTGATTCTGATTACCCTGGAAATATGGCCTTGGGGGAACTACAGGACTACTCACACTTGAAAGAGAACTCTCGTGGTCTTTATACCAACCAATCTCAATGAAAAAAGAAAAAACGTGGCCTAGGGAAACTACATCTAAAACTTCTATCTCTTTATATTAGAACCTATAAATAGGTCTGGGAACTGCTGAATCTGGGTTTAGCACCAAGTCAGACTCTTACCCGGGGGTTCCTCTCTTTCTTCTTCCACTCTGACTTCCAGTTGCAACAAGCGTTTTACTCATACTGATGTCTGTTTAACAAATGTTTCCTAGTTGGCCTTTTAATGCTTCACAGTCGTATGAGTGTTCTAGGTGCCCCTCTTGTTCTTTTGCAGCATTCTCAATATTTTGGATTTGTTTGTTTGTGTTGTAACTTTTAAGATTATTTAGATAGATTCCTCTGTTGTATGCACTATCCAACTTCTATTATATCCACTTTCTTTGTATTAAAGCTCTTGTTTCCTATAATATACAAGAAACAATGACAGCTTGAAATGTAGGAACTAGAGATTTGCTTGCGTGTCTTCTACGCCTTTTCTTGATATTTTGATAATAAATAAGCCATTTTGACAATATAAGCCCTTAAATAGGCATGATAGTTAATTTTTGTTGTTAATGTAGCCAATGGCATTGTCAGGGACCTAAATGATCTTTTCTTCAAAAGGATATATGAGAATATGAAAAGCTCGGTAACTTTTTCTTGGCTTAGAAATAATAGACTTACACAATCATTTTCTAATCAATGGCCATAACAAAGTCTTGATTCTACCTTGAACACTTTAATCTTACAGTTGTTCAGAAAACTTGAAAGCCCAACGCAATCTGTCAACTTAGTTAGGAGCTTGGGTAAAATTGGACTGATATGAATTCATAAGTAAAAACATACATTTTACTAAAGAGTAAACTATTTGTCTATATTTCTTTTCATGCGGGGCATATTTTATTCCTTCTTTTTCTCTTTGCTTAATTTCCAAACTAGTGAATTAGATAGCAAATCTTGAATTGGGACAGTTGCAGATTTGACGACCTAACACAAAATAATAGCAAATCTTGCACAATCTTAAGTCTTTGTAAATATGGCATAATTTTAAGCCTTATTAGTCTTAGCGATAGACCCATCACTAACTAAGGTCTAGGAGTGACATCTATCAAGGACTGAGGTCTATCACTAATAGACTTATCTGATAGGCCTATCAATAATCATGGTCTATCACGAATGGATCTATCACTAAAAGGGTGTTTGGGGCATTGAGTTGGTTATTATAGTTGGATTAACTTCTGGCTCGCACAACACTCGATAGGCCCACTATAATACTTCTTGATTTGAAGGTGTCTTTTTGGCTCACCTGAGGTAAAGGAAATCCATAAGCTAAGATTGTTTATGTTTCCACTCAAAGATGAATATTTTTTAGACCCTCTTAATGATCGAATAAGATGGTTGCCATCCTTTTGATTATCTCACGTTTTAGTGAACCTACTTTAAATAAGGTTGTTGCACTTTCTTTGCTTACACTTGAATAAGGTTGTTGTACGTTCTAGTGGACGTAAACCTGCTCTCCTCCTTTTTTAGAACCGTTGAAGGCCTTGAATGCACAATAACAATTATGTTATGGAACTAGTTTGTCAAGAATTTTGTAGATCTCATTAGATACAAATTGTTGAGTCTAACATGGCTATTTCTCCTCATTGTTGTCACATTTGCATAATGGACTTGACTCCGCTGAGCACATTTTCCTCCATTGTCACTTTGCCGAGAGATTTTGGAAAAAATCATACATAATTTTGAATAGAATGTCACCTTTCCACAAGAATCCATTGTCGCATGGACATACACTCCACTGGTCACCCATTCACTAAACAGAAGAAAATCACGTGGATGCATCTGATCTGAGCTTTTCTATGGATCATTTGGATGGAACAAAACAAACGTCTATTCACAGAGAAGAAAAGCTCCTATGACTATTTTTTTGAACTTGTTATTTATCATGTCATGAGCTGGTGTAAATGCAACCTCTTTTTCCATTCTTATGATCTTTCCTCCCTCTTAACCAACTGGAAAAATCTTTTGTAACTCCATTGGTCTTGGGTCTCTGCCCCTCTTTTTATTTCATATATGAATGAAATAATTTCCTATAAAAAACAATGTAGAGCCTAACCAAAAAAGATAGAGCTCGGTATAGCCACAATTTGATCCCTAGGTTTAGAGTGTTCCCTATGAAAGAAAATTAGAATTAAACTAGTAGATTCTTTATCGACCGATCGACTTTCTTTGTTGCAACCTTCACATTTCTTGCTGAGATCCCAAGTCTCCAATTGGGCCCTCTTGGCCACCCATGAACTTGGCTTTTCAGAGAATCCAAACAAAAAATATTATAATTGGAGCTCCAAACTTATCTTATGTTTGAAGATAAGTATATGCCTTTTGATTCTTTTTGGGCTTTTGTTCAGAACACCTCTTGGTGGTGCACAAATTACACCCAATTCTTTTGTTATTATGTTTATGATATACCATATCAATAGAATATAAAATGGTATACGTATATAAATGACATTTTACCTCAGTTACTATTTATTATTATGTTTACCATTCGTTAGTTGCTTGCAGATTCGTTTTCTTTTAGGTTTATTATGGATATTCATTATCAATAACATAAAAGTATTATATCAATGATATTCAACTTTTGTTTTCTATCTATGATTGTTTGCATGCTCATTTGGTATAGATTTATCGTTGATATACCATATCAATAGAATTAAAAATGGCGTATTGGTGATATAAAGTTGTTTTCGATTCATGAGATATAAAGTTGTTTTCGGTTCATGATTATTTGCATGCTCATTTATTATAGGGTCTATGATTGATTTATCATATCAATACATATTAAAAATATAAATTTGTGGTATTTAACTTTTGTTTTCTGGCGATAATTGTTTATGTACTCAATTATTAGGTCTATCCTAGATATTATCATATCAATAAATTCAAAAAATGTATATTAGTAATAAATTCAATAATTATTTGGTTGTTTCCCACAAAAAAAAAAAAAAAAAAACAGGCCTAATCTCTATTGGGTATACCGTTAATAACTATATCAATTAAATTAGGAATGTATATACAGTAAAATTTCACTTAGTTTTATACAAATTATTTTTAGCATGCTTATTTGATATCAGGTCTAACATACCTTATCAATAGTAAACAAATTAGTATATATAAGTGACATTTAACTTTCATGTGATAGCTAACATGCTTATTTGTAATTAATTCTTTAATATATCATATCAATAGTATTAAAAGGGTATCTTGATGATATTTGACTATTTAGTGATTATTTGCATGTTCATTCCATTCATTATTTATGTACCATATCAATAGGTTAAAATTAGTAAATTAGTAATAACTTAATCTTAATAACAAAAATACTGATAACAAAATAATGGTGAATTATTTATAGCAATGTATCACTAATATACCATTTTTATGTTTATTGATAATAGATTTGTATCACACATTTATGACAGACATTTACCACTAATAGATGTGGAAATGGTCTATATTAAACAAGAAAATACCAAAATGAGCATAGTTCTACCGGCATAGTGCTTGCACTATAAAGGATATTTTATAGTTTTACGTATAAAAATAGGCAAAATAAGTTTCTGAATGTACTTATTTTGCATATTCTTTTGATTTCGGCATGTTTTCTGAACTAAACAACTCGAACAGCTTGTCTAAGCTGATCCAATTATTACAAGGGGAAGTTGGATTAAGTCTAGAAGTTAACTGGAATTATTTGATGTAACTAAAGTACTTACAAGTCTGGTCTATTATAAAGTTAAGTTAGCTTGATTTTTTTTCAAAAGTTAGTCTTAGTTGACCAGCTATTGGTTAGTGCTTGCAAGTGTTTTGACCGTTGGGTTGAGCCTACATAAGGCTCCCCTTCTTCAATTTAATATAATAATTGAAAAGTATTCTTTCAAGATTGTCTTCAAGAATCGATTACACCAAATTTTGGTATTAGAGCAAACCTTGACGAAGGGACTCATGGCTGGAAGAAACACCACCAACTCGAACAAAATGAAGAATGCAGAAATTCAACTTGAGGACCCGGAAATTCTCTCGCCAAGAACTTCAACCATAAAAGAAATTGTGGAGGAGATCAACATCCGAGTAGCGGATCGACAACTCACAGTAGATCGTATTGCTCTCCAATTGGAAGCTTTCTGGCAAGAAGAAGCCGCCGGCAACAAAGAGGAAGAAGACTCATGTGAAATGCCGGACAAAGAAATCAGAGGGTTGTCGATGATTCAGAATCGGATGGAGAAGGGGAGACTTATAGAGGCTCAACCCAACCGTTAAAACACTTACAAGCTAGTAGCTGGTCAACTAAGGCTAAGTTTTTTTTTTTTTTAAAAAAAGTAAAGCTAACTTTACTTTATAATAGACCAGACTTGTAACTACTGTAGTTACATCATTATTTAAGTCGAACGAACTTGTAACTTGAATTATTCAAGTACTTCTTAGACAGATCTCCAATTATTGGTTATAGGTTCAATACGGCTTGTGTTGGTTTGTAATCCCTTCAGTACTCTCCTTTGGATTGGAGTTTCTTTTTTTCCTCTCACAATTTCATATTGCCAATGAAATTGCTTCTTATCTAAAAAAAACAATTAAATAAAAAAAAAAAGAGAGAGAGAAAAGAAAGAGGAACCTCAAGTTGTAACATATCAGTGATGTGCTTTGGTTTTTCAGCATATTCACATTCGCATCAATAATGTAATGTAATTGGATCACTCCTCTTGAGGACTGAAGGTATTTATTCAGGATTTAAGGTTGGGATTTGGTATTCCCCAATGTCTTTGCCTTGTTTCTTGATGTGTATTCTATCTTTATCCTCTGAAGCATCACCTTTTTCTGTAATGATTAAGCTGAGAATGGAAAATGTGTACAAATGAGATTGTGTTGCTTCAAGAAATTGTCAGGATTCAAGAATTGAATGAGGGTTTCCACCCCCTTCCCAGACAGAAGAAGACTAAGACAGAACTACTGTGATGCTGCTCCAGTAGAAATTGTATTCAATCCTATGTATAATGGGGAAGCTCTAGCCTCTAACATGTGCTACCAACTCGCTCTACCGTCATATTTTGTGAAATCACGAGAACCCATTATATTTCTTTCCACTCTTTTGGAACCATTTTATGCGATTAATTTGTAAAGTACACGATTATTTTTTAAAAAATTCTTTAGCTTTCAGTAAAAGTTTAGAGGCTAGAGCTTATCATACTGGCTTCCTGATGAAAAATATGAAAGCAGGATAAAATTGGAAATGTAGGTTGACTTGATTCTAGAAACAACCCAAAGTGATTGGAGGGAGTGAGGATGTAGAGTTTGGGGAGTTGTGAAGTCCCTGATCCAAAGTGTAAGATAAAGCATAAAATTGATGTTTTTTAAACGTGAGCCCACAAACTCCTTGAACCAAACAAGAAAGTGGAGTTCAACTTCACTCCAACTCCTTGGGCCAAATGCCTCAAAAAGTCTTTATCATCCAGAAACTTTTGGTAACTTCACCATACCTCAAGGTAGGACATCTGTTATTTATTCCTCCAATTTACCTCTTTCTAATGGTTTCTCCCTGAAATAAGCAAAGAAAGCTTATAATGAAAGGAACAAGAGTACAGAGAAGGGTACTTCAAGGGCACTTCTGACAAAAGGAAAAATGTTGAATGAAGAAAAAAGACTGATGGATTCAATTAAAATATCCATTTTGTTTACTTAAAAGAAGGATTCACATTCAGCTTCGAAGGGTTCATATGTAAAAGTTTCTCCAAACTATTCGTCCTAGTTTTCTTGAACTACTGAGGAGACACTAGACAGATTTAATGGGACCAGGAAATAAACCATGTTTATGCCAAGATAACCCACTTAGACGGATCCTCAAGTATTGATGTACTGTGTGACCTCTACAATAATTTCAGCTATATTCTATAGGTTGGTCAAACTGTGAGTGCTTTAAATGATGATGTTTTTAGTTTTCAATTATATTTTATCAGATGGGTGGTTTAGCTGCGAATGTATACGTATTTAGTTTTTATTAACCTGTCCTGTCTAAATATACTACCTGTCAGTAGATTCACATTTATACTACTGTTGCAGTAAAAGTATCCAGTTTTCACTCATGATCCTCCTCCTGGGTGTTGGGATTGCAACTGTGACGGATCTACAACTAAATGCCCTGGGGTCTTTCTTGTCTCTGCTTGCAGTTCTTACCACATGTGTTGCACAGATTGTATCCTAAGCTGAGTTACTTTTACTCTTGGTGTTTACTTTGCATGCCTTTTGATGAGTGGCTTTCATGTTTGGGCTCAAGCATGTCTTGTAGGAAGCATTGATTTAATTTGCATTCTTTCTGGTCTAAGCGATCGATTATATAGTTGCAGAGTGGAGAGAGCGTCTTTCACAAGTCCACCAGTCCCACTATTTGTTTAACCAGTTATTTGTTGATTGATTTATTGTTTATTGTTATTAGCAAGCATATGATTTAGTTGCTAGCATGTTTCTCCTTTGCTAGTTAACGTGAAAGTGAAGATTTATCTTTTTAGATCTCGCCGAGCTTAAATTTTTCTGCACTATGCCCTTTTTGTTTAAGACCTTGACCAGTTAAACGTAGATGACAAACACCATTCAGAAGAAGTTCAAAGTTTCTTCAACACAACTTCTATACCAGTCTTGTCCTTATCAGGCATTAACTCTGTTCATCGCAGGCCCATTTCTGGATTGGTGTCTAACTGATCTAAATGTTTTTGCTTTCAATTACACTCCTCAAGTGCTGGTGAGATTTTAATAACTGGGCTCACTATCCTCTTCTCACTTGCTAACTATATATATTACTTCTGACGTAATCTGTTTTTGTGCTTCTGTGTACAGTTCTTTATTGTACTATCCTGCCTTATTTCTGTCTCAGTCAACTTCAGTACGTTTCTAGTTATTGGAAAGACTTCTGCAGTTACATATCAGGTCCTAGGACATCTAAAAACATGTTTAGTATTAGCCTTTGGGTATGTTTTGCTTCACGATCCATTTAGCTGGCGGAACATTTTGGGAATCTTGGTTGCCATAGTTGGAATGGTTCTCTATTCCTATTATTGCACCCTTGAGAGCCAACAGAAATCTAATGAAGTATCCTCAGCACAGCTATCCCAGGTACCATTTAGTCGTCTGCAATTGACCGATACGTGATCTCTTGCTGTATCGCCATGAAACTGAAACAGTCTACATGTTATTTGTAGGCGAAGGAAAATGAATCCGATCCCCTAATAAGTGTTGAAAATGGAGCGGCAATCTTAGGGGACGGTGTGGGGCCTAAAGCTCCAGCGTGGAGTTCAAACAAGGACCTGCATGCATAAGAGGTTCGCCGTCTTTGCTAACGAATTTTGTTGTTAGCCCAAATCGGTGGGTCAAGTTATCCCCCAGCAATGAAGAGATTGCTGGCAAGACCACCTTCTTATGCTGATTGCTGTGTATCAAGGGTGCGACACCTGTTGAAGTATAAAATTAGAGAGGTAGAGGAAACTCTTTCTTCTTTAGCAGATGAGTATTGTTAAAGTAATGATTCTGTCTGATTATTTGACGCATATCAAATATTTGAACATCCGAGAACATAAACTGTTTTACAACATCTTGGAAACAATATTTCGTAAATTTCAAATTTTGGTAATTATAGCTATATTAGTGTATTTCGTCAAGGTCGATCCGGATGCCCCCACCAAATGAGGCAAGGCATGCAGGAGAATAAAGGTGAATTGTCGTTAATTTGCAAAAATCACTCCTAAACTATGGTTGGCAGCTGCAATCGAGTCTAGTCGTAAAAATTGGACTTTAAAACATTATGGATAAAAATTAGAAATTTGAACTTTTTAAAAGTAAGCTTTCAAACTTAAATTAGAACTTTGAGCATGTAATTTTGAAAATTAAATAAAAAATAAATTTCACAATTTTGTTTAACTGATTGAAGATGTGAAAATAAATTTCACAATTTTGTTTAACTGATTGAAGATGATATGAATTGGAAGCAGAGTTACGAAGAAGCAAATTTCGCATTTCTATAATGACATTATCCCCCAATTTAAGAACGATCCAACACATTCTCATTTCTCAGTTCAAAAAACAGAAGAATCTAATACATTCTCATTTCTCAGTTCAAAAAACAGAAGAATCTAACATATTCTCATTTCTCAGTGCAAAAAACAGAAGAACTAACACATTCTCATTTCTCAGTGCAAAAGACAGATTCTCATTTCAATCTCTCAGGGCAAAAAACAGAGGCAATGTTGAGAGAGAGAATTCTTATATTCAACAATAGTTCAAAAATATAATTTACATGTTCGTTATTTTAAAAACAAAATAATTGTTCATCAATTTAAAACTAGAGTCCAAAAAGTCGTTTGTGAACAGTAATTATGTTATAGAATGACCATTTTATTGAAAGTAAACTTGGTGCTAGTGGTCTCACGTGCTCCCCAAAGCTTCCATCTCGAGGCCTAACATTTAGATGAAAGTTCGTTTTCATTTATTTTTCTTGGCTGTTCTCTATTTTGATCAAGGGTAACTTTGGAATCAGGGCAATTTTAATTGAAATCTTGCAAAATCCGACCTATTTTAGTTGGAAATTTTTCTTGCGTGTGTGAGAGATTATCCACAATGGCGCTTCGAATTCTAGGCAGGAAAAACCTAATTCCTACATTTTCTGGAGGGTTAGGGTCTGGACATCTCCGCGGCCTGCAGACCTTCTCCTTGCCCGACCTCGCTTATGACTATGGCGCTCTTGAGCCCGTCATCAATGCGGAAATTATGCAGCTTCATCATCAGAAGCATCATCAAGCCTACATCACCAACTACAACAAGGCTCTTGAGCAACTTCACGAGGCCATCAACAAAGGCCACACCTCCACCGTAGTCAAATTGCAGAGTGCCATCAAATTCAATGGCGGAGGTTTTCTTTTATTTCTGGACGTCTTTTGATTTTCAGACTTTGATATAAGTTATACTTTCTCATTTGTATGGTACATTAAATCAGATCGAGTCAATCAATTGGGAAATCGTTCGACGCTCACTGAGTAGATTAAGATATGTATATATATATCATTTCTCAACTTGTTAACTGATCCTTTTCTTTTTAAGGTCACATTAATCATTCGATTTTTTGGAATAATCTGGCCCCAATTCATGTAAGTTTCAATCCTTACGACTCTGATTCGATGATGTTTCAGTCTATCTATTCTCTTCTTTAATATATTTGCAGGAAGGGGGTGGTGAGCCTCCAAAGGGATCTCTAGGATGGGCAATCGACTCCCAGTTCGGTTCTCTTGAAGCCTTGATTCAGAGAGTCAATGCAGAAGGTGCTGCTTTACAGGGCTCTGGATGGGTGGTATGTTTTCCTCCTATTTATTTGCTTTTTTTTTTCTTTTGTCTGCCACGTAATACACTACAGACGTTTAACTGAAGCTTTTTCGAGTTCTTTCTAGTGGCTTGCTCTGGATAAAGAACTAAAGAAGCTATCTGTTGAAACCACGGCCAATCAGGTATATCTCCAAGTTTATTTGCTTAGAAGCCATATCCATGTTCCTGAAGTTGTATTTAGTTGCCCAATTATTTCGCCTTACTCAAGCTTCTTATTATTGTCATGGGTGTTGTGGGGTAAGAGGAATAGTAGGGTATTTATGGGGGTTGAGAGGAATGTTAGAGAAATTTGGTCTCTGGTTCGTTTTCATGTTTCTCATTGAGTTTCAATTTCAAAAATCTTTTGTGATTATTCAATTGGCATGTTTTGCACAGATGGAGTTCTCTTTTTTTGTAGAGAGAGTCCTTTTTTAGGGCTTGGTTTTTGTATGCTCGTGTATTCTTTCATTTCTGTTCAATGAAAGTTTTTTCGTATCATATGTATACATATCACTGGCTTGTAAAATTTTGGGCAAAATGCACTTTTGGTCTCTAGAATTTGAGGATAGTGTTTATTTGGTTCTTAAAGTTTAAAATGAACACTTTTCCCCAAGGTTTAGAAGTGAAAAAGTGACATGGCATATTGAATTGACAATGTCAAATAAGGTGACATTATTTACTAATTTGTTGTTATTATTTTTAGTTAGACACTTGAATTTTCTACTTTCTATTTTTTGCCTTCTCTCTCTGTTTGAGAAATTTCCTTCTCTGTTTCTATTTCTCTCCTCCATTCTCCTTTTCTCACTCCCCACTATCTCCTAAAACCAAAACCATGGTTTTTGTAGAAACTTTCACAAAAAACAAAACTCAGTTTCAATTTGTAAAATGTTGAACCCTATATATATATTTTTTTTCAGATTTGAAATTCTTGAAACAACAATTGTAGCTTCATATTTTGATTGAGCTTGTGCTTCTCCCTCAAATTCAAATGTCATGTTCATGGAGCATAAATTACTAATTTATTTTATTATAGAGCTTGTGCTTGTCACTAACCTCCTAAACATGCCCACTTGTATGAATGACCTAACTTGAACAATATTCAAGAAGATATAGGCAACTGGGTGATTCTGCATTGGGCGGAAGAAATCTAAGAAGATGTGAGCAAAATGGGCGACGAAATCGTTGAAGAAGATGTGGGGAACTTAGGGTCCTGAAATAAAAATAGAAAAAAGGAAGAAAAAAAAGTTAGAAATGAGCTTTGCTTTCTATGAAGGTTTCTGCAAAAAAAAAAAAGAAAAAATCCCCGTGGTTTTAGAGAGATGGTTGGGAGTGAGGAAGAGAAGGGATGAGAAAGCAAAATATATATATAGATATAGAAAGTAGAAAATTCCACTGCCTAGTTCAATAATAATAAAACAAAAAATAGTAAATAATGTCACCACAATAAAAATTTACCAATTCAATATGTCATGTCTATTTTTCATTAGTCAGCTCATGGTAAAATTAATTTAGGGACCATTTAGAAGTATTTAGGGACCAAATAGATACTAACCTCAAATCTAGGAGACCATAAGTGCATTTTGTCCTAAATGGTTGATTGTATTTATAAGAGATTGAAATTTGGAAGTCATGTGGGTGATGCAACTCTTTGCAGGATCCACTTGTGACAAAAGGATCTTCTTTAGTGCCTCTGCTTGGGATTGATGTTTGGGAGCATGCATATTATTTGCAGGTAAATGTTTTCCATTTTCAACCCATTGGTAGTATGATTTGCTCTTGCTTTTTCCTAGTGTCTATCTGGATAAGATCATGTAGGGCGGTTGGGTTGCCTGGTAATGACCCATGACGTGGGTGGGAGCTTGGTGATAATGGTAAAGATGCATGCACATATTGATAAGCTATAGTGTAATATACTTTCTTATTTGGCCTGCAGCCATTAGATGGCTATTTTGCTGTTTGCTTAGTGTTTTGAACATTTTCATGGTGTAGTACAAAAATGTCAGACCAGACTATCTGAAGAACATTTGGAAGGTTATAAATTGGAAATATGCTGGTGAGATTTTTGCAAAAGAAGCTCCCCTGGTTGAGAGTCGTTAAGAGTTCCTTGGGGCTCTTTGTTGAGTCTTCTGTAAACCTTAGTTTGTTCTGGTGAACGTTGAATAATAAACATCCTTGTACGCATGGATGTTCAAGCCTTGTAATGAGATGAAATGTATATTTGTTCCAAGTACTCTGTTTGGGAAGATGATGAATGCATGAGGCCACGAGAGTTACCTTTTTCCAGTTATATCGTTTTCAGTTCATGTTTCTTTTATATTGATTTACCACCAGTGGAGGGTATGATAGTATGCAACTTTATGGGTTGATGCTCAAATCTCTGTTATCATTCTCATTTGGCTAATGCCTTGTATATTGGACCCTTGAATAGGAGAGGGAAGACAGCCTCTAGGTAATACACCCTCACTATAGCTTGAGTTCCTATGAACGATGAAACCAACTTAATTAAAGTCTAGAGAATTGGCTGTCTAATGTTCCTCCGTTTGGCATTCATAATATGATACATGAAATGTGTAGACTTTTTGAACGCAATACCCAGGGATGAAGCGTCCTTTTCTTTTTCTGACTGCGTGTACAAAGTTCAGAAGATAAGTATGAAAGTGAAACTATAATTGGCCATTCATCTCAATAGATGGGAGAGATAAGGGAAGGAAAGTCATGCGGCGACAGAATCCTTTGGGGAGTATGACTCGGTCGTTTTGTTAAGTCTCACTATGGCCATCAGGCCCTAAGGAGGTTTGAGAAAAGGGAGGAGAAAGAGGAGTTCGGTGCCTGCTGTTCGTAAAGATAAAAATGTGTATTGGCTCTTCCCTTCTTCCAACAGTTTACACCATCAATCAAGATAATGTGTTTATTCCATTATTGTTGCATCCCAACTTCCATCTCGCTCCTGCACTAGAACGCAACCGCATATGCCTATCGATACTAATCTGTCAATGCTAACCCCTTTACATTGCCTTTTTCATCAAACCAACTTCTTTCCTCTTCCACTTCATTCTTCATTCTTCTTTCTTTTTCATCTGGGCCCAATCTCGAATTCTCATCTTCATCATTTCTTGCTCCTCATTATTATACACAATAGTATTCACTTTACCTGGGCACCTTAGAAAAGGGCTTTTTTTTCTCCTATTTAACCGAATCTTCAAATTTCTTTCTGCTACAATTTAGGTAGAAAATGGGATCGTTTTGAGGAATGTTGAAGCATTTTTAAAAATAACCTATTTGTTTGTGAGGTAGAATTTGTTGTTGCAGCTTCATGTGTTTGACATGCGATTTGGCTAAAGGATTCGTTTGAGAGAATTAGAACGTTGCTAGAGGATGCAAGTGTGCTCCAAGTAGATAATAAGTAAACAATTCTCTAGCAAAGAATCCACGGTTCCATATCGTAGCAAGACATTGATACAAGATTTTACTTTGTTAAATATTGTATTATATTGTAGCAAGACATTGATACAAGATTTTACTTTGTTAAATATTGTATTTCAAGGAGTTTCCAGTTGACTGGGAAAACAAAAGGTCAAATTGCATATATTTTCATTAGGTCACTCAAAGTTGATGTTATTAACAAGTTGAAAATTTTGCTGAAGTTTTCAAAAAACATATTTAAGGGAATGTTGAAAGTTAAACATGTTTTACATTTCTAGATAAGTTCTAGATGAATTAAAGGTCGAGAGTTAATTATGTTAATGTAAGAGATAATTTTAGTAGAGTTTCATGGATTGATAAAGTATGCGGGTTAATATGTATGGGTTTCATTGTTTAAGTATGAGAGTTATATGAACCCACTACGATCCGATAAATAGGATTAGTTTTGAATTTGTTTTGAATTTTTTTTTAATCAAGCAGGTTTATGGAGAAGAATACACCACGAGAGTTCAATTAAAAGTTTGAACCAAAGTTTGAAGAGTCTTTCAAATATAGTTATTTGTTTTCTCTCAATTATTCTTTTGTTGATTACTTATTTGTGTGTGTGTCCATCTTACACACCTCCAAGCCTCTCTCAACTACAAAATTTCTTTACCGCTATTACCACTGAATACTGGGTTTTATCACTTTTTAACAATTGTTTATTTATTTTCACATAACTTGCCCTTTATAGAAGACATTGTACTTGGTCACTTAATTAACAAGATTGATAATTACCATTTTATGATCATTTATGTGTCATTCGTACTTCTATTATGAAAACTTTTTCTTAGTTGTATTTATGATTATTAATTTGTAAAAGTCGGTGGTCTCTCCACATTTGATGATGGAAACGATAAACATGCACAACGGAATTGGATCAATTTTACTTTAATTGCACTAAATTAAAATGATAGAACAATAGACACGCGCAATGGAAATTGGATTAATTTTCCTCTAATTGCACTAAATTAACATGAATTAAATTAAAATTTGGGTTAAGTAAAACTCACCTTTGTAGCTTTAATAGTCGCTTGAATCTCCACCAGAACACGAACTAGACCACCACTAGAGTTGACCTACTATTATCCGAACATAGAACCAAGTTGTGGAACCCGATGAATGAAGGATTTGAGAGAGTGATGGAAATTGGATTAAGGTTTGGAGTATTTTGGTGAGTTAAACTAAAATGTCAAAAGTTTTAACACATTCAAAAAGATCTCTTTAAATAGATAAAATACATGGCAACTTTTGCATGTCTAAATTCGCCAAAGTTCAACATCTCACATTTCATTAACTCTTGGTGAGCTTGGTGTCATCACCAAAGCTTCCATTATTAATGAGTTTATCCAAAAAGATGTTAGATTTTTCCACTAACTTTAATCAAATGGTGAACGTGAAATAATCATTTCACAATTCAAGTTAAAGTCAAAAATCAACATTTTGATTTTTAACATTTTGTCCGTTTTGACTAATTCCGACCTTCCGAGCATCAATTCACATTTATTTTTTCGAAATTCAAATTACTTTTGAATATATTGCTGATCAAAGTTTGACTTTTTCAAATCAAAGTTTAGAATCAATCCTTTGACTTTTTACAACTTTAACCATTTCCATCATTTGTGAGCTTTCAAATATGAATTAACATTCATATTTTTTATATTTAACGTCATATTTAAATATAAAGCTCTATAACTAACCGTTATATCACATATACTTGTTGGTTTCTCTCTCCTAACCTAATTCGAACTATTCGAACTAATCCAACATATTGTTCTAAGTCAATTCCATATAATTAGTTAGTAGGGAACCTAATGTACCTATAGATCATCAGCTCTAACGATCCGAGATCAACTAGCTAAACCCTTTTAGACCGAGCTAATCAACATTCATTAACTAACGAGTCATTCTACTAAAGTCTAGTAGTTGCACCCCCTTCGCTATAGAATATTTGTGTCCATCTCGTATAACCATGGGTAGTAAGTTAATCATTGATAGTTTGTTTGTAACCTCAGTTAGGTCAAAATACTATTTTACTCCCAAGATTACATCTTACTTCTTATGTCCCACTAATCCACTATTGAACAATTGATTTAAGGTCCAACCTATAAATTGAATCTCTCAAGCCAATAGAGTGTGGGTTCTTGTTTGTTCAAGACTTAGATTCAGTTTTTAAGGGAACAACCTATCTACTAACTCTAAAATATAGGTAGAAGTGAATTTTGTCTTGCATCCTATATCCCTAGCTATCCATTTAGTCTTATTAGGTCTTACCCTCACCTATGCAAATCTAAGAATAAACTCATGTGAATAGAAGTTCATATAATTAGCTTAGAATTAAGAATAAGTTACCTAGGTCATCAACAATTGAAATAGTAAGTTTTATACAGTTAACGGTGTTATTGAAATAGTAAGTTTTATATAGTTAACGGTGTTATAACGTACAAGTGACTATATCATGGTTCCAGCCTTATGTAAACTCTTTATATTGATGCCCCCACTTTATGTCTTCACACGAACGATTAATGATCATATCGTCTGTACTAACTACAAAATGAGTCGCATTCATAGTGTTCCACAAATAAAGTGACCAACCTTATTCATATATTATAAACTGTTTAGACTATATACTTGAACTTGATTCATGTTTATATCTTTTTATAAAGTTCGAGTTTACTCAATATAGAATCGAGACCTTAGTTTATTAGATTTAATATTATAGTATTCAATTTCGCTGATAATTCTTCAATAATAACTTTATTGAATAAAATATGATTTTAAATTATAAACTACGAGTTTTATGATGGTCCCAATTCTAACACGGGAGTATTTATTTATATATATCGTTAAAAGTTGAAGATATATAAAGAAATATAATACAAAAAGAATGAAAAGCGAAATAATATGCATGACATGGAAAACAGTAGATTTGAGAAATCTATAATGTAATTAACTAACTTTAGAAATTCTGTCTAAAAGACTAGACATTAATTAAAAGGAAAGAAAAAGGATAAAATGGATCAGGTAAGTGAAGGTTTTTGGGGCCATGCACCTGGAATGTTGAGGGGATTTATCTCAACAGAAAACGACTCCTCCATGAGGCATCGAAAATCGTCGAGAAACTCTTGATCCCCGCCAATGGTTTGCTGCTGAATCACTAAGACTGCGACAGCTCCAGACGAATCTGAGGATGCCAACATGTCTCCAATAAATCCGAGCTCAGGATACTCGTTCCACTCATTCAACCCCACAAACAGTGCTGAGTCACCGTCGTGGCGACGCCCAACCAAGATTAGATCATAATCATGCTCCATTGTTCTTATCACATTTATGAGGCCCACACAATCGTTCGCTATTTCCTCTTCGTAACTGCAATGCTTAATCCCAGACGTCGCCATGATTAACTTGAACTCCTTTATCATCTCCGCGTCTAGGTCTTGGTCTGCTGGGTGCCTGATTTGCTTCGGCTCGATCACTCGAACCACAGTGAGCGCTACCTTCGGATGCTCTGCCATGCGAGTGGCATACGCCAGTGCCTCCCGATCATCGGGACCTTCCACAAAGATCATTCCCACCTTATACAAATCCACCCTATTCGTCAACGAAATTGATGCCACTGCACTCGGCAACATCACACGGTCTATCAAGATCCCAACCGAACAAGGAGCCTTTGACAAAATGTTCTTGTTCACTCCCCTTATCTGATTTATCGACTCTACTATGCCGTTGAACGTTCTTCGGTTGTGGAACGGCACAATCACCATCGCCACCCGCTTCTCTAACGCCAACATGCACACATCGTCGTGCATGGTGGCATACGGAGACACTGATGTGAACGCATTCATTATAACCTAAATTAACACATATATAAATTCATTTTTTGGATTTAAAGTAAAAAAGGAAAAGGAAAAGAAAAAGAAAGTTTAGACATTGTTGGCGTGATAACTTCTGATGATCAAGTTTAATCAACGAAATTGAAAAACCTTGTCATAGTTGAATTGTTGATATATTTGGAAGGCGTTGATGATTTGATCAGAGAGGTTGCAACGTTTAGAGCCACGACGACCAGGAAGGTGGTGGTTAATGAGGAGCGGGGAGGCTCGGCCGGTGAGTTGGAGGAGGTGGATGAGGTAGAAGCAAATGGGGCTTTTAATTGTAGGATTAGAGAGCTCAAGCATATTGATTATGGAGGGAGTGTTGTCTTGGTCGTGAATGCAAAGCAACAAACGTAGCTCTCCTGTGGCACTCGTATGCTCGATTGTCCTTCTCCTCATAATACATTTGTATTTCTTTGATGGATTATATATCATTTTCACTATTGGGCATATTGTCCCTGTCATCACCATCATCGCCACCACCATCATGCTGTATGATGTTTGATCTATCATCTATATATATATATACAAAAATGAAATTAATAAATAATCATAATCATGTTATTAAATAATATTGGAAAGAGATGTAGATGATTGAAAAATGGAGTTTAATTACAAAGAGGAGCAGTCCATGTTGGAGACTCAGAATATCAGCAATCCCTTGAGTGCTCATGATGAGTCCCAACGACAAAGAATCAACCAACGACATTTTACAGTACAAAGAAGGCAACATAGTCCCAATGACCTTGCCTATAAAGGCAGTAAAGGCCAAAAGATTAATAATCACAGCACTCCTGACGTTAATTGTGGAGAGATTGATTCTAGCCCCACTTATGACAAAGTAGCATGGAAGCATAATAGAGGAAACAAATGAGTCAAGTTTATCAACCAAGGCAGACCCAAGAGGCGGCCCATCAGGTACAGCAAGGCCCAGTATCATTGGGCCGAGCAAGAAATGTTGGCCCACGAACTCACTGAAGAGAGCACAAAACAACAACATTAAGAACAAGCAAAAAACGTAGACCTCCTTAATGGGTCTGCCAGAGAGATTGGTTTGCTCAACGATCCAAAACATGATGGGACGGAGAATGTAAATGACGAGAATCATCATGCAAACGAGGCAAAGGGCCATCCATGGGAGAGCGTCTTGCTGCTGCATGGAAGTTTGGCGGAGGGTGAAGCCAATGACAAGGCCCGCCCAAGAAAGGGCGCCACTGATCATGGAGGAGGAGAGGGCGAGGCGGCCAATGTCGGAGTTGAGAAGCTTAAGGTCGGTTAAAAGACAGGCAATGACATGGAAAGAACTAGAGGCTTGAAAAGCGCCAATGGCGTTGAGGGTGTTTTTTAAGTGAGCATCCATCTCCACACTGCTCTTCAAATACGTAGATAAGAAGAAGTTGAATAACATTGGGGTTAAGAATGCCATGAATCCGATCACCATGGCCTTTTTCCCTGATTTTTTGATTAAGCTCAGATCCATTTTAATCCCAACAAGAAACATGAAGACCATGCAACCAAAATAGGCAAAGGTTTCGCTGACGTAAAAGCTTTTGAATGGGAAAATGGCTTCCAGAATTGGGTTGTCTCCACCGTAGAAGGATGGGCCAAGAGCAAGACCCACCAACATTTGAGAGATGAAGGAGCTTTCCCCAAGAGGAGTGAGAAGGCATTGTAAAAGAGAGGTGAGGAAAGAGGAGAGAGAGAGCTGAGCCAAGAGAACGGTATTTGCAAAAGAGAAAGGGCTGTCTCCGAAGAAAATGCCTCTGGATCTATAATGCCTGTTTGGCTGGCACACCCAGCTTCCATTATGTGCTGCTTGAGTACTCATTCTTTTCAACACCCTTCATCTTCTTTAATTAAAAAAAAATACTAAAAGTATCAATTCTAATTATTTTCTTTTCCAATATTCATTATTTCTCATGATTTTTTGTGGTCATTTTCCTTGCTAATTCTTAACCACACTTAAAAACTTTTGGTTTTCTAATTCAAACACCACCACCCTTTGTTTCTTTTTCTCTCACTACTCCATCTCTTTCGTTGGTTCCTATTTAATTAATTAAACTCATTTTATCACTTTATTATTTACACACTATTTCATTTTCCTACAATTAGCCATCCACCTCCTATAAATACGGCCTTTCATCCCTTCACTTTTCTCCATTCACATTCTATACATATATCTCCCCTTCCTTCTACTCTCATAATCTACTTTCAAATTATCAAATCAGAATTTACTTAAATTTTATCCAAGTTTTCAAATCTTCTCCTTTTTTTTTTTTTTTTTTTAATTTGTCTTCTCCAAATCCATTTTTGTTTAATTCGGATTTTTTGAATGATAGTATTGAAATCTTTGTTTTAAGAAATAGTAAAATGTTTATGAGGTATTTTATAATCGAAAAATTTTAGTAAATATAAGTAAAACATTTAAGATTCGTGTAACAAAATGAAAAAACTCATGAAGGTGGTCATTTTTTTAAATATTCCAGATTTTTCGTTCCTTTTTATCGTCTTTCTTCTCTTTTTCCTCTACGATTTTTTTTTCTTTCCATCGTTTTTCTTCTCTTCCTTGTTTTATAGTTTTCAAAACAGTTATTTAGTTCAAGATTTATCAAATATAAATATCTATTTTTTATTTTTTTAAAATTGTTATTTGGTTGTTTAGGATCGTGTACTAAGTATAAAAGATTGTGTAGCAAAGAATTTTAAAAAAAAATCTTGAAAAAACCGTTTAACCAAATCTAATCTAGCCAATTCTACAAAAGAAATCTAAATGATCGCAAATAATCTTGAAAAAAATCGTTGGTTATCCAAATTTAAACGACCAAATCTTAACGATTGTACACATTGCTGATACCGTGTTGATGGAACATTTTTGTATTTTTCGTTACGTACTTTTTTCGTTTTTGAAATTGTTCATAAATGTTTTATAGTTATGTTATATTTTATAAAAGTCCCTTAATAATTTATAAATATGGAATTAAGATTAAGATCAGAGTGTTTTTAATAAATAAAAATTAATAGCTATTGAATTAAGATGCTATCAAATGTCTAGATAAACTTTTATTATAAACTTTTTTAATATTTTATAAGTATTTTGTTATATTTTACTATACATGAAAATGTACCTAAAATAAATATATCATACATTATTTTCTTTAGAATAAATAATAAGTTGGAGCTTGTTTAAGTGATGGAAGCTAAACAGTGGCGTATCCAGAAATTTTGTAATGGGGCACTATATAATAAACACACTACAAAATGTAAACATTACAAGAGATCAAGATTTTCTTGACACATCAAAAAACGTCGGTATAAAAAACGTCAGGGAATAAGGGCTATCCCGACGCACAAATTAAGACGTCGGGAATAAGGGGCTATTCCTGATGCCGGCCCTACGCGTTGGGAAATATAAGGTTTACCGACGCATTAATTGCCCGTCAAGAAACTAATGCCGAGAAATATGAGGTTTTTCATCGCACAATGCATGGCGTCGGGAAAGGCGTCAAGAATAAGGGGTATTCTCGACGCTTATTAAAAGCATCGGAAAAAATGGTTTTTTCCCGACGCCAGATGTGGGATCTCCCGACGTTTTCGGGCGACGTCGGGAGATCCTCTATATATTTCATTTCGATTTTGTTTTAAACAAAATCAGAACGAAGAAAAAAGAAAAAGTTGGAGAGGTGCCGCCGTCCGCCCGTTCTTACCGTCGTCCGTCTGCCACCATATAGGTAAGTTTAAAATAAGTTTACTTTAGGTTTAGGATTTAGTTTAGGGTTTTTTTAAAATAAATTTTTTTAAAAATTTTTTGTTGGATTATATTTTTTAATTTTAATGTTGTTAGTGTGTAATATTGTTATTGTTGAATTGAAATTTGAATGAAGGGGGGTTATGGTCGAATTCAAATTTGGGGGGAGGGGGGTTATGGTTGAATTTGAATTTGAATTAGAGAGGGGTTTATGATTGAATTCAAATTTTAATGAAGGGGGAGGGTTATGGTTGCATTGAAATTTTAGGGGGGGGGGGGGGGAGGGTGGGTTTACGGTTGAATTCAAATTTTAATGAAGGGGGGTTATGGTTGCATATAAATTTGAAGGGGGGTTTTATGGTATCCTATTTGTGTTGAATAACTTGGTTATTGATTCTATGTGTTCATATTTGCCGATTCAATGTTTGTTTTCTATGTCCATAGGCATTATGTCATCGTCATACTCACGTCATAATTTTCTGGAGACGGACACTATGTTCCTCGAGTTTGAGATGAGTTAGATAACTTTGCGGGAGGATTGTCGTCAGTGGGCGACAATGCGGGTGAGTATAAGAATTTCTTTCATTTTAACTTACAATTATTTCATGTTTTTTTCTCTAACATTATATTGAGCAAGGTCGTCTTCTCAACAACCTAGGACTTCGACTCCTAGGAGACGTGCGCAGTCTCGACTCTTAGAGTTGGAGCGCCACGTTGCAGAACATAGGCGCATTCCGATGACGATTGCTCTTAGTGCGGAGAAATCTATTTTCCCACACGCCGTTCACTTCAGCCATGCGATAGGCGTGTGCATGTGAAAGATATTTTTCGTCCGCTGCCTTAAGTGGGCGAACGTTGGCAGAGAATACATTGAGGTCGTTAAAGACGACCTCCAAATAATTAAGTCCACTACAAATTTATGATTTTATTTGAAACATATCTAAGTTAACCAATTTAATATGTTATTTTTATAATGTGTAGCCATTTTTTGTGCTTGATTTTAATAATCAAGCAATGAATAGGTTTGTTGAGCATCAGATGCTCGCCACCTTTAAAGAGTTCCGGACCGACTGTTACAGACACTTCAAAAAGTACAGCGACCCCGAGGAAGCTCGTGCCAACCCACCAAACATATTGGTTGGATGTCATGAGGATTGACACTTCCTCTGCGATCACTACATCAGCCGTGCATTCTAGGTATTTATCATGCTTAATTATGATTTCAATCTTTAATATGTATAAGGAATAAACAATATAATTGATTTCATGCAGGAGCAATCACGGACGAACAAGGCTGCTAGACAAAAGTAACCTTACAGTTATAGCAGTGGGTCAAAGTCGTTTCTACAACGACAGCACGAGCTCGCTGAGAAGAAAGGGGAGTTGGTCGACCGTATGGAGTTGTTTTGGAAAATACATGTTCGAGTTGGGACGTTCATTTCACAGGCCGCAAAGGATGCGCATGTAAGTTATTGAACCAACACTTATGTCCTTATTAATTATATCCTCTTTCGTTATATATTTTTGCATTACCTAACTTAGCTTTTAAAATTGTTACAGAATCAAATGTTGGAACTCCAGTCTCAACCTACTCCAGAGGTAGTCAGCCACTCTCTGGGATGAGATATGCGATCAGGTGTTAGGTAGACGACCAGATTACTCAAAAGGCCTTGGTTGGGGACCCAAGCCGAAGGCCCGCAAGACAACGAGTGTAAGCAGTTTCACGACATCTTGTTCATCGTCCACACAAAAATAGATTGAATTACAATCTAAACTTAATGAAGCTTTGGAACGGATTGAAGTGCAAGATAGAAATCACGCAGCGTTAGCTTCACAAGTAGAACAAATGCAAAAGTTGATAGAAGACTTGACTCGGGCACAATAAGGACCACCCCATGATCCCTAACTTTGCAGTACGTATGTATGTCTCCATTATTCTTAAGTTTTTGCAATGATAGTATACAGAGAACATATGGATATATGTATTAAACTTACTTGCTTTTGTATCATTGTAGGACCTAAGGTGTAGAATGGCGCGTACGAGCCTCGTTAGAAGACGTATGACTTTGTTTGCAGTTTTTTGTATTATAACTACATTTTTTGTATTATGAACACTATTAATTATGTTTTTTTAACTTATTAATTATCTTTTTTTTAGTTTGTGTTTTTATTTCTTAATTTATTAATTTATATTGAATTTGTTTTAATTTAATCCAAAACGTCGGAAAAATATTTGAGCAATCCGAATGTCATTATTTCACAAAAATAAAGAATTTGTTGCACAAAATATTTAAGGGAAAAAAATTAAAAATTACATATATATAAAAAATACATATAAAAAAGAATTCCCGATGCAACAAAACGTCGTGAATAGGATGCACAAAAACGTCGAAAGAAATTATTCCCGACGCTACGAAATGAGTCGACAAAAACGACGTCGGGAAAGGACTTCCCAACGTCGGTGGTTTCGTCGCCAAAAACGGTGTCGAGAGAGGTATTTCCCACGCCGTTGACGGCATCGACAAACACGACGTCAAGAGAGGCATTCTCGACGTTGTGTTGGTCACTCGTCGGGAATGCCTCTCCTGACTCACTTTTCCCGACGTGCGGTTCGACGCCGTGAAAAACGTCGACATATCCTTTTCCGACGATTTTTTCACTTTCTCCGATGTTTTTGTACGTCAGGAGTACCACCCTCTCTTGTAGTGAAAAAGAAATATTAATAGTTTCAAAGATTAATTAATTTAATACGTATTACAATTGTCCTTTACGAGTTTTCATGTTTCCAATCTCTCTTTTTTCTTCCAATTGGAAAATCCTTCACTAACAAAACATTCCCCTCGTGATTCTTCACTTACTTCTGGTTTGAACAAGTAACAATATAAACAAAATGCAGCATCCTTAGACATACTATATTCTAACCAATTGGGATATTCTTTAAACCAAGGTGGATTAAATCGTCTTAACTTTGCCCCAAACTTGTTGAATGGAAAAGTATGATTTCGAGGTTGACAAGGACCTTTTTGTAGATATGCTTTACGAACTTGATCTTGAATATTATAATTATATTTAGGAATTCTAGTTCTTAGACCAGGATCTGCAGGTAGTTTTCCTAAATTGATTTTTTTATAAGATATCTCTCCATGATATGTTAACTCTACAAAATTAGTATTAAACAATATAAGTATTATGATTTATCATATAGATTGAAAAAGTATTAAAACTAAAAATAGTAAGAAGAATTTAAACTTACTAGCGAATTGATTGGTACGTATATTCTAACGATGAACGAAAAAAATTATCTTTTAGCCTTTAATTCTGAAATTAAATAAAATAAATATATACGTAAATAATATAAATATGAATTTAAAAATTACAAAAAAAAAATAAAGAATAATACCTTTTTCATGGAATATTGTTGAAAGAGTGAAAATTTAGATCACCGATTTTGTTGTATTTTTTTTAAATATTTGTTAGATAACAAATGACGACGGCTGGAAAATAAGTTATGGTTTTATCTTAGGTTTTTTTTCCTCTTATTAATATTGACATTTGGAGAAATAAAATTATTGAGAATTGGAAAGATATTTGATATTTAGGGAAAGAAAATTAATGATATTTGGAATAAAATATATTTTGTGACAATTTAGGAAAAATTTTGATATTTGGGAAATAAAATTATTAAACTTTGGAAAGATATTTGATATTTGGAAAAAGAAAATTAATGATGTTTGGAACAAAATATATTTGTACAATTTAGGAACAAATTTGATATTTGGAATAAAAATGATTGTAATAGGTAGAATTTGAACCTCTAACTTAGAGGTTACAAAATAAGGACATAGGACCCATGTCCCCGTTGGTCCTAAATAAATCTGTCCTTGAAGCTAAACAAAATTAGGCGAATCCATAGACAAATACAACTCTAGAAGTTTTTAATTTATTTGAATCTAGTTCAACCAAAATAAATTTATAATCGAAACTCAAACCTTACAAAGTTTAATCAAACCCTTCAAATCATTAATTAATTCAATAACCCCAACTCTAATGTAACTAGAAAAATTTCCAATGTCATTCACGTAGGCAATCTTATCACTCCATTTTACCGAAATAGCCTACATGTGAACGTGGGTTAAAATAGTCATTTCTTCTCTCCCTAAAAGTTGACTTTTGGCCTTCAACTTCTCCGCCAAGCAATCGCACACCACACCTCCCCTACCCTCCACCGCTTTCTTTGACTCGTTCAAACTTCCATGCTGATGTCATCAATGACGTCATTTCTTCTCTCTTCTGTAGGCCCCACTGATCCCATACAATTCATATCTATCTATCCATCCATCTATCTAACCTAATCTAACTGTATATCTTCTCTCCTCCTCTCTCCAATTAATTAATTAATTAATTTAGATAAATCGAGAATATTGAAATTCAATACAAAAAATATTAATCACTAAAAATAATAATAATGAAGGTATGATCGGTATATATGACTTTAAATTACAGGTGTATTAAACATAACTAGTACCCACAAAAAAGAAAAAAGAAAAAAAAAACCCCAACCAGCTCCTACGAAAAAATATACAACCAAAAAAAGAATTAAATGAACCTTATTTGATGTCTGCTTTTGTGTATGTTTTCCACTCTTTTTGGATTTGAAGTTTTGGGTGATTTGAAGAAACCCCAAAAGAGGGAGAAATTTTGAAAAACCCCTTTGTTTCAGCTAAACTCTCTTAACATAGGAGAGATTGGATGAACATATCATGATCTCTTGGCTCTTCTTTGGCTCTTGTGAACAAATTGTCATTGGGCTGTGTTTGGTTCATGTAGGATCCCATTCCCATTGAGTTTCCAAATTCTGGGAATGAAAATCCATTCCCATTTTGTACCATTTCCACTGTGAACGCTGATTGGGAATCCGAAGATCGCTGCTGCAGCCGCAGACCCTGCGGATGCCCCCCGTTGTTTGACTGATGGGTCACTACCGATAATGGGCGAATCGCGGCCGGAGGATCGTTGTTGGGGAATGGACGGCTGAGGGAATGGCTTCCACTGCCACGTGCCGGTGGAACATCGTGGTTGTGCTTCCCTTCGTAAGTTGTTATCACTGCCCTTAGATCATGTGAAGCTCTCTCTACATGCTTTCTTACTGGACATCCTGGATTTGTGCATTTGTAGTAACTCCTGCAAATGCCCCCATCATTTTATTTTTAAATAATTTATAATACTAAATCACCCATATATCATTCAAAAGCCTAAATCCATTTTCGTATTTGTATGGGTGACTCGATTATCAACTCCAAAAACAAATGGAAGCTATAATCTTCTCTTAAAATATAGTGTTAGGATATATCTAGAGTAACCTTACCCCGATGGTCATGTATAATGCAATTCATTTTTTTTCAGACTTCGTTGTACTTTCACCATGAATATTAGATACAAATGAAATTGTAATAGTTACGGTCATTGCAATAGTAGTAGTGCATGTGCATTTGATGTAAGGTTTCATTTATTTTTGGCCAAGCCATTATTAATCATTTTAGGGAATAGGTGATCCACATATAATCTCATTAATCTACATGTTATTTACACCAATAAATAACCTATTTATAACCTCTTCGACAAAGTGAAGTATATGTTTAAACCAATTTAAATCAGTGCAATATTTTACTTATCCGATACTATGTTAACATTAATGCTCATGTATTTAATCATGATTCGATTAGAAATTAGGATTTCGAAAGGAAATGAAAATGAGAGAATTATTTCACCTTGGATTTGGGTTTCCCTTCACAACTTTCTGGCCGTACTTCCTCCACCGGTAACCGTCGTCGAGAATGTCGATGTCGCTGGTAGTTTGGACGACGACTCTCGGCTCTCTCACCGTTCGGCTGCCGGCAGCCGAAATACATTCATTGTTGTCACCGTCCCTTCGCCTGAAAATCAATTCCCCAAATCCATAATTTACAAAACAGAGTCAATTTGCAAAAGCAGAGCATTGGATTAGGCCCAACTCACCATCTCTTAGCCTCTGGTTCTTCCTCATCAAAATCGTCCCCTCCGGATTTGCTCTTTTGAGAGCTCCGATCGAAGTCGTCGTCGCCGATTGAAATCGAGGAATTCTCCGGTGTTGCAACGCCGTCAAATTGGCCACTGCCTTGGGTTGTAAATGACTGGTCCGCCATCTCGTTAGCGGCCTGATTCAAAGCCACTATCGCTTGAGAAGAACCGACCGACGACAGCGACGACCTCCTCGTGGATTGGGGCTTGGGATGGTTATGGCTGCCTTTGTAAACGATCTCCGTGATCTGTCCATCTAAGGATCTTTCAACTTTTTTCTTTGTTGGGCAATTGGGGAAAGTGCACTTGTAATAGCTTCTCGGATTTTCACTTCCTTTAACCTGTTTTTGGCCGTATTTTCTCCAGTTGTAGCCGTCGTCAGACCTTCGATTCACCGTCTGAGATTGTTGAGGGTAATTGTTGCCATAATCAGACTGCAACTCCCCGCTGCTGTTGTTTTGGCTCTGGTTTTGAACAACCCCATATTCCGGTGAGAAGCTCCGCATCGATCCAAACTCCGGCTTCACCATATTCTTCTCGGACGAAAAACCATCCTCCTTCTTGCGCTGTTCTTGAAAACTCCATCCCTGAGTCTGAACAACAAAAAGAAAATGAACCAGATATGTAATGAAATGAAGAAGGAGATCAAAAAAACGGAGTCCACCGTTTCGATCTAACGTACCGTGGGAGCTGTGGTGGATAAAGGCTGAAAAGACGTCGGCGGGAGCTTTGAAGATTGAGTTTGAAATGAGAAATTAGACGAATATTTGTTTTCTTCCTTAATGTTCTGCTGATTATATCCAAAATTGCTCTTCCAATTCAACGAGTGAGACGGGAAAGTCCCAGTGGTCGGCGACGGCAGAACCTGAACACAAAAGTAAAAGACCTATTAAACGAACATAAATTGAATGAAAACAAAACAAATCCATTGAGATGAAAATGAAAAGGGCGTACATGAGAAGCATTGAGAAGAACAGGGGAATCAAGAAGCTCGGCGGGACTCAAGCCAGGAGGAATGGCGAAAAAGGAAGAAGGAGACATGGGGGGAGGAGAGAGAGGGAGAGAAGGGGGAGGGAGGGATTTGAATTTAGGAACTCCGGTACCGGAACCGCGGAGAGGAGCGGAGGAAGGAGGATCGTTGTTGGCAGAGGCAAGAAGGTCAGAGTAAGAAGAAGTCATAAAAGGATGAGTAGAGAAAGTAAAGGAGGGATGAGAATTAGCAGAGGTGTCTAAGCTCCCGGAAGAGGAGGCCATGAGAGAAGAAGAAGAGAGATTTGTGAAGAGAAATGGTGAAAAGAGAAAGTTAAAGAAGGAAAGGGAGGAGGGTATTGAAGAAAGAAAGAACGAAGAAGAGGATGGTTCCTGGAAGGGGAGTCTCTTCGGAGATTGTTGACTGTGTTTTGGTCAAAACTCGTGGGTTTGACTGAATGGCGGCTGACTTGTTTTTCTTTTTCTAATTATAAAATAAAATTATTATTACGCTGTTTTTCATTTCTTTCTTTCTTGGTTGCTGTTAATAAATAAATAAGAAGAAGAAAGAAGAGAGATAGAGTTCGGTTGTTTTGTCTTTTTATTACCTCTTTCTTTCTTTCTTTCTTTCTTTTTTCTCATGCTTTTAAGCCACTCGTGTGTCGTGTTCTACCCGGCAGTTCTCTATGAATTCCATTTTTGATCTCCACATCTTAGCTTCTATTTTTCTCATTTAGTATTTCCCCCACAAAGTGGGCACAGAAATTATCATAACATTAAATAATTGTTCCATTACAACATTCATTTATCAACTTTTTATTACATTCACCGTAGCACAAAGACCAATTATCAATTACACAATTTTTAAAGTTGAAACTACATATTTGACACAAAATTTGAAAATTAATGTACTAAATTGATGATTTGACAAAAGATCTGATAGCCTTTTAATCTTTCAATCATGTATTCAGGAATGTTAGTAAGATGGGGTATATTGCATATCTTTCCAAATTATCATTGTAAACTTTATTATAAGCCTCGAAAAAAACAACTACTCATACTCCTTATATAAATACTAATTGTAAGAATTTATAGCAATAGTTGAGAAATACAAATTATTGAATTCTACAGTTTGTTTTGAATAGATCTGTCGACAATAATATGGTCTTTTTAGAATTATAAGACAGGTATTTTCTTATCAACTTTTAACATTATAAAGAATTCTTTAAATAATAAATTCTAAAATAGGCATACATTTGATAAAATTGCGTGACACATTTTGCGTATTTGGGCAGAAAGTGTGGATGGGATTTATGACGACATACTTTCTAGAACTCAACGTCAACGAGAGGAGAGAGGCAACGAGGAAAAGGGAAAGCAGCCTAACTTCCACGTGGCCAGGAAAAAGAAAATGCTTAGATTTCTTATTATTATTTTCTTAAAATTAATAAATACTAAAATACGCTATGTATGTTGGATCATTCAATACATTAACGAGGATTTTGATCATGATCATTCCAAGCAAAAGATTGGACCAGTTGAATTTTGCAATATTATCCATATTTGCCCTTCTTTTACACGACACATAGCTTTTTTGTTTTCTATCTATAAACAAATTATTGAATAAAATCCTATTGGACTTGTCAGTTAGGTTTGTATAATAATTACAATTTATCCAACAACTACATCTCTTTTAAAAATTCATGTCACAACTCTACATTTCAAATACGAATTTGTTAAATCCCAACATATTAAGTTCACACTTCATATCTCAAGTCAGTGCCTTAATCCTCCCACGGAAAATAAGCTTAAACTAGACGAGTCATTGAGTTTCCACCCTATAGATACTGTGACAGAACAGAATTGGCTATCAAATATAAAGTTTTAGACAGCTCAATTCATTATAATTGATCCTCTTACCATTCAAACTTAGAAACAGTGTCAAATATATTTTTTGTCAGACCACATAAACTCAGCCACAAGTCAAAGATTCCCTAAGATCTAATCCATTTTAACAATTGTCAAAAAAGTATGTTAGAAATACCATTAAAAAAGTTAAATTGAGTAGAGATAAAGCTGGAGAAGCATTCCTTCCAAACCCCCAAAGTTAAGAGACAATTATTCTGGTTTATCCATTCATATTCACATTCGCCTGGTAAGAACTACTTTTGTCATTTCAGAATTCCTTCAATTTTAAAAAAAAAACAACAAAACAAAAAAAGAACATTGCAACAGAAAGAAAATTACAAAACAATACAGTTGGAAACCAACATAATTTTGATTATTGTCATGAGCTTGCAACAAAATAATAAGACACAAGAAAACAAACATAATTTTTTCACCTAATTAATATATATATTCATATCCTAGATATCTTTCAATATTTCATGAAAATAGGCAGGAAGAAGAAGAAGACAAGGGAACTTCCGGGCGACGTGGTCGATGTATGTGAATGAAGATACCCAAAGAGAGACGCAATGTCAGTTTTAGCACTGAAGTTCTGTGAAGGTCAGCAGTCAGAAGTTGATGGAATCACTGATCCCTATGAAATAAAATATAAAATGGCCCCACATTGAATAATAATAAGAAAAAACAAGCAATAGCTACACAGTTGATCCAGTAAAAGACACAACTTTGAAACTAAGTTTGGGTCAAATTTTGCTTATAATCGACCAATGGAAGAAAACACACGCACCAAGCAGCACTGTCCCTGGGACTGACAGAAATGAACACTTGATTGTCGAGGACGAAATATTTATGCAAAAGTCAATCAAAATCGTCTCCTAAATTTCAGCTCCCCGTTCTCTTTTCAAAAGCTAGTTTTCCACTACTACAAATACATGAACACATTTAAAGAAAAAAGGTCTTTGATTAGTTCTTTCTGTTTCCTTTTTGACGACCTAACATAAATCTATTTTCTTGCTACCCCTGGAAACTGGAATTAGCATAGCCCGCAAAACTCATTAAGTCCCTTTTTTTCCAGTGGGCTACCTCCCAATGTTTTCCTTCTTTCTTTCTCTTTGAAGGAGGGGAAGGATATCTGAACTTTACGTAAAAACCCACGACTCATGTTATGTGCGGTGACATTAACATAAACCTGCTACACATTCCAAACTAGTAACAGTAGAACAAAGGTTGAGTTACTTCTTTGCGAAAGAGATAGCCATGGGATGTTGGGGGTCAATTTTAAAGCCTTGAAGAGCCTGCATCGCCATAGAGGATTGAACATCATCTTCAAACTCAACGAAAGCAATACCCGGCTTTGCTTCAATCATCCGGACTTCCCTGAATCCAGGATATTGTTGGAAGAGAACTTGCAACATCATACTAGAGGTTTCATGGGGCAAATTCTCAATAAATAGTATGTTGTTTGGAGTAGCTTCTGTAGCACTCGGATTTGCATGACGGAATGTGGCCTGCAGAAATGACACACAACAAAGAGGATTTCTTAGTAAAAATAGTTATGGAAAAATGTTGATTGACATTACCTGATCTCAGAGGCACTAAGGGGAAATCTAATTGGAATGGACATCAATGAATTTCTAACAAATGTGAAGAAAAACACAATTAACCAGAGAACAATTAACCAGAGAACCACGTTGTCCGAAAAAGACTCACAATTCATGTTTGGGACCACTTCTGGTGAAAACAATTAATACCATACAACTCATATGAAGAAGGAAAATAAAAATGAAGTTTTTATAAAAATAAAACAAAATAAGAATGAAAAGAAACTTACATTTGAACCTCCATTCTCAGTAGTTGTTCCATTGGGCATCGCAGATTGGTGTGCTTCTTCAGCACGCCGCTTTTTTTCAGCTGGATAAGCAAATTAAAAGATAGTCAGGAGCATAAACCAGTTTAAAACCCTTGAGATGTTTCAAAAGCAATGCAATAAGAAAATGAGACGTTATGACAAAAATTCAAGACACCAAAGTGAAAATATATTGTCTATCTGTTACGATCACCTTTTTCCTCTTGCTTCTTTTTCTTCTCCCTTGGCACAAAGGTTCCATCAGCTTTAGCAACACAATCTGATTTGGTTTTGGCATATTGAATTCGCTGGAAAAGAAACAAAAGTCATATTTATATTTTTGAGATGATCAACAGAAGTCATCTTCTTTTTAAACATCAGAATAACCGGTACAAATGAATATGGTACACAAACATCGAGATGAAACAAAAAGATAACTGAAATTAAGAGCAAAAAAGTAATACTAATACTTGTTTGTTCCAAAAACAATCATAGATATGTCTCCAAGTCATGCTTGTTTTTTTTTTTTTTCCTTCTTTCTTTTATAGGCGTAAGTGTTTCGAGTCAGCTTGCTATATCTCAACTTAATCTCATAGGATAACCCATTGGATCCTACAAAATTTGGGTGTCCCAAAAGACTTGAAGGGTACTATCCCAAGTAGATGTCCCACTATGAATTGATATAATTATCACTAAGCCCTTTATTATAACCACATTAGAACAAGGAGAAATGATCTCCTTGTGTCCAAGTTACAACATTCTAAGCCGCACATAAGCTTGTAATTCGTGATAAATGGATTCATTGAAGAAAGATTTGTCCAATGTATAGAAGTTGCAAAGAAAGATCTCAAAACGTTCGAAACCAGCACATGGCCAATATAAAAACCCACATATCCAATAAAATTAGGTCGTTATTTCGGGCATGCAAAGCAGCTAAACTGGCACAACATTGGTCGTGATTGTTTATAGACTTTCACTTGACCATCTCGACATAAGACTCATTGAAGCACAATTAGAATCCAATCCCGTCTACAAGAAACCTACCCACAGTTACTCGGAAAAAATCAAAGTGCACTAGAACAGTCCATAGATGAAAGGCACAAAATGACTATGAAAAGCAGTTTCAGAAAATGTGATCAGCTAAAGACCAACCATAGGTTTTTCATAGAATGGGAAATTTTGCATCTGCCGCACAGCATTGCTAGCTGCAGTCACTTCACTAAAGGCAACCCATGCTTGCCCTCGAAGCCTCGGTGTCTTCAAGGCAACGACATCAAGGATTCTTCCATATTGAGAAAACAAAGCATACAGGGATCTCTTCAATTCTGTCCAAGGGGGAGAAAATTAGTATACCATCAAAATCTGAACACTATGAGGACTTGGATTCAAACCACCCCCTCCACATGTGGTGTAATATTGTCAAAACTGAACATTATGGTCAGCTTGGTAACTAATCTGTTTTGGCTTTTGGTTTCTGAAAATTAAAATTATTTTCTCTTAATTTCTCGTATCGGTTAACATAGTTAAATACAATAGTTGAATTCTTAGCCAATTCCAAAAACAAAAACATTTTTAAAAACTAAACATTGGTAAATGGTAGATTACAAATTAAAAAAATTAGCAATTGAACATGTTTATAAGCTTCATTTTCAAAAACAACGAAATAAAAAACCAAAATGGTTATCAAATAGGCACTAAGCAAACCAAAATCCCAAGTTTTAACTAACCTTTCAAGCTACCAGCTCTATCACCCTAAAACCCAAATTTCAACTAAAATAGTTTAATCTTCTCGAGTCATTACTGAAGGCGTCGTAAGAAATGTTAAATACTGTCAAAAAAAACAAGCCCAACTTTGCCAAATACCCCTTCCCCCCTTCCCGGGGAAACCAAATGCGAAATGGTAAAGATAAAATGTGCCGAAGATCGCTTCAATTATACTAAGTTGTCTACTTAACGAACAGAAGAAAACACATTTACGGAAGAAATAGATTAAGGTTAAGCGAAAAGCTAAGAGTGAATCACCTTCTTTCTTGACCTTCTCGTTGAGATTCTTGATGTATATGGTCTGGTTAGGCGGTATATCCCCCGACAACATGGTTGTTAGGGTTCAGGGCCTTCGGATTACAGAGAATCAGGGAGTAATGGACAGAAATGTGGTTTTCCGAATGTGAAGAAGGAAGGTAGCTTGGAGCCCTAGAAGCAAATGTCTTCAGAGCGCCAAGATCGTACTCCCAGTTTTGGTGTCCAGGAGCTTGCTAATGGGCCTTCTCGTAATACTGAACCAAGCCCAAACTAGTTAAGGTATCATAACTTAAGCCTTGTTGATGGGCATCAATTCCAAACTGGTCCACTAAAGATGTTTTTGAATTTAAGAAATAAGCTCTTTTAGAAAAAAAAAATGTAGAATGTTTGACCATAGATTTTGAAATTGAAGAAGTGTATAGGTAATTCATCCCACTCTCACGAATGTCACTCAGAAAGTGCAGACAACAACTAAAGCACCAACCAGCAAGTAAAAGTAAAAGTAAAAGTGACACATAAGTTGATAACGTAGTTCGTTAAAATATCACCTATACATGGGAAAGTGTGTCTAGAAAAGATGACTCACTAATATTCAAAGTTAAGCAGTTTACAATATAATACTTGTCCATAATATACCTACTACAATGACTCACATAAAGCTTAACTATACGATCGCCTAGCTCTTGATAGATGTGAGACTCCCTATCAAATATACTTAGACTTCTTTTAAGTGTAGCAATATTGTCTTTACTTCAATTTCTGATAGTGAAGGTGAGACTCCCTCTCACGTGATTAACAACTCCCTTACTTGAAAGTTCTCTCTAAGATAGAGAGTTTCTTCTCATGCCGAAATCTTAGGCTTCTCCCAAGACTGACAATCAATTCTCTATGACAAAGATTTTGGTTCCCCATAAACAAGAATGATATTTATGAATTTTGTGAACAATATTGAAGAACTTGTGACAGAACTAGGTGAGCAACGAGCGAATACAATAAAGAACTCAATGGTCTATGAAGAAAAATCCTTACTCAAAGAATAGTTCCGTTTTGCATGAAGAACACAATTTAGATCCACAATAATCACACTGGATTTCTTGAATAAACAAAATTGACAACCCTAAATGGGATTCATAATTTACTTTAAATAATCTAACTCGTTAAAAGAAATAATATTCAAGAGGAAAATATCAGCAACAATCTCAAATCGAAAAATATATTGGATAAAATTAAACAACCGCATATTTCTAAGAAAGAAAAATATTCATTGAAAATTTTGTTGATATTACAAACCGAATGTTAAAACTTTGTGCAAGACAACATATAAAACCACTGCATTCAAAATATATATAGTGCTAACAAATCAAATCTTCAACATAAAAATTTTTGAAGTGTATTTTAAATAGAGTTTATCAAAAGAGTTTTAAATAAAATATTTTTTTAGTAAAAATCTGTCATCCAAACAGTCTCTCAAATAATTTGTTTGATTTTAAAATGTTTAAGAACGTGGTTTGGGAAATTAGTCTACTATATAACCAATATTTCACAAATTTCTTAAAATTTAGCAATATTTGATAACTAGACTAGAGTAACATTTCGGAACAATTTTAACATTTTTTATATTATCTCGTCTTTTAATCTCGTAAAATTTTAAAATGAAAAATATATATCATTATATGGATTTACAAATTTATTGTTAATTATATAAGAATTTTATTTTTTAAAAAATATAATTATAAATATCATTACAAATAGATCCATATAAATATGTTGAGACTATATCCAAAAAATGGATATCCATATTTTCATATACAGTTGGGTCAATTAAAAACCTTAATATAATTACATCTACTATTCGAGAATATATCTCGTCATAATCAATATCAAGTTATTGTGAAAAACCATGTGCAGCTAGTCATGTTTTATATATTTTGATCTCATTATTTTCATTTTTTCTTACAAATACTCATTTATATCCCCATAGGTTTGACACCCTCTAGTATTTGAACTACTATTCTAAAAACTTGACGTTTTGAAAGTTTCTAAAGGATTTAAGATACCTAAAACATATAAATCAAGTTCTTGGGAAATACGATCAATAAAATTACAGAAATCACTATATGAATTCAAAAAATCAAGATGAATATGTTATATAATCGAATGAGTGGATGTTTGTTGAAAGAAGGATATCAAAATAATTCAATATGTCAATGTGTTTTTATAAAGAAATCACAGTCAGAATTTGCTATTATAACTGTATATGTTAATGATCTAAATATTATTGAAACTCGTGAAGAGCTTTTAAAGGCAATATAATATCTCGAGAAAGAATTCGAGATTAAATATCTCAAAAGAACAAAATTTGCAACTATTGTATGTAACATAGTTACTTTCTTTGCATATGGGTAACTGTAGTTACTTTCTTTGCATTTGGTAATTGATTTGCTATATTTTACGAATGAATTATTTTCCGAATTTCAAGTTCACATTGATCTTTACAAAGATCTAAATGAGACAATAATGATATATTATATGTAATTTCTTTTTCTAACTTATGCACTCCTCCCCCTAATGTTGAAAAATTCATCTCATTAAAATGATTATCTGCAAATCGTGAAATAAATACATCACCCGGGGTTCAAGATATTTAATAATTGATGGGGAATCAAATCGAATATATATTCTTAGTCTTCTTTGAGAACCCATTTTAGTGTGTTGTAGCAGAGCAAATGGAACATATACTGCACACCATAAAATTCTCAAATGAGAAAATATTTGGCTCATAGTGGTATGCTAATTGTAATGGAAGGTACTTATGATAAGCTGTGCTGACCTAATACGCACAAATGATGCAACATGCAAATTAGCATGCCTCCATACAAACGTAAGAAAGTTTAGCTGTCATAAGCAATGGTCTAGCAATTAATTGCAAACATTTTATAAATGATCCTGCTAAACCATTTTGTGTATGAACATGAGCTACAAGATGCTCAGTACTTATCCCAATTGACATGCAATAATTATCAAAAGTCTGGGATGTAAACTCACCAGAATTATCAAGTCGAATGTTATTAATTGTATAATCAGGAAAATATGCTCTTAACTTAATTATTTCAGCAAATAATTTTACAAATTCAACATTTTGGCCTGATAATAAGCACACATGTGACCATTTGCTGTTTGTGTCTACTAATACCATAAAATAGTAAAATGGTCCACTTGGTGGGCTAATAGGTCTACATATATTACTATGCATTCGTTTTAGAAATATTTCTTGATATTGCTACCGCAGGAGCATATCCGAAGCATAGAAATTTTTTTCTCTAATATATTGATTTCAAATTTTGTAGCCTCAAATGTAACCATTTATAACGAACTTTAAGAATAATAGTTGCTTTCTAACGATCATATTTTTAATGGCATCTCGATGTATTTCGACATCAAGCATTCATGATAAATAATTTATTACTATTAGTATCAAATAATAGAAAATGTAATTTATTTATATAGGTAATATTATTATAAAATATTGTAATTATATTAGAAATTTAGTATATATGAAACATGCAAAATAATATCTATTTTATTCATTAAAATAAAGTGGGAGAAAAACCAATCTACCTTTCCTTGCATGGGTTTTTCAATTTTATTATCATTACATAAATTTTAAAAAAAAAATGGATGTATAGAAGGTTGAAAAAGTAAATTTTGTCGGACTTTCGTGTAAAATAATAGTTCATTAAATTATTCTCGTTAAAAATATAAATACAATTACATAACTAGACCTAATTGAATTACCATTTGTGAAAGGTTTGATCTGTTTTAACTTAAATTTTTAAAATAGTATTTAATTTGTTGATAATTTTTTTATAAATATAATAAGTAAATAGAAAATTGTTTTAAATGAAAAAATTACTGAGAATACTAACAAATAAAGCAACGTTTTACTTTCTATTAGTGAGACTCCATTCATATGTCTATAAGTATTTCAATAATGCAATAGATGCTATCAATGTATAAAATCTTTTGTAATTAAGAATATATTATCTTATGTTATTTGTTTCCTTATTTATCACATAGGTCTTTGTATTTATCCCCCTTGTTCCTTGATGTAAATACACATAATATTTTATTCAATAAAATATCATCACATGGTATCATAGCCTAACCTAGGTCGATTGTTCAACCGTCGCCGCCTCCCCCTACCGTGAACCTCTTCTCCCCGACGTCCTTGCCTCGTTTTGAAACCTAGTATCTGTATCTGCTATTCCCCTTCTTCTTCACTCGTGAACCAGCGCCACCCCCTCCTTTCTTCTTTTTCGTTCAACTCAGATAACCACCACAGTTCCGTCCACATAAGCCGAGCGTCAACCACCGTCCCATGAAACCCAGCCGCTAGTCGTCGCTCTATCTCCACTCGTCGTCTGTGCGTGTAGATTTGTCTCCGTCTACGAAAACCCCTCTCATCGCCCAGTTCTGTTCTGCTCTCTTTTGTTCACGAAAAACAGTCTCCTGTTCTGTTATCCGCCACCTCGTTCTCCGATCTCTGGTCTCCATTCGCTTCAAGACAAAGCCATCCGTCTCCAATCGTATTTCCACTACTTTTGGCCTGATTCTGCACAGATCGGCTCATCCATCTATGTCCTGTTCTACTCTCCGTTTAGCTAGCCATTCACAACAAAGAGCAAATCGTCAACCTACAGTTCTGCGGCTTTGTTCCTCATCGTCGTCGCTCTCTGAGTTTTAGTTTCTTTGTGCAAATATGCTTAATCTTCTGCCGTTATCTAAAGTTTTCCTCTAAATCTGTGTTTGTGCTTTGATTATTCGATAACTGACTTGTTTCTTATTGTGAGTAGATGGAGAAAAGTAAAATTGCTCGCCCAATTAGCACGATTCTTAATAGCTCTAATTATATTACATGGACAAATCAAGTGAAAAGCTTTTTAATTGGTCGAAAATTATGACGTATTGTTACTGGCGATATTACCAAACCAACCAAACAAGACAAGGAAGATGATAGCAAATTTATCGAACGCCTCGAAGAATGGAACAGTAAAAATCATCAGATTATCACATGGCTCAGTAACACATCAATCCTGGCTATCCATACACAATTTGATGCTTTTGAAAATGCTAAGGAGTTATGGGATTTTTTATCTACACGATTTAAATCTGTCAGATTAGCTCATTACTATCAGTTGCACAATAGCCTTGTCAATCTTAATCAAGAAGTTGGTCAATCAGTTAATGAATATCTAGCAGTGCTTCAACCTATATGGACTCAACTTGATCAAGCTAAAATCAGTAAAGATCATTTTCATCTTATTAAATTCCTTGACTCCGTCCAGAATATGAATCTGTTAGGGCTGCCTTACTACACCGCAGTCCCTTGCCCTCATTGGATGCAACTATCCAAGAAATATTATTTGAAGAAAAATATATTGGCATCAATCTCTCTAAACATTCTGATGTTGTTCTTGTCGGCACCTATTCACCATTTGGAGCATCAAGCACATTTTGTAAAAGTTGTAAGCTCGCTGGTCATAAATTTATTAATTGTCCTAAAATAGAATATAGGTACTGCCATAAGCCAAGTCATATTCTGGATAATTATCCCATAAAACCACCTCGACCTCGAAGCTATTCTACAAGAGGAAAGAACTTTACTAAACCCGGTACCTCTTCTGTTGTTGCTGAATTGCTTCAGATAATTCCACCACCCCCCATTTTTAGATAAGTGACCTTCAAAGCCTGTTAAGTCAGTTAATTTCATCATCTTCCTCTACACTTGCCGTCTCACCAAGTAATCAATGGCTTCTTGACTCTACCTGTTGCAATCATATGGCATCTAATTATTCTCTTATGAACACTCCTAGTCCTGTTAAATCTTTACCTCCAATTTATGATGCTGATGGCAATTGTATGAACATCACTCACATTGACACTATTAATACCCCGAGTTTGAATCTTCCTTATACTTACTATGTCCCAAACTTAACCTTTAACCTAGTGTCTGATGGTTATCTTTATTTATGTTTTATTCATTGATGATTTCTCTCGATTTACATGGATTTATTTTCTCAAACACTGCTCTAAATTATCTCGCACTTATATTGAGTTTGCTAACATGATTCACACCCAATTCTCTTGTCCTATCAAAACCCTTTGCACTGACAATGCCTTGGAGTATAAAGACTCCACTCTTCTATCTTTTCTCTCCCAACAAGGCACTTTTGTTCAATGCTCATGCCCCAACAGTTCTCAATAAAATGGGCGTGCTGAACGCAAACATTGCCACATTCTTGACTCAGTACGTGCCCTTTTTCTTTCTACCTCATGCCCTAAGAAATTTTGGGGTGAAGCAGCTCTTACATATGTATGTACCATCAATCGTCTTCCTTCCTCTGTTATTTAGAACATCTCTCCATTCAAAAGACTATATGGTACTCCTCCCAACTACTTTAACCTTAAAGTCTTTGGTTGTGCTTGCTTTGCTCTCCTGCATCCTCAAAAACACACTAAACTTGAACCATGTATCCGCCTTTGTTGTTTTCTTGACTATGACACAGAACATAAAGATTTTCGTTGTTGGGATCCTCTTTCCAATAGACTTTATATATCTTGCCATGTCACATTTTGGAAGCACACTATGTTCTCTCGCTTGTCCTCCTTCCACTCTTCCTTCTCTAGTCCTTAACCCTTCTTCACTGATACATCTGTAGAACTTTTTCCTCTCTCTTAGTCCACTCCTGATAATGAGCTTGCTCAATCTATACCTGCTTCTGCAAACTCGAACTAGTCGTCCGTCTCTGATGATAGTCATGAACCTACTCCAGACACCCCTCTTCGTCGTTCTACTCGGGTAAGGGAACCTCTCATCCATCTTTAAGATTATCACTGTTTTTCCACTATTGTTTCCCTTATTGAACCTACCTCTTATCAAGAGGCTTGTACTGACCCTTTATGGCAGACAATGATGAATGATGAATTACAGGCTCTTGAAAAGACGCACACTTGGACTATGTTGACTTGCCTCCTGGTAAAGGACCCATTGACTGCAAGTGGATCTACAAAATCAAGACTCACTAAGATGGTACTATTGAGCATTATAAGGCTTGTCTTGTAGCAAAAGGATATTCCCAAGAATATGGTATTGACTATGAAGAAACTTTTGCTCCTGTGGCTCGGATGACATATGTTCGCAGTTTATTAGCTATTGTTGTCACCAAGCAGTGACCTCTTCTTCAGATGGATGTCAAAAATGCTTTCCTTAATGGGACTCTTTCTGAAGAAGTCTATATGAAGCCACCTCTTGATACTTCTCCTCCTCTTCACAAGGTATGCCTCCTACGTCGAGCACTATATAGTCTGAAATAGGCTCAACGAACTTGATTTGCCACATTTAGCTCTACCATCACTCAACTTGGGTTTACTTCTAGCCCTCATGACACTACGCTCTTTACTCACGCACATACCCTAGGGTATTCTTCTTCTTCTTCTCCATGTTGATGACATGATTATCATTGGTAATGATGCACAGGCCATATCCGATCTCTAACATTACCTTGGTCAACATTTTGAAATGAAAGACCTTGGGTCTCTTAACTACTTTCTTGGTCTTGAAGTCTCTCGACGCTCGGACGTGTATTTATTGTCTCAAGCCAAATATGCCTATGATCTTTTAGCTCGCTCAGGAATCACTGACACTAACACAGCTTCGACGCCTTTAGATCCCAATGTTCATTTGATCCCTTTGTAGCCACCTAATTTTATCCTACATTTTTTTATTATTCTTTAAAATATTAATTGTAGAAATGGTTAAGATATTTTATTCATTTATTTTGTTAAAAAAAAAGTAAAATTTTTATAATAATATAAAATCTTATAATAATTGTTATTATTACTATTATTATTTTAAAAATCTTTTATTAATGAAAGTATCTATCTAAAAAAAATCAATTTATCACGTTTATCATTTTAGAAAAAAAAACAAAATATTTTATTATTATCATATTTGATTTATCATTTTAGGAAAAAATTAAAATAATTTCTTTCATACAAAATTCTTCTATTTTATCTTTATCATTTTAGGAAAAAAAAATAAAGTATTTTATTTTATTAATATCATATTAGATTTATCATTTTAGGAAAAAAGTAAAATAATTTATTTCATACAAAATTCTTTTAATTTATCTTTATCATTTTAGGAAAAAAATAAAGTATTTTATTTTATTAATATCATATTAGATTTATCATTTTAGGAAAAAAGTAAAATAATTTATTTCATACAAAATTCTTTTAATTTATCTTTATCATTTTAGGAAAAAAATAAAGTATTTTATTTTATTAATATCATATTAGATTTATCATTTTAGGAAAAAAGTAAAATAATTTATTTCATACAAAATTCTTTTAATTTATCTTTATCATTTTAGGAAAAAAAATATTATTTTATTTTATACAAAATCTTTCAATATCATATATTTACTATTTTAGAAAAAAGAAATTCAATAAAATAACCTAATTTGATTTTATACTTATTTTTTCCTAATTTGTGGCACACTCCAGGGTCTATAAATAGAAATCTTTTGTCATTTGGAAGAGGGGAGGAAAAAAAGTGTATTAAAAAGAATCTCTACGAGAGAAAACAATTTTTTAGTTGCTTAGAGAATCTCTGCAGAAATTTTTTTTGAAGATATATATTTCTCTACAAAAGGTGGATTATTACTTCTTTTCGCTTTATTTCTTTTATACGTTATTTTCATTTTTATTTATTTACTTGTCTTTTTTTTTCTTACCCTAAATCTAATCCCATAGAGAAAAAAAAAACTTAGTTGGAGGTTGCATTAGGTAGGGATTTATTCCGAAGGATCTGCACCTCATACAACAAGCAATTTGCAATTTTCTTCGGGATTGAATCCTTATTTTGAACATAGAGGGAAAGAAAAAAATGTATAAGGAAAATTTCTTTTTTTTTTATTTTACTATTTTTTTATCGTCATGCTAAAAAAAAGTCTTTTAACATTTTTCTTCTCTCTAAAACAATAGAGAAAAAGAAAAAGTTATAAACAAAAAAATCTTCTACTACTGCTACTATTATAATATATATTTCCACCCCTCTTATTTCTTCTTCTTTTCTTTTTCTTTCTTTCTTCTTTCAATATTTGTTATTTCTATTTGACTTTTATTAAAAATTTCTTGAATTTTTTAAAATACTTTTAACCATAATTGTGTGTAATTTGGAATCCTTTTTTAATTTTTCTCTTTAAACCATTTAGAATTTTTTTTTTTTTGCTTTAAAATTATTTCTTTTAAACTCAAAATTAAATATATATTTCATAAGGTTTCCTAATCTACTTTTTTTTTTATAATAACCCACATTGATTTCGCTAAAAAAATCCTACGATGGAATCTAGAAATTCTTGAGGTGGGGGATCAATATCTTTGGGAGTGTAATTAATCAATGTTTTTATAAAAAAAAAAAACTTTATTCGAAGACTAGCCTATGATAGAATTTGAGAAATTGTTCAATTTCTCATTCTCTTAAGGTGAGGAATTTTTTCTCAATATAGTCTAATTAATGGGTGTATCCCACTTATCTTATGGGATCATTGCTCCGAATATTGGAGTGGTGAGCAATGAAATAAGACATGATTCTTTTAAAAAAAAAGACGAATTTTATTTAAGACATTAAATTTGGCCACCGTTTTCTAAAACGGGTGTTATGGGGTGATAACACCTTCCCCGTACACAAATGACTCCCGAACTCAACTCTAATTTTTTTCGTAGACCAGTTTCTATTTTATTTAAAATGATTTACTTTATTTCGGTGTCTAATCACACCGTAAAAAAGATTGGTGGCGACTCCTCTTTTTTCGTTTTTAAAATTAAACCCTTTTTAAGGACGTCGATAGCTCCGCGTCGTCTCGGGTACGTGGCGACACCCTTATGATGGTGTTCCTCTTGAAGATACCAATTTGTATCGGCAACCGTTGGCAGTCTCATCTATCTAACAGTTACTTGTCCAGACATTGCATATACTGTTCATATTATTAGTCAATTTATGGTTGCTCCTCGAACCATCCATTTTATTGTTGTGTTACGTATTCTTCGCTATATCAAGGGAACTTTGGGGCATGGACTTCAGTTTTCTTCTCAATCCTCTCTCGTATTATCTGGCTACTCTGATGCATATTGGGCTGGGGATCCCACTGATTCGCGTTCTACAACAGGTTACTATTTCTACTTAGGTGATTCTTTCATTTCTTGGCGTAGTAAGAAACAGAGTGTTGTCTCTCGTTCCAGTACTGAATCAGATTATTGTGCTCTTGCTGATGCTACAGCTGAACTCCTATGGCTTCGTTGGCTCCTTGCGGATATGAGTGTTCCCCAGCAGGGTCACACTCTCCTTCATTTTTTATAATCGTAGTGCCATCCAGATTTTCCACAATAATGTTTTCCATGATCGTACAAAGCACATCGAAAATGATTGTCACTTCATTCGTCATCATCTCTTGAGCAACACATTTTTTTTGCAACCTGTCTCCACCACTGAGCAACCAACAGATATCTTCACCAAAGCTTTACCATCTACCCGCTTCAATCAGTTACTTATGAAACTCAAGCTGACAGCTACTCTACCACCTTGAGTTTGAGGAAGGGTATTAATGTATAAAATCTTTTGTAATTAAGAATATATTACCTTATGTTATTTGTTTCCTTATTTATCACATGGGTCTTTGTATTTATCCCCTTGTTCCTTGATGTAAATACACATAATATTTTAATTTATTCAATAAAATATCATTACAAATGCCAATTTGGAGTCTATCACAATTATTTAATTGAGATAGAAAATAAAAATTTGTTATATTTGTAGATATTTTCACCAGCTTTGTATATTTGAAAAGAACCGTAAATAAATATTAGAGAAATTATTTTAAATGACAAAGAACTTAAAATATTTACAAATATTGCAAAATATCATAATAGAGCAAGATAGACTACTGTAATACAACATGAAATAATTAGATATATATAATAATATATTTTGACCTATCGTGATCCATCATTGATATTTTGTTATATTTTAGCTCATTTTATTATTTTTGAAAATAATCCTCTATATTATTTATAGCTAATTTTTGTTATTGTAAATTTCTAAAACTTTTTAAATAAACCATTTTCAGTTACGTACATATAGAAGATTACAAGATTTTAAAATACAATTCATTATTCTATATGTGTTCTTAATTATTATCCATCCAACTTAAAATTATTTGTCACATGTCTCATACCTCTCTCTACAAAATTTGCCCTCGTGACCTTTTTTTTTTTTTTTTACTTATCCTTCTCTTTATTTTTTTCTCTTACTCTAACTCGATTTATGATAAATTTTCATAAATAATAAATGTAACAAAATATTTACAAAATATAGCAAAATTTTGGATTCTATCGATAATAGACATCGATATGTTTCTATCAATCGTATTGATAGACAGTAATATAAGTCTATCAATATCTACGATTCAAAATTTTATCATATGTTGTAAATATTTTATTACATTTTACTATATTTTAAAATGTTCCTTTATTTACTTAGCTAAACATATTTTTTATTTTCTACCAAACAGGCATATCTCTAAAAACTTTTTTTCCCTAAATACCTACATCCAATACGTAACTTTATATTAATATTATATATGTTATAAATGACTAAAACAAAATTTATTGGAAACTTTAAAAGTAAAATGATGAAATAAATGCACATTAGGCATTACTAGTGAAAGATCAACAAAAAAGAAAAAAGACAGCAAAAGGGTTGTCACAATTGATTCTGAAGTATTTATTGTGTACATTGTTGATTTCCTGTATATATCAATATTATATACCACATTCACCTATTGACTTTCAATTTTTCAATTATTTCTCTTGTAATGTAGAAACTTTATACAATGATGAAAAATATTAAGAGTATAAAGTTCGGACAAATTACAAGCAATATGTAAACCTTTTGTTAATTTTCTATATGTAATATTTTCTGTTTTATACTTTTTTCTCTTTGTTAATTAGTTTCGATAAAAATAGAATATTTATTTATTTAATGCAGATATTTTTAAAATATCAGTAACAAGAAATATATTGTTATTTGTCGAGAGTATACAATTACCAAAAAAGAGTATACACGTAATTGTAAGTTTTGGCCATTTGTTGCATCAGGAATATTGATGTGTTACGTCAGTGAAACATTCAGAAAAGAAAAATGGCGGCGCACTTGTGATACCATGTATATTTTCCAATGAGATTTTCACCCTTTATTTTAAAATTTCTTTAATTTTAATTGTCAGTACTTTTCAACATTTAATTGCGTTTCTTGAAATTATTTTTATTAAAATTAAATAAATAATCACAATAATTTTTATAAAAATATGTAAATATACTTTTAAAATGAATGCTAATAAAAATAAAAAAATAATAAACAAATTTATAATAAATTAGTAGTATGAACAACAATAAATACTTATTGAAAGTTGAGTAATTAAAATGAAATATTTGATAATATAGGATGAACAAACTTTAAAATAGAGATATCAAAATAAAGTTTTAGCCGGTAGTTTTTTTTTTTTTTTTATATATATATATATATATATATATAATATTATCTATATTATAATTAATAAATAAATGAATTATTTATATTATTTGAATCAATAGTTATAAAGAAAGCGACAAAAAGTAGATAGGAAGCTTCCTACAGGTTGCGCTCGAGCTTTTCCTCTCTAAAAGTAAATAAATACACTATAAATATAATATATTTTTAAAATATTTGTCGCCCAAATAAAGTATTTGGCCATTAATAAGGGATCACAAGGTCTTTAACCTACAAGTGTTCATTAATGTTTTAAATTAGTGTCGGTGTATAGCACAAGAAATTAAAAAGAAATTTGGTCTTTAGTTTTTGAAATTCTAATAGGCCAACAATACTTTCTTTTTCTCTTCCAATTCTTTTCCAAAATTAAGGTTGGTTTTAGTGCTAGGAAAAAAAAAAGAAGAAGAAGAACAATAACTATAGAACAATATCTACCCTATTGGAGAAGAGCTTCAAACTTCATAGTTAATTCTCTTGACCCTGCATGCATTCTTCCTCAATTTCTAGTTTACTTGGTTTATAAACTTTGTTCTCATCCAAGTTTCGATTTAATTTAATTAAATAGGAGAGTCATGCAATTGATTAATTTAATTATTTTGTTTTCACAAAATTAAAATTGAGGAACTGAAATTAGATCAAATAAATTAAAATAGAGGAGGTTGAATAAATTTGCTGGATAAAGCTAAAGCAAATAAAAGGTAGATTACAAAATATACGAGAGATTTTCTACCGGAAGGGATCCAGGAACTTCATCAATCCCATTTAGTTAGTTGGGAGATGATGGGGCACCATGTGGGTCAGGAGGGGAGAGGGGCTTGAGATTAGTAACTTAAAATTCCACAACAGAGTTTTGTTAGTTTAGTGGCTCTGGTGCGTTTTCCTTGAACCTGATGCTTTATGGCATAAAATCATCAGGAGTAAGCATGAGATCCATCCTTATAAACGGACAGAGAAAGGGTTTAAAGGCACATTTCGATATCCTTGAAAAGATATCTCTTTCAAGCTTCTTACCTCCTCTTGGCTTATTCGATGCTTTGTGAGGATGTTAAGGACATTTATTTTTCGAAGATGATCATTTGGTGGGGGAGATTTCCTTCTGTTCTTTATCGTTTATCCTCTTTAAAAAGTTAACTTATATTATTATAGTCATTTTAAAGGAATGGTTGATCCATATGATTTCTAAAGTTCATATATTGTTTCTCGCCTAATTTATCTGCATTTAAATGCTATAAATCAATTAATACACATCAATATGAAGACCACACATAAACAAAATAAGTAACAACACTAAGACGAGCATAGTTGTTCGACCAACATAGACTTACAGTATCTACTTCGAAGACTAGAATTGTAAATGATTAATAAATTAGAAGGAGCTCCCTGGTAAAGAAGAGATAAACTAGTTGCTCCCTAGTAACCTTTTTAAGTTTGGTTGAATTACAAGAGGTATCTGCTATCCTTCGAGTTAGTTTATACATATGTACATCTAAAACTAAATGACCTAACTTTATAATACTGGGCAAATAAAATCTCAATATCTTAGCATTCAAAAAAAATACAAAAGAGTGTCATTTAGGTTTTAATGAGTGCATTTCAATAAATAAATAAATAAAAGGTTGGACAATTTCATATCTTGTGAAAACGGAAAATCGAAAAAATATAATATTAAAATAATAAAATAAAATATAAATAAATAAAATTAAGAAAAAATTATTTTTTTTCTCCACTTTCTTCCTCTTTCTATAGAATTCTCACCAATATTATTCATGCTTACAAACAACTCACCAAATGCTAATATTTATAAACAATTTGGCAAGTATGAGGTTGGGTTATATGACCATTAAAGATGAGTCTTCTATAGACACCTAACATGAATGTTGGATTATCAAAAGGTTCTATGACCACTAAGCATCTAATGGATAATAAACATCTATATATTATATTAATATTTATAATACTAAATTTTTTTTTAAACTCTTAAAATTGTTACAATAAAATTCTTTAAACTTATTATTTATATTTTAATTATCTAATATACGCAAATGGTACAACTATTTATAATCTATGGTTAAGAATAGTAAATACTATTTTAAAACTTTATTTGTCGTGAAATTTACTATGCCTTACCTTGTTATTTTCTGCTCATTCATCTCTTTATCTTTTTTGTTATAAATATTTACTATTTCAACTCCAAAGCCCCTAAACTTTTTTATGTTGAACATTTTTAAAAATTAATTGATCAAATTCAATCCCATGTCATTTCAATTTGAAGCTATGAATCAAGTAAGTAAATTTTGGAAAAAGAAAAAAAAGAAGTTGAATACAACAAAGATGTTCAAATATCTATATTAATAGACATTTTCTTTGCAGAGAAAAACAGAGAGGATCTAGTGGCATTTTTTTACAAACCAAAAGTGGTAGTACACAAGCAGGAAATTTTATTTGTTCAGAAGAAACACACACCATATATATGTGTATATATGTATTATACTATTAATTAATAATTTTAAAGAGCCAAAACAAGAGCAGGCATGGATTCTCTCCACACCTTGCTCTGCCACAAACTCTCGCAGTTAGGCGGCGGCGATATGGACGGCGAATCCCCGTCGGTGGCTGCGGAGGAGAAGCGCTTGACAGTAACAGAAGTATTAAGATATTCTTTCACGTGCGTAATGACTCCATCGGTAATGGTCCATGCGTGAACCCACGAAACGGCGCGTTTTGGGTGGAAGCCTTCCGCCAGAACGATGGTGGGCCCAAGTGGGACGAGGGAGATGGGTGCGAAAACGAAGGAGGAGGAGGCGCCGGTGAGGAGGCGCATCAAGTACTGGTGCGAGGGGGGACCATGGAACCACCACTCCAGATCCGGCGCCAGGAGGCGGTGCACAGTCTCCACGTCTTTGGTACCCAACGCCTCATAAAGGGCTCTCACTCTCCCAACGCTTTCCCTTTGCTCCGGTGACCACTCCGGGTTTGCCAGTTTCGTAATTGCGACGAACGGCTGCCGAAGGGGTGGTTATTAGTTCAAAATAAGTTTCGTTGGGAAATAATGATGGAGTTAAAAAGGATGTGTTGAGGTTTTGTAGGCCTATGGGTCCTTTATATAATACTGTTGGAGTGCGTATCTACTTTGTGTCCAACAATATCGGATATTCTTGCATCCACATTTGGATGACATTTGGTTGCATCCACATCAAAATATGTATGAATCCCAATTTTATTGTCAATAAAATAAAACAAAATAAAATATTTACTAAAAAAATAAGAATTCCTAAGATACACAAATGAGTGATATCTTCCACATATACACTGTTTTTCTATTTTTATGCATCTCCCTCATATCACATATAAATAAAAATTGAAATATTTTAAAAAATAAGTAATAAATTTTTATGTTGCAAAAATGATTAAAGAATTGAGTGGAATGATTATAAAATCCAGAGGAATTGATTATAGATATTAATATTTTCGTTAAAATAAGTTAATCGACCAACTGGTTCATGCTGCCTTTAGAAAGAGATTAATGGACGGTTAATAAGGGGTTCGGATCTCTCTTCTACTATACATATTTGGCCTTTTTCTTTATTGGTAATCTCAGCCATGCATTCCATTGGCCCGCGTAAGAAACTATTTGAAGAAATGTTCTTCAAAGTATTTGTATTGATATGATCTTTTGTAAAATCTATCAACCAACTATTACGATTTTTATCCCGTGAGTTTAGTTTCATTTTACATATGTGTTGGTATGCTAGGTAATCATAGCATTTTTTATTTAATGTCAAATTACTATAAATTATGACTTATAAAACACTATAAATTAATAATTTTTAATTTTGTAATTGTTAATCTTAAAAAATGGATCAACCGTAAAATTGTTTTACAAAGGAAAATCCAATTACCTGGATAATGAAAGAAAGGTTAAAGACAGGTGTAGTGTCTAGCCACACACACATTCGACGTTTAAGTCAATCTTGTGCTTCTGAATAACTATGCACAATAGGAAAATAGTATGGTATTTTCAGCATACATTTAACCAATGACTTCAGTTACTTCTATACAATGCTAGATTGTAACGAATAATTAGACTCATAATGCTTCTCTTAAATTTGGAAAATAGTCGAGTAAATATCAGATGGACAGTTACACCATTATTATTACAACATATGAGATACTTAATTAGATACACATGTACGTCTAAATTCTCAAAATTTTATTTATGGTCCTCGTCCGTTCAAAATCTAAACGGTTTTGTATTCAATCACTCAAAGGTCTTCCTCCATGGGTCTTTTGAGCTCTCTTAAGCATTAACAGAAGGGTCACTCTCCTTTTGGGTTTTTCTCCTCGCATGAGCTCCTCTTACAAGGCTAAGTTATTCATTGTGGGTCCTCCTTTTCTTGCGAATTTCTCTTAGAAGGCTATGCTCTCCCTTGTGGGTCCTCTTTCCTTCTGTGAGCTTCTATAAGGAGGCCAAAGACTCACCCATGTAGGTCCTTCTCCTGTGAGCTCCTCTTAGGAAACTAGACTTTCCTTTGCAAGCTTTCTCTTGTGGATTCTTCTCTTGTGAGCTTTTCTTAGGTGGCTAGAATTACATGAGCTTCTTTTGAGCTCTCTCGTATAGGCTCCTACAAGCTTATTCTTCTTGAGATATCTCATGGATCCCACTGAGCTTTTTAAGCTCTTCTTTATAGGTGCTCATCTTTGAGCTCTCTCCAAAGCTTATATGAGCTTTTCTTGAGTCCACCTTGTGGATCCCACTGAACTTTTTAACTTTTCGCTCATGGGTGCTCCTCTTTGAGCCTTCTCCTAGAATTTTTTAAGCTCTTCTTAAGCTTATGTACTTTATGCATGAGCGTGATAACTTGTAGAAATACAAGTTATTATAACCTTTTAGGTAAACCAATGAAGTCTCAACGCATAAGTTTGGAAGAAAACACATAGAGAAATAGAGAAATTGATTAAGTTGCGCGTTACAAGTTACAAAAGAGTTTTATCCTTGCTTATCACATTTTGCATGAGTCAGACGCATGATTTTAGGCGAAAAGAAGAAGTATAGGTCGACAACAAACATCAGGCAAGGAGCCAACACCACCAACAAGGCAAAACACACAAAGCTAGGTATTTTGAAGCACTAGTAGACAAAAGTGGTTGGCTTGAATGTTAGAAATGATGAAAAGGACATATGTAGTGCAAAAACAACTTTACCTAGAGAATTGAATGAAGCATCCTTTCATTTGTTTTAGGTGAGAGTCTAGAACAAAGAGAAAAATCCTCTTACTGCTTCCCCTCAATGTAAAAGACAAAAATCATAGCTCAACAAGGTCTAGCCTCATTCCTTTGTATCATGTTTTGTAATTTATGTGTATTGAGTTGTAATATTGATCACTCCATGGCGGCAAGGTCTAAAGTTTTAATTATGATTAATGTTAATGCATTTCTTCTACCATTCTCCCATATCCCTTTATCTCGCCATGCACTTTACATTTAATTAATTGTTTGAACTATGTAAGACGTTATTAATATTAGAGAATTTGGTTGTCTTCATTGTTTGTCGTGTTCAGTTAAATGTGGCCATCAATGCCTTGTCACATTCGAAAGAAAAGACAAAGCATTTATTGTTGTCACTTAACACATGATGACCCGAATTTAGTTAAGCAAGGGACGAGGAGATTGTAGCAATGCAATCTTATCGCCGAACTTATCCTTAGCATACATATCAGAAATGTGAGTGTGTGTGGCAAAAGCACCGAAAGGTTGCTCGCCATAATTTAGGGTGAGTTACTGGCAATTCAGTCAGACATTAGATACAAATCATCGCTTAACTTTAAGTATTTGGGTCCCGAAAGGCGAGCAAGTATGGTGAAAGCATCGAGAGGTTGCTTGCCTTAATTATGAAGTTAATAGATGTTGTATCACATCAAAATATTAATTTTCCTTGCATTACATTTAATTAGTTAAATATTCCTGCATTACCATGCCTAATACGTGAGTTCATAATTCATCACATTCTATCGTCATGACAATCTTGCTAACTCTAATTGCATAAGACTGTAAATAGTTAATTAGGATTAAATATGTTGTTCACAATCATATAATGTATAGATACCGTGTAAGATTAGAACGCGCGATTAACCAATTTAGAGCACCAATTCCCTGTGTTCAACCCTAACCTTACCAAAAAACTGCTCTATTCGCTTATACTTGGGGAAGAAGGAGGAAAACTTGTACTAAAACGTTAAACATCATGAAATTAGCAATGCATAGGTAGGATGGGTCCATTTTTTCGCATGATCTTAACTTAGACACCTACTTAAGTCGCATAATTAGAACGCATCATAACATATCTACGAAGCAATTTTGTAATGCAAATTACGAAACAAGCAAGGTGCTCCTAAGCTCTCCCATAGGCTTCTATAAACTTGCTTAAGCTTTCTTCTAGGCTTCATTGAACCCCTCTCTAGCTCTCTCCAAAGCTTATTGAACTCTCATAAGTTCTTCTTATGGGTTTTATTGAGCTCTATAAGCTCTCCTTGAGTCATCCTAAAGCTAGCTGATTTTGTCCATAATAGTAATAAAGAATACTTTCAATTAATGCCTTAAGTTTTTTTAGCACACGATTGATTGAGGTTGATCGTTCTATTAGAGATGATTGATATGACACAACTTTGGTTATCATATGTGGTGGTTGTTAGAGTGGCATTTAAAGGTGGTCGTCAAAGTTGATCGTTGAAGATGGTTGTTGGAGTTGATCGTTGGAGTTTGTTGCAATAGGCATTCATTCTTGGAAGGCGTGGTTGTTGAACTTGGTCATTAGAGGTTGTCATCGCACTGAAGTAGTTTCGATAACTAGTCATTGAATTGCTAAAGAGTTTGTTACCAAAGATAAAGCTAGTCACTGGGTGTGACTGCCTATAGAGTTGATTGTTAGAGGTGGTCAACTGTAGGTATGGTGGAAGTGGGTTAGGGAATCAATGATGGTATTTGGGTAGTTTTATATAATATATGGGAGAGTGATCATAAACTCACTTTTTCTAAAAAAGAAAAAGTTAGTGGTTATCAAACACTCCAAAATGTTTCAATGATATACACTCTTAAAATTGTTTAAAGTCCATGTCACATCTTGAAAAAATAAAATAAAAAATTAACTTTTGGAATTTGAAATATGGATGAGAATCAAATGTTTAATTAAGAATTATAAAAGCATGATAATTAAGTTGTAAAAAACCAAAACATGGTTGCCAAATGCCTTACCACATTTTTATCCTACTCAAAGAAAATGTATATATGACTCATTTCTCTTTAGTTAAATTTCAAATAAATGATCCCTTTCGTTCCCCATTCTAAAATGTGTGTAAAGTTTTTCCTTTGATTTTGTATTTGTGTTTTGAAGTTATTGTGTGGTGTAGGCATAATTATAAATTACTTTAAATATAAAAAATTATGATAAAAAATTTGATATAAATTATGCTTTATATTATCGTTAAGAAAAGTGTCTAGTTTGAATTATATGTTATAAAAAATAGTTTTTAAGAAAAACAAGACTTATCATTTTTTTAATTTGGTTTAGTGTGGTTTGGTGGTATAGTAAATTTTAATATTGGCAGCGTGAAATTATGAATTAATATTATACGTGGCAACTTTTGTAATAATACATTTTTTAAGACAATTATTTTATCATATTTTATTTGATTGACCTTTCGGTTCATATATAATAAAACTAGAATATGTAATCTTCTAAAAGTGCCACTTGTGTTTGCTTTTATAAGCATCCACAAGTTATTGTATTATTTTAGTCTTCCTAAACAATTCTACTGTCGATCCAAATGGATCTTACATTTGCAATATGATATTAATTTGATTAGAAAAAAAAAAGAATTATAGAAATATCTAACTACGTATATATTTGGAAATAATTTTGTTATTTTATTTATTTCTTCTATAGAAAAGAAAACTTAATTAAAAATGTAAAACAAAGTAGATTAATGAATCGGGAAATGTAATTAATGGGTTCCTGTTTTCTAAACTTTTTAATATTTTAAAAAAGAACAATTAAGAAGTTCAAACGTGTCGGAACATTTAACTTTGAATTTAATTTATTTATTATTTATGAGTAAAACTAAGCGAATAATCTATTGATTAAATTGAAAGCACACACATGTATATACCTCCTCACATAACATTAAAAACAAAGAACAAAATTTGCCCAATAACATTGTACCTTTTTCTTATTTAACCAATAATATAATGGAGACATATCAAACTCAAAGTCAAAGAACTTGGAAATTTAACTTTTTGTCCAATTTTCATTTTAGATTTCAAAATCTTACATTTAAAATTTGAATTTGGTGTTCATTAAATCTTATCTATAAATTTTAGGATGTAATAATTATATGTTTGAAATTTAAATTTTATCTTAATTCGTTCATTAAATTTTGAGATTTATACTTTTAATTTTAGCTTTTTATTAAATACTTTTTTTTTTTCATCTTTCATGTTAATGTTTATTAGTTGACTTAAAAGTTAATAACTTTCACTATTTCCTTTATAACTACTAAAATTAAAATTATAATTTCACATCATGTTTATTTTAATTAATTAATATACATTAGCACAAGAATTTAAAGTGAACCTTTAGTAAAAAAACAAAGGTCTAGCTAGGTGCTAAACTTAAATGAAATTAAAATGTCAAAAATATAGATTTGTGAGGTATTTTGATTACTCGTGATCAAACTTAATAAGTTAAACATCATTATAACAACAATAATAATAAATGGTGTATATGAATGCTTAGCACACACTAGCCTTTCATAGGATTTATGAATGATCCGATCCATCTTTAAAATAAAAAAATTGAACATATTAAATGAGGGTCAACTATGAAGGACTCCATCGTCCGTATGCAAAATAAACAAAGAGGTTAAGGTAGTAGTTACAAGGTTTAGTTGGTTTTTGGCCCTTGACCATCTTCAAGAGGCAAAGACACCTAAATTCATACTATTTACGACCCCATTTTTGGACTCCCAAACATCCAACTTATTTCTTTGTCTATATTGTAAAATACGCGTACGTAGCTTCCTCAATCTTTATGTACACATTTTTTTGTTAGAAACATTTCATTTCAAGCTTCTAAGACATCGTTTAATTAATCATTATTTGATTTTAAGAATTTAATTTATTTCTCATTAAATTTTCACAAATACTTAGTATTCTTTTTCAAATAAAATAGTTAAATTCCTTACAAAATTTCAAAAGATAAACAATTTTTTTTCTCAAAACTTAACTTTGTTTTTTTATTTCTATTAAATAACGATGAAAAGTAAATAATAAATTGATAAATTTAGAAGTGAATTGGAACATTTATAGATTTAACTTTAAAAAATCTTAAGAAGACGAGCTTTCTTGAGAATGAAGTGATAAAATAGGATCAGTAGATATTTCAATCGCAACATCAGGAATAGAACTCTTCTTCAATAGTCTGGTCAGTGGAATATTATCTAGGTCATCGGAATCCATGTCGGAAATATGAGTCTCAGAGGCACTAAGAGCATTTTCAGCATCTTTCACAACACTTCTAGTACCAACTTCTTCTTGCACAGGCATATGAGAGCTTTCGGAGACATGTGGCTAAAATTTTTTTGACGGAAGCTGATAGGGTCTCCGCGGTATAGTACTTTTGAAACGACGACCTCTTATTCTCACACCATGCACGACTGACTTTGAAATTGGAGATTCATGAACTTCTTCAGATGATTTAACCGCATAATTTCCCTTACGAGTGTTCACCATTGTTGGCTCAACTCAAAATACAAAATAGTTTATGAGAAGATGAAGGATTCTGAAGTAGAATAGAGAGATGAAGAATTCTGAAGATGAAACGATCATATTAAATATCCCGTAATCCCTCTCTATTAATTATTTTTCCCTTATCAAGAAAATATTTTCGGATGTCTAAAGATAGTCATTTATTCCTAATACGACGCTGACACAAGCCATCATTTCTGATTGTGTTAAAGTGCTCCGTCTTTTTAGCTGATTAAGGAGTTAAATTTTACAAACTCCTAATCCAGCGCGTAAGTGCTCAAATGTGTTTGCATCAAGAGGCTTAGTAAAAGTATCTGCTACCTGTAAATTCGAGCAAACATGTTCCAGTGTAATAATCTTATTTTCAATAAGCTCTCTAATAAAATGATGCCTTATATCAACATGCTTGGTTATATTATCACAACATAGAGTCATAATATCCTGTGCGATCCCATACTCATGCAACATATTTTTCATCCACTCCCTGCTGCAATATATTCAGCATCTGCTGTAGAAAGAGATACACAATTTTGTTTCTTACTAAGTCATGAGATAAGATTGTTTCCAAGAAAGAAACATCCTCCAGAGGTGCTTTTCCTGTCATCAGAAGAGCCGACCCAATCTACATCGCAATATCCAACCAAAATAGAATTCGTATCATAGGAATATAGAATTCCAAAATCACTTATTCCATGAACATACTTAAATATCCTTTTGACTGCTGCTAAGTATGAAGTACGAGGATCAGACTGAAATCGAGCACATATTCCAACGGCATAAACAATGTTAGGTCTACTGGCCGTTAAGTATAAGAGACTCCCGATCATGCTCCTGTAAGACATCGTTTAATCATTATTTGATTTTAAGAATTTAATTTATTTCTCATTAATTTTTTTCAAATAAAAGAGTTAAATTCCTTACTAAATTTCAAAAGATAAATCGTTCTTTTTCTCAAAACTTAACTTTTTTTTTATTTCTATTAAATAATGATGAAAAGTAAATAATAAATCGATAAATTTAGAAATGAATCGGACATTTATAGATTTAACTTTTAAAAACCGAAAACTACAAGATGAATGGTTACTACATGGGACATAATTTATTAACATTGTATAATGTAGTTGTTTTATTTTCACTTTCAAATTTGTCTATCTATGCAAAATTTTGCATGTCAAAATTTGGACATCATAATGAGTAACCTTCCCATGGTAATAACACTAGATTTATTTACAAAGACAAGAGCGTGAAGATGAAACTTATATATTGGTAGAGTGCTTGCCACACACACTCCAATACGAATTAAGTTTATTATGGAAGCTTCAAGATTGTTTGAGCTATGCATATGAATCGAGGTTTTAAGGTGAAATCAAATACATACAAACACACATATACATATATGTTTTACAAAACTGAATGATAATGAGAGTTGGAAATGTAAATGGAGACAGATTTTTGTATGAAATAATAGTGGATAAACAAAAAAGAAATTTAGACAGTCCTTTTCTTTTCTTCATATAGAAAAATGTTGAATGTGTTTGATTTTACTCTCTAAACGTTTATAAATACTTATTTTAATAATTAGAAGGGATAGTTGCAAATGTAGCAATTATATTCAAAATAATTAAGTATATAACAACATTTTAAAAAAATTGCAAATATAGCAAAATCTGTCAAAATCTATCAATGATAAGAGTCTATCACTGATAGACCATGTAGCAAATGTTGGTCTATCACCGATAGACTTTGCTATATTTACAATTTTTAAAAATATTGCTACATACTTAATAATTATTTTAAAAATTGCCACGGGTATAATTACCTAATTTGGAAAGTCAATTTGGAGGATGGAGAAATGGATGAAATGGTAAAGTAGGGCAGCCCATGATCATCCTACAAGTGTATCGGTTACTGGGTCATCACATTATGGGTTAAATGAGCAACAAGAACCAATATTTCCGTGGGCTGAAGCCTTCGTTCAAATTCAGTTACATAAAAGTACGATTGTACCCCGAAAACATGCAAAAATGACAACTTAGACCCATATGTTAAGCGCCGGGTTAGGCTGTCAGAACAGAAGGAGGCTCCCCCCCGTCCCCCGTTCACAGAGTTCCGCAAAACACAAAATCTCGCATTCGTCTTCGTTCCCATCTCCCACCGGCGGAAAATGTTGCGGTCCATTCTCAGAGCAACAGCCGCAGCCTCCAAACACCACTTCTGCAATCGAAACCCTTCCCCCATCCTATCTCTTACTTCGAATTACTCAGCTAAGACCACCAAACCCCCCGTCAAGAAGGGCAAGAAGGGCAAGTCCGAGGCCGATGCCAAAGCCGGCGATGACCCCTCCGCCTCTGCTGCTTCCGACAACTTAGATGCGGCTCTTTCTGATGATAAAACCCGCGCCCGCCGTCTTGCTGCCGAGGAAAATGATACCTCCCTCGATGTTGGCCCGAATGGCCGTCCACTCTTTACCTCCGCTTCTTCACTCTCACAGCTCACTCGCAAGGATGCAGGAACTTATTTCAAATTCAAGTACGTATGTTTTCTACATTGTTTATGAGTGCATGTTTCTTGGGATTTTTATTCATTTCTTTGCGAAATGGAAGTATGGAAGGACTTAATGAGGTACTGCCGGAGGGTTTGCCTATGGGGATGGTCAAGGAGTTTGAAGAGTCTATACGAAGTGCTGTGCTTGTGCGGCAGAGTTTCTTGGATCTCCGTGACAATTTCAGGCGCGTGGTTGATCCTTCATTGCTGTCTCCGGCTGGTATTACTTTTCTTCTACTCTCTTTTCTTCAAATAGTTCTCGTGTTATTTAGTTATATCGAAGAGACTGGTAATTTAGAGTGGAGACTGGACTCTTGAACGTCTGATCTTTGGTCGAACAAATGTATTTAGCTATTCCTATTCAAATGTCCAGGTTCAAAGATTAGAAAACAGATCGTCTTGGATGGTCCAGTTAATTGTGGAAAGAGTATTGCGCTCGCCATGCTCGTTCATTGGGCTCGCGAAGAAGGTTGGCTAGTTTTATATGTTCCTAGTGGACGTCGGTGGACACATGGAGGGTTCTTCTTTAAAAACCCTCAAACAGGACTTTGGGACACACCCGTTCAGGCTGAAGATGTTCTGAGAGTGAGGACTTTTCTTGCTACTTAAGACTTAGATTGAAGTACTGGCGTGTTTTTTTCAGGATCTTCTAGTGCAGTTGTCATGATTATGCAGGTCCAAATTTCAATTGTTTTCTTACTGAAGTCTTTGGGATCGCTACCTCATGTTTTAATTTTCGTCTTTTCTAACTCTCAAACCTTGTACTTGCATCAGATTTAGACATGCAGTTTAATGATGTATTTCCTAATTCAGTTGATGTATGTTAATTCTTACTAAACCTTGTTGAGAATCTTGACAAGGGAAATGATCTCTCATGATCATGATTATTTAGGAAATGTTTTGCCAAGGGTTTACCGTTTTGTGAGGAGCTTTCAGGAGATGATGTGAGGACTTAGGATAATATATAATGCTTAACAGTTGACTTATATACTTTTCTTTGGCGGGGTGGTTTGGACCAGGATTTTCTGAAGTACAATGAGATCCGGTTAAGACAATTGCCATGCCAAATATCTGAACCTATACCGTTGGGAGAGGGCGTTGGTGTTGGGATGGCTAAAGGTGCTGATTCCATGAGGATGTCTGATGGTTCTACTTTATACGACTTAATTGATACTGGAATCAAGCACACTCATGCGGCTGTTGGGGTGGTAGTTCGTTTAAGAAAAGAACTATCGCTTGTGAAAGATATTCCTGTGCTCATTGCTATTGATCAAGTGAGACACAAATCTACATCTACCCTTTATTTGATTTCTAAAATTAAGTTTTTTGGATGAATTAAATCTTCCAAAATTAATTTAGTAGCAATAATGATTGTTACTTCTTGTCCAGTATAACAACTGGTTTACATTCAGTGAGTATGAAGAACCAGTGACTGTTCGTTCAACTCGACCAATACATGCTAGAGAACTTGCAATGGTTAGTACTACTTCTTTGGATTGAAAATATTGTGTTCTAGTTAATACTGTTTATTACAATGCATTGGGCATTCCTAGAATATCATATCGGTTTTTGTGTTTGGTAACTTACCTCGTCCATTTTAGCTAGCCCTTCTACTTCCATCGTTTTTGTAGTCCCTTTGCCCTGAAATTTCAATTTTTTCTGTGAAACTCATGTCCTTTACTTCTTTTACTTATTTTTCTGGTTAGATGTTAGAGACTAAAATATGACAGATAGGGCGAAATGACTCAAAAAAGGAAAGTAAAGTTGAAAGAATTATGGAATGAACAATGTTTTCATGTATACAAGTGAAGAAATATAATAGTTATAGCTTTTTGTGGGAGTATTTCTTAGTTACTTATTATTTTGCTGCGTGTTTCAAGTTTCAACTATGTTTTCTCTTAATCTTTTTTTATTTGATTTTTCCTATCTTTTCTTTTCCTATTTCCCATTTAGATTAGCTTTGGAAATGCATGGTTCAATTTTATTTTGATTGGTCTTTGATTATCCCATAAAAAAGAAAAAGAAAAAACAGGACAAAGAACGGGTTTAAGGCAATGGGGCTTATTAATAGAATATCAGAGTTGGGGAGTACAAATAGACCATCAGGCGAAAGAGAATTGATGACTCATTCAATAATATTATGTCAATGGCACAACTCGACCAGTGAGTTAAAAATGGAAAACCCAAGTTTGACAATTGTTCAGAAGTTTGGTTCTAAGTGGTTGGAGGATGTAAAAGTTAGGTTCAAGTACACGTTTGGCTCAAATTTAGTTGTGTGTAGTAGGTTCTTGAAACTTAAATTTATAATAAGTTCTAAATTTTTTTATGTTGTGTCAGGATAGAAGAAGATTTGAATCATATTCTTTGAAGTACGAATTACACCAAACGCATTTGTAATTACAACCTTTCTGTGATTTTCAACAGTTGGAAGGCCATTATTTTTTAGTTTCTGTTGGGGAGGGCCCTCTTGTCCCTTGCCCTTAGGTTGTTCTCTTTTGCTATATGAAAATACATGTTTCTCATTGAAAAAAAAAAAAATCTTTGAAGTTGTGCTTTTGCAACGTCTACTTGGAGTTTATTTATTTCTTTGTTTTAGTCCGTTTAGCCATTGAGATTGAGGGAGATGGTTAAAGAGTTCCTTCCCTTCTACCCTTTTGCGAGAGGGAGAGGTTCCTAATTCCTATGGCCAGTTGGGGTTGGTGCTTAGATGTGGAGTCTCAGTAGGAGAGGAACAACATATTCTTTAGAGGAGTTGAGAGGGGGTTCTTGTGACATTTCGTTACTTTGTTTCCATGTATCTCTTTAGGTGTTATTGACGAGGTCTTTTTATAATTATTTTCTAAGGCTTATTCCTCTTGATTAGAGTCATTTATCTCTTAAAGGAGTTCTCTTTCTAGCCTTGGTGTTTTTGGATGTCATTGTATTATTTCAAAGTTGACTCTTTTTAATTATTTTTATTATTTTATTACCGTTACTTTTTTACTTTAATAGTGTGTCTGAACTCTGAAAACCAACTTATTAGTTTTTGGATTCTCAAGTTCATAAACTTTCTCTTGTGTGTCTAAATTGGTTTCTAATCTAAATAGGTTTCTAATCTATGAGACACTATTCAGAGTTCAAGGACTTGTTAAACTCAAAATTAATAACTTAAAAGACATTAAAAGCTCTTGCAGTTTGGAAATGTGTGATATTTTTAAAGTAAAGGTGCCTTGTACCCATTGGACTCGGCTTTAAAAGTTTCAACAAAAGATTTTTTTTTCCAATCAATGATGAGAATTTCTAATCTTTCGCAGGTAAAAGCTTTTAGGTCTATGATGCATGACGATATGATGGTTGGTGCTTTCTCCCATTCAACTGCGGTAGGAAAGTTGCGTCAAGACTTGCCAGATGTTCCTCTAGGTGCACGTGTTAATTTCCCTCGCTACAGTCTTGATGAAGCGGCTTCTGTTTTCCACTACTACCTCAGGTATGCTTATGTGGTTCTTATTCTGAAAGAAAACTAATTTCACTGAAATAAATTAAGAATTTAATATAAAATGAAAAAATGAATGTTACAAAAGATTTGTGTGATCAAGGATTTAGAATAAGCCCCCTATTTGGCTATTAGAGTAAATCAGAGTTTTAAAAAGATGGTATGCTAACTCCCGTCTTTTGACCTATATTCTAAAAGCTTTCTTATTTCGACGTTCTCAAGTCTTATTGATACTGGATGGACTAGAAAGCTTGTTGATTAGCAACCTACCTAGGAGAATCAAGTAGGTATAGACGCCTACTAATGAGTTAAAGCCATTTGAAAAAAATCGAAATATAGGAGGGACTATAGTCAAGAAAACTACCAGAATTTCTCCTACTGCGGTAAATGCTTGCTTAGAGAGTAGTTAAAGAAGGAAGAGTGTTAAGAAAAACAACTGTATTGGAAAACTATCAAGAGTTCCATCAACCCTTGGAAGTTCTGTTGCTGCAGATTAGAGTTTCCTTGGCCAAAACAATAGGTAGTTCGTAGTTGCATAATTTTCAGTTGACAAGGTAGGGACACCGCTAACTGCTAAGATTGAGGATCCCTTTTGTAATTGTACATTATTGGCCGTCTCAAAACCTTAATTGGTGGAATGGTTGATGAAGTCTAATCGCTTACGTGAGTCTTTTCTATGGGTAAACATTCAGTACATTTTAGGGGATTAATAGTAATGAACAGGATGCGTATTACTTCATAAAGATCTGTAAGATGAATGACGCCTATCTCTTTTTTGTCTAAAAGTTGAAGTTGCATTTGCATATGTAGACTCGTCTGCTTGGTCGCATACTTGGCATGTTTTCATTAGCTCACAGCCTGGTTTTTATACAAATGTTGCATTTGCTAAGTAAGTTGTTTGTTTTCTTGACAGACAAAGACTGATACGTCGTGAAGCCTTTTCAGAGGAAGGCTGGAAAAAGATATATTATTTGTCGAATGGAAATGGAGCGGAAATGCGGTGGTTGGCACCGTTGATGCGGTGACAACGATGAGGCCGATTTCCTTCCTGCCTGCTTGACTGTGGACTCGGTACCATTGCTTAGTTCTCATGCAGATTCCTTCCCTCAGAATCAGATACCCCTAACCTTCTCACTCACTATTCTACATATCATGAGTTTGCTGCCCTCTAATACGGAGTCCACTGTTTGTATTTGTAAGTTAAGGGCCACATCGGAGAATTAACCTTTTTGTAGGGCACAATTTCTATAGTCTTACCTGCCTACACTTTTGTTTTTATTTTTTCTTTTAATAATATATTTTTATATGCATTATTCAGTAAGCTGTCATCTTTAATGGAAAAACTTGAGATACTTGCCCATTTTGGTCATTCATTTTGCAATCCATGTCCATAGTCTTCCGCATTTTCCTTTTCTATTTATTTCATTGTTGGCCGAAATACCATTGTCCTTCAACTCTATTTTGATCTACAACTTTTACCATATAAATTTTAGTTCCTGAGCATGTCTCTCAATTACCATATCAATTTTAGTTCATGGATGTTGGCATAAGCATAGTTCAAGCTCAATCAATGGAGGCATAAAAGATCATGGACTCTTACAAATGGCTATTGTCTTTTCTTTTATATATACACACAATTATAGGGTTTAAGAATTGAACTTCAATCTTTAAAAAGGAAAGTCATGTAATTATTGTAAAGTTCAATTTGATCATTGTCTTCTATTCGAAACATATAATTTAGGTAACATGAGTATTGAATACGTATACCATAAAAGAAGGCATTAGTAGAATATTGAAATTGTCAATATTTGTTTTAATATCCTAGTACTTTCGAGAAAAAAATGTTTCTAATGTCAATGTAGAGATCAATTTATTTGAAGCTTTCTAGTAGGGGTGTATTGGATTAGGTTAAGGAGATTTTTTGGACCAAAATTTTTTATTGATCAAATTGACAACTCAAACGACTCAGATAGATCTGCAACCCAACCCTTAAAATTTGGATTTGGTTATTGGGTTATTTAATTATTCTCTCTTCTTTTTTTGAAACACTCTTTAATCTTTATAAACTTAAAATACTTAAATTTGTTACGACATATACTAATAACTAAAATTTCACAAAACTCAAATGTTAAATATCAAAATTCAATATAACTATTATAAACTTAATAACGATATGTATGAATTATAATATTTATAAGTTATAATATATATTTTAAAAATATTATAAATTAGGTTTGGGTTAACCATAAATTTAAAAGATGCAACCTAAATCTAACACAACCAAAAAAAAAAAAAACATAAAAATTCAATCAATCTCAATCCCAAATAAAAACTAACCAGACAAACACTTATAAATTTGGGTTTGGTAGTCAAGGATTGGATTATTTGAACATCCCTACTTTGAGTTAAAAAATCGTCTTAGTTAAAATAAATTACATAAATATCATTTTTTTTTTTCATATAGACTGTTCCCATTTTTACACCAATTTTATCAAAACAAAATTAGAATATAAAACATAACATCAAGTTAATGCATAAAATACTACAAAAACTTCAAGGGTGTGTTTGGGGGAGGGAAAGAGTTATGGGGGAAAATGATTATGATAATCCTAGTATTATGATAATATGTGTTTGGGGGAAGATTTATTATTGATAGTGTTATGATAATATGTGTTTGGGGGAAGAATTATTATTGGTAGTGTTATTATAATATGTGTTTGGGGGAAGAAATATGAAATGTAGTGTTATAATAGTATGTGTTTGGGAAAGGGATTACTATAGTAGTGTTATAATAATGTGTTTGGGGAAAGAATTATTATAATAGTATTATTATAATATGTGTTTGGGGGAAAGATTATTATTATAGTATTATTATAAAATGTGTTTGGAGGAAGAGTTATGATTGTAGTATTATTATAAAACTTGTTTGGGGCAAAGATTACGTTAATTAGATTTATGTTATTTTTTTTAAATAAGGAATGTTAATATAAGAATAAAAAATATATAATTTTTTTTTCATGATCAATATTCAATTATGTAATTAGAATAATCTAAACATAATTCTGTAACTAGGTTTTGAAAATATAATTCTCTTAGGTTATGTCGTCCAAAATTAATTCGTAAATCCGTAAATTCATTAGCGTATTTAAACCAAATAATTTCCACGTATTAGCAACTTATAAATATTGTAAAAAAAAAACTTGAACGAAAACACTACATTAATAGGATAATACAACAATTCATACCATTACATTTTAAAGCGAAACGAAAATACAAACTAATTAACTTCAACAGAATTTAAAGTTCGTTATATAATAAGACATAACAAGTTAGAAGAATAACATATAGTCCAAGTAAGAAAAGTTTCATTAATACAAATAAAACAAACTAACTAGTCATCGGTTTTCTTGAAGAATGATGCTGCAGTACGGGTACTTCATATTGTCGGGAACTTCAAGGAAAGCTTTCATGTCATCGACGTTACGCATAAGTATACGCATTAAGCGACACCTATCCATCAATGTGAGCTCAGGGATGGCCTCCAAATGTCGAACAATCTCTTGACGTGTTTGGGTAGCATCTTGACGTTGTAGGATAGGCCATTCAGCAATGCGATGAAGTTGTTCATTTCCATACTCAATGGCAGTACGAACTATGTCCCCACTATCTGTGGCATGTCCTGGACGTTTCCGCTTAGACCCGCTTGAAACATTTCTACGTTCACTGACCCTAGCGGTTCTTGTTTCCATCAAATCATCAGGCGACATGTTCAATCCCGGACTGTACATTGGCTGAAAGTCCGTATCTGGCATAGCATCAGCAGCAAATGCGTCATACCCAGGAGGATCGTTTGACCCAATGTCCGCAAAACTCTCAGCCCGACCTCCTGTTGCACGATCTTTGCCAAACACGTACGACAGTTCGTCATAGTGGACAAACGACTTATTAAGGAGGCCTTTCGCCGCCGGATGACTCTGTATAAGTGCAATAATAAATTATTAGTCCATGTATTCAAATAATCAAACAAGTGTTCAAATATCTAGTAACGCACCTTTACCCAATCGTCAAAGACTTCTTTCTCAGCGACGATGCATTTTTTTTCATCATTCCACCCAAAACCACTACAGTTTGGGCCACGCATCTCCGCAAGTGCGTGAAACATTCTCTTCATCAATTTGATTCGACTATCGATGGTTGAAGCATGGATATTAGAACCTGGGATCTTGAACGCCATCATTCTCGCCAGCTGATTTAAGTACCCGGGACGAAAGGTCCCATTGTCGAACCTCCACCCACCAACATTGACCAACTCCACGAGGCACTCCACGAGGCCTGCCTCTTCCTCTTTAGTCCAAGTATGTTTAGGTAGTCTCGATGAACTTGTCATGCTAGACGTAAAACGCAAAACATATTAGTTTCATTAAGTTCCGTATGATTAGATAACATACATATGATTAATTTCATAGTACAATGAACTCCTGCTGAAAAACAGTTTGGCAGTAAGTTAATTGGTTAACCAATACATTCAAAATAATCATGTTACAAAAACTATGACAAAATAAGACTTATTGGCAGAACTACTTAAGTATGAAAATGAACGGGGAACATTTAATTTTTCTATTGGTTACGCAACTCCCATTCAGTAAACATTTCTTCTGCAAGGTTGTCCCTCCATTGACTCCACTCATTCGACGTCTCTATGTAATGTATGTCATCCGCGGCAGTAGTCGCGTGGGTGGAATCAACCTCATCTATGTTGTCTTCTATATCAAAGTTTGTCATCTCCCTATTGATAAGGTTGTGGAGGAGACAACATGCGAGTATTGTGCGACATTGAACTTCTACAGGATAGTATGACTTTCCCCGCAGTATCGCCCATCGACCCTTCAAGACACCGAATGCTCTTTCGATTACATTACGAGCAGAAGAATGTTTCATAATGAAGAACTCTTTCGACGTTGAAGGTGCATTTTCAGGGCCACGCCATTCTTGTAAGTGATAGCGTTGCCCTCTGTATGGTGCCAGGAAACCCTCCGCATTTCGGTACCCGGCATCAACCAAGTAGTAATAGCCTGTAATCACAATGCACGATTAAAATGTCGCAGTTGTTACTTCTAAAATTCCATTCATAGGTACAATGCCCTTGTTACTTACCCTTGGGCACCTTAAGCCTATTAGGTCTTGAAAGGGCATCACGGAGGATGCGTGAGTCCGCAGCTGATCCTTCCCAACCGGCAAGTACGTAAACAAAATCTCCTTTCGTGTCACACACGCCAAGTACATTTGTGGCCACCTCCCCCTTGCGTGTTCTATACCTAGCCCGGTCACTTGCTGGAACGTTGACTTTTATGTACGTGCCATCTAATGCACCTAGGCAATTCTGCACCGCATAACTAAAAATTATTGAGAAGAACTAACGTCGTTGTGTTGGAAGTACGTAGTTCGAGACAAATGTGTACCTCAAACCACCTCCATCTTTGATCTGTGCATTCATTAGGCACTGGTTGTGGTTTTTTCAACAGCTCGTCATGAAGTCGAATGACAGCCAACAAGACCATGTTGAAATGGCGGGAAATTGTCTCGCCCGACCGCATGAACTCTCGTTGAATGACACGATTTTTCACATCGTGCGCAAGAATGTGGAGGAACATTGCTACCATCTCCTCAACATCGACGACTTCCGTCGACGTTAGTCCAGCAATGGTCCTCAGTAGGTGACACAGAATGGCGAAACATCTTCGGTCCATTCTCGTACTTTGGCGACAGACAAGGTCTGACCCATGAATCATGCGAAAGTAAGCTAACTGTCTAATCCTATGCCTAGTTTCATACGGGATGTGCGTTATCCTCTTCGTATCGTTCTTCAAGAGCTCCAACATTAGTAACAACTGTCGTTGGGATGCTATGAACGCATTTACAATAGACGCCAACTCATGTTCATCCATTATAAATTATAGATTCACACCCTGTTGGAAAATAATCCTAAGAACGTGTTAATTTGAAATGTTGTTAACGTAATCACCTACTACCAATCTAGGTTTTGAAATTTTGGAAATATCTTCAAAGGTAAACTAAGTTAATATGTTTACAAATTAAGTAATTGACTTGTACTACTTTTTTGAAAATACGTTCGTGGAAACTTCATTACGTATATTTGGAAACCCATTTTTTTAAACTAATTATGTGTTCGTCCATTAGAAACGCATTTAGAAGCGACACAAATGCGAAAATATGTTTTGAAATTTTATTTAATTTCAAATTAATTGTAAATAGTTTGTAAAATTATGTTTATAAATATACATTTTTTTTACATTAATTATGGGAGTTTAAACTAATTTTTGTTTCTTAAATAATAATAATAATAATAATAAACATAATTTATTTGAATGACAAAAAAAAAAAAAAGGTGCTATTTGTAAATTAATTGAGAGATTTTATAAAATTGGTTTATAAATTAATTGAGAGATTTTGTAAAATTGGTTTATAAATAGAATTTCTTTACATTATGTTTATAAATATACATTTTTTAGGAGTTTGTAAAATATATTTGCCATTAATTTGTTGTAAAGTAATTGAAGGAGTTTCTAAATTAATTTTTTTGTAAACCAAAATGTTTGTAAATTAACTAGGGAAGCTCCATTCTCGCAACTTATGTCTTGCCAATTCTCGCAACTTATGTCTTGCCAAAATCTCAACATTTTCAGGGAAGAACTGAGAACCCAACTCTTGTTTTAGTCTATCCCATGCGTCGATCATGCATCAACCCTCTTGGACGTCCATGGATTGGGACCTCCACATAATTTGGCGTCTTCTATCAAGTGCATTAGTCCCAAAATGATCCTTCAATCTTCAATTCTAGAGTATTTTTCCATGTCAAAGATGAAAATTTTTCAAGTTTTTACATCACAAGCCCACAAAAGGGCTTAGGCTGTGTATCTTTATCCTGTTCGTTTAGGCCACCCCTACAGCTAGGGCTTGATTCCCACCACCCTCATAGTGAGGTTCACCCTTGCACTTATGTCTACGATTTTGGCTCTGGCAACTTTGAGAGCAGCTCTAAATCTTTGGACAAATCGATTATCATATGCATGAGTAACTTTTGGGAGTTGTCTAACTCTCCTACTCGTTCCATATGGGTGACAAAGCCTGTCGAGCTATCTCTATGCTCGAGGTTAACAGGTCTTTCGACTTTCACTTCTAGCGTGTCAATTCTCATCATCAATTCTTTGATGGGTATTCCGTCTAAGCGGTTAGCTACTACATCGATTCTGCTGGCCTTGTCAGATACTTTCTGTAGCCAAGTCTCTAAGAATTGAACTTAATTAAAGACTTCAATCAAATATAGCATCTGCTCTTCCATCTCGACCAACTAGTCAACGTGGGACTTACCTAATTGTTTCGTAGCCGACATGATTATAGCTTCTTAACTTCACGGGCCAACTTGGCTATGATACCAATTGTCACGGTCACACTTTTGGAAGTGTCACAAGGCGATCATGTGGCACTTGTTCCCCCTTGAGAACAAGTCAATCAATTAGAATCCAAACAGTCGATGGTACAATGGATGTATTTCGCGAACTCCACTCTCTTGATCTTAAGAATAAGTTTTAGAAAATGGGTTTAAAGAAAAAAGTTTTTGAAAACGTTTTAAAGCATGTTTGAGAAAAGAGATGACATTATAAGGCTATAAACAATAAGGGACAACAAGAATATTATATCTTATAATTCATGGGTATTAAGGTATGATGATAAGTCTTACCCCCATATGGTATATTCTGAACAAAAAAGGAACTGACAGACTTGCATATGCTAATGTGCGAGATGACATACTCAATAAAAATATTTTAAAAAATAAAAAGGTAATACAAGTTGTTGAAGTGATCATGTGGCCACAGGCAACACGCTCTGGACAAGCATGACCGTGACTCCTTGCATCCTAGCCCATGGTGGTCACATGACTATTGCGTACTAACCTCATAGATGTCTTGCATGCGCACACACTGCTTGGTTGCACCCTTTTGCTTTGCACACTCACGGACCCTCAACTACACAACCTTATGCTGGCTAGTAGTTACACATGCATGTAAACCTCGTGGATGACCTTACACACGACAGCAACACGTGCTCTCTTGTTCACACTCTAACTTTGTTCGACTGCCTATGCGTGCAAGCTAATCTCATAGACAGCCTCCCATGCACGCCTACTGTCTTTCGGAATGCTTGGACACCTGCTTGCTGCGCGTTCGATAACCTCCTTGGTGCTGCAATATTTCACCCAAAAATTCAACACTTGACTTTGAACTTGAATAACTTAAAAATCTACTACTCATATTGGGAAAAATCCTTCTACAAACTTGTTTCAAAACCTTTAAACTTGCTTACCTCCAAGTTTCTGCCTTACACTTCATGTTGATCTCCAGATATGCTTAATCCTTTGCAACATGCCCAGATTGCCCCAAAGCAGCACAAATCTTGAAATTCCTTCAACTTTCAAGCATCAATCTTCAAAGATTTCTTCTCAGCAACCCTCAATCATCATCTAAATTCACCTAGTTTTGAATTTTCTCAAGAAATTTGGTCTTTGCATAGGAGGAAAATGATAGAAATTCTTCATCCTTCAAGCCCTATCTATAGGCCCCAAAACAATGTGCTTCAATCAACATTCCTCCCATTTGTCGACCACTTAACATAATTTTAATTTATTCTTAATGCCTCGCTTGCCTACTACTATCTTGGAAGACTCCCAACTCAACACCAAGCTCAACCTTTTAAACATCTCATGGCCACATAACCTTTAGAGCATACTTATGCTCGATCATCTAGCACTTAGCTCCATACTTTCTTTGGCTGCATGACTTTGAAGGCAAAACTCAAAGCATAAACCTAACTTGGCCACACATTATTATTTGGGTAGAATCATTTTGGTCGCTTAGTCGTCACTCATACTCAACACATGGTTCAAATCTCAAGCATATGAAAATATTTCAAGATATCTTTTGTTAATGAATAGAGGAGCCTTTTATAGGCTAAAAGTTTAACAAAATTAGGAGTTAGTTAATTTGAGAACTAACTTTGATTTGAATTAGTTATTTTAGAATAACTCCAGACACAAGAATGAGAAGCCCTAGCCAAAATCAAGAAGCTTAAGAAATAGCTAAAGAAACATTTATGAACTCAAAGAAGCATCAAGAATGGAAGATGTTCTACCTCAATAGGTTTGCTCACAACTTACTAACTGGACCGACTTGCAAACCTGCTTCACTTGAACACATAACCTTCAATCATATGCTTGATTTTGGACTCATGGCTCAAGCTCTAGCCCCCTTGGCCACCCACCCTATGTCAACACCAAGGCCTCTTGGTTACATAGTGGCATTGTCCTAGGTGTCCAACTCTAGAGGATTTCTTCCTCCCTTTCCAACTTAGTCTAACATAACCTTAGGTTCACTTAGGCACACTTTTTCTTAATTATAAATGACATTAACATAATAACATCACCAAAGCACATAATGAAACTTAAACAAGTTAAAAGGGAAGACTTGGGTTGACATTGATCATATGCCATAACTACTAACGATAAACTGTGACAGTCGTGACCATTAACTACAAATGATTAACCACCCACAAGTTGAACAACAATTCTCTATGAATGATTGACCACCTGTGACTAATGACATACCAACATTGTAGTCAATAGAATGGTTACAACAAGATTACAGTGACCATTAACAAAACGAACGCCTAGAAGCCTGTGATCATCAACAATCGTTGTCAGCTGATCGCTCATGGTCATTGACCCTTGGAATCTTTTTTTCCCCTTTGGTACCGTTGTCCTCCTTTTTTCCTTTCTTTCGTCCTTTCTAGATTTTTCATTCCTATCCAATTCTTCATTTTAACAACAATAACCATTCTTCCACTAGCATCCATTGAATTTAAAGCAAAAATGAGTTTGTTAACAATGTTTTTATAAAACTCAATTTCTAAATTTTTTTAGCTACTAAAATTAAATTTATTGTAAATATTACTAAATCATTGTCATGTAACATTATTCCATGACAATTAATAGGGCAAAAAGATTAAATTAGGAGAACAAAAGGGATAACTAAAGCAAATCTTATTTTAGAATGAAAATATTAAATATTTATTTCAAAATTATATATATAAGATCAATTTACATATACTACATGTTATGAAATTCACAAAACAACCAATAAAAAAAGGGAGAAATTCAAGAAATCGAAATCTGAACATAAATAACTTGAACACAGCTTTAAAAACCTAAAAACCCCAACTTTTGATTTTAAACCTGATAGAATGTACACATTCTAATTGAAGTTAATCCTTCTTTGATAAAACTATTGTTGGTAAACTTCAATTAGAGTGCATGTAATCTATCGGTGATAAACTTCTATTATGAACAAAGCAATCAGTTATAGACTTCCATAAAAATCCATATAATCTATTAGTAATAGAATGTTGTCAATAGACGGGTAGACTGTCACTATAATGACACATTTTCATGGACAGTTAACTACATGCACAAGGATGTTAACAATCACATGCACAAGGAATACTTTTATGGCAAGTCAACTAAGTAAAGACGTGTGCAGAGGATGATATTATCATCGGAGTGGAAAAATGAATCACAATAGAATAACAGTAAACTATTGGAATCGATAAAACATACAAAATTCTGCCATTCAGGCTTCAGATTTGAATCCTTGCACTTTCATGGGGTTGGTTAGCCCGAGAAAAAGTCTTAACGAAAACCTAAATAATAACTTACGTACAAATCCAGTAAATTACAAAAACAAACTTTACCCAAGCCAAAAATTTGGGTTGGGGAAAAGAAATACAAATAGAAAGTAAGTTAAGGTGATCACCTATGTCTATGTTGTCGAAAACTGGAGAGAGATGTATTTGTGTTCTTCCCCACATTCATTTCTTCCTTCTTTCTAGAACGGGGACAGAGGCCTCTTTTCAAGAGTATACAAGAATTAAGACTTTTAAGTTTCTGATTGTGTACCTCTCAACTCCACCATTATTTCAGAGTGGATGCAAGCATTATCTTCAAAACTAGTCCGTCCCACCGGAAGGAATTCAGGTTAAAACGGAGACTGGCAGAGAGGGCAAGTTGATTTATGTGAAGTCGAAAACCATTTATAAAGGCATGCTGAATGGAACTTGTGTTTGCAGGTCTTGCATGCCAAGCGAGGAATGCTGTGGTTGACTGTGTGAATTACACTGTAACAAATGGGACACTCTTCAACTCCTTCAAACTCCTTGTCAAAATTACGCTTCCATATCCTTATTGCTTCAGCTAAAGCACCATTCTGCATCACACAAGGGAAATCTATATCATCCACTATTTTCTCAAATGCCCCTATATACCTGACCCTAGTCATGGAGGTTCATCATAAGAACTTAATTCTATCTGGTCGCTGCCTTCAAAAGGAATCTTATTCTTATTGTTATGTTGTCACTTGAGAGAGTCAAACTCTGACCATCTATTGGTCTCTCCACAAAGCATTTCCTACTCCTAACAATTGATCGTTCACATCTTTCACACCTAACCCAATACATGAAATACCTGATCTGAAGTTTCATATTTAATGTAGATCTATCTATTGAATGCATCCATATATGTATATATATATATAATTACTTACCCTTTTTTTAAGATGACAGCTAAGATTCTGAATCCTTTCAGGCAATATAGATACACACACACACACGACAAATACAAATACCTGATTACGGACAAATGACATCATTGATAATAACCACTTCCGCTGCTTAACTTCACTGATTCCCAAGCTCCTCATACAATCAACATCAACGTGCCTTAGTGGATATGATGAAGGAAGACGAATTACTAGGTCCATCCCCGTCTCATCCTTAGTATAAGTAGCAATTACCTCATTGGCTGATTTACTTACAACAACTGAGAAATTTTCATCAGCAAATTCTGCTTTTTTTATCTGCAGCCAAGAAAATATTTTTGTAAACAATTGATAGCATTGAACTTCAAAATTAATATATATATATAATATATATTCATGAGTGTCAGAGCCAGGTTGCAAGCACCTTAACTAATCTCACCCAGGACAACCCATCCAACTTTACAACATTTGGGAGTCAGGGAAACTGGTAAAAAATTAATTCTTAGGTATGTGGTTACCATGGATTGGACCAAGACATCTTATCCATTTATTAAATTTGTCTCCTTCTTTACTACTAGATCAACTCATGATGGTTCCCAAACAAATAATATTCAACGCAGGTGCTTCATGTGGTGTGTAACCTCGCTTTTTCCTTTGTCGTAATCTCGATGAAAATACCCATTTTGATTCACATGAAGGTTATAGTTTTGCTGTCTTATGCGACTCCGCATTAGCATTTAAGCATGGCCCCTTGGTTGACTGACCAATTTTATGCAACGGTATAAGCATATGTTGGACTTTTGCATCAAAAGAAATTAAAAAATTGTACCAAAGGCCAGATTTGACCTACCTTCTAAAAGCTTAAGTTCTTGCGTCACCAAAAAGTCAAATTTCGGAATCAACATGTTGCGTATGCGTGTTGATACTCAATTCTCATTTTACTTGCTCTCGCTACTCTTTTTCAATTTTTTTTAGCTCCCCTCCTTTAGACATATTCGTTTAAACATGTTGAATTGAGTAGTGAAACTCGATAGGGAGCAATGAGAATTAAAAAAAAAATATATATATAATAATGAAAAGAGAAACGATAATTACACTAATGAAACTTGATTTACCCATTGTTAGAATTAGTAGGGCTTTGCCCTTAGAGTATTTTTGGAAAAAAATAATATATAAGATTTTATTTCTTAAGTATTTCCTAAATCTTTTCTTTTCTTACTCCTATTGTACTCTATTTATTCTCTTCCTTTGTACCTATTGTTTTCATAAGAAAAATAATAAAAACTAAAGTACCGTGATTTTTCTCCCGGTTCTCGATTTTCCACGTAAGTCTCGGGTTGTTGTTAATTGCTTTCAATATGGTATCAGAGCAAAGCAATAACGAAACCCTAGAAAATAACCTAGAAACCCAGATTGAAACTGAACCCATCACCGTCGCCGACACTGCTGCCGGGATCGCCGCCGTCTGACCAGAAGATGCCTCACGCGCCGTTCCTATCCAATGCATGGGCCCACACACCGTCGCCTTTTCATCTCACCGCCCAGCCCATTCCCTTCTACGCACCGTCGGATGTCCAACCGTCAAACCCTTCTGGCCATCCGCATCATCATGCGCCGCCTATGAGCTCCGGACAGCAACCCTCAACCGTAAATCTGTACGGAAAGCATCCACTGTACATTGACTCTTTACAGCAACCGTTGTTTTCTGGTAATGGAATTGATCAACCCCAGAACAGATCGGACATTGAAGCGGGCGAGTCTTCGACGCATTCCAAACCAACCGAGTTGCCGATGTATTTCAAGAACACGGTAACTTCGTTCCCTAATTTACCGTCAAATTATATAACTGGCTCTTTGGGTTCGTCTACAGGGAATTTTTCAGGTGAAAAATTAAATGGGCCAAAATTATTTTTCTTGGTCCCAATCAATAAAGATGTTCCTCGAAGGTCGCCACCAGTTCGGCTTCTTAACTGGAGAGACTGTACGTCCTCCACCAGGAGACGCCTTGGAACGAAACTTATTCGGTCCATGTTATTAATAGTATGGAACCACAGATCGACAAGCCTCTACTATATGCAGCCACAACAAAAGATTTGTGGGATACAACTCAAACCCTTTACTCGAAACGACAGAATGCCTCTCGGTTGTATACACTGCGAAAACAGGTCCATAATTGCAAACAAGGGACCCTGGACGTGACTACCTATTTTAACAAGCTCTCTCTCCTCTGGCAAGAGATGGATTTGTGCATAGAGACAATTTGGGACACACCAAATGACGGTACACAATATGCTAAACTTGAAGAGGCTGACCATGTTTATGACTTCCTTACAGGACTTAATCCCAAATTTGATATTGTTTGTGGTGGTATACTCGGACAAAAACCTCTTCCCTCCTTAATGGAAGTTTGTTTTGAAGTCCGCCTGGAAGAGAATCGCACTAATGCCATGGGTGTACTGACTACCCCTACCGTTGGCTCCGCTACCTTTAGCGCTCAGTCCTCAAATCATGACAATGACAAGATTAATGGGAAATCAATTCCTGTGTGTGAGCACTGCAAGAAACAATGGCACACCAAGGATCAGTGTTGGAAACTCCACGGTCGCCCCTAGGAGGCAAGAAATAGTCCTCCAACGAGAAACAGAACTCAAGACGTGCCTACATTAGTGAGACTACCCCTGCCAGCACTTCTCAATCAACTTATCCTACTACAAGCCAGACCAAGACTCCGACTCTGGGTGCCATTGCTCAGTCAGGTATGCCTCAGTCCCTTGAGCTTATTAGCGTTGATGGGAAGAACCCCTGGATCTTAGACTTGGGGACTACAGATCACTTGACAGGTTCTTCGGAACACTTTATCTCGTATGTCCCGTGTGCTGGTAATGAAAAAAATCTGAATAGCATATGGCTCTCTAGCTCCGATTGCTGGCAAAGGACAAATAGTTCCCTTTGACGGTTTTGCTCTCCAAAATGTTTTGCATGTCCCTAAACTGTCTTACAATTTGTTATCTAAAAGCAAGATCACTCGTGAGTTGCATTGTAAAGCTATCTTCTTACCTGAATCGGTTTATTTTCAGGACATGAGCTCAGGGAGGACGATTGGCACTACCCGGCATAGTAGGGAATTTTACATCCTTGATGATACCTCCTGTAGTAGTTTGTCTAAGGTTAGTTTACTGTCATCCTACTTTAGCACTTCTGAACAAGACTGTATGTTGTGGCATTTTCGACTAGGCCACCCAAACTTTACATATATGCAATATTTATTTCCCCACCTCTTTTCTAAACTTGATGTCTCTTTTCTATCTTATGATGTGTGTATCCGGGCTAAACAACATCAGATCTTTTCCCTCACAACTATATAAACCTACACAACCGTTTACCCTAATCCATAGTGACGTTTGGGGTCCTTTCAAGGTCACCACCTCATCGGAAAAGCGGTGGTTTGTAACTTTCATCGATGACCATACCCGTCTTACCTAAGTCTACCTTATCATAGATAAATCCGAGGTTTCATCCATTTTCCAAAACTTCTATCATACTATTGAAACACAATTTCATACAAAAATTGCAATTCTTCGGAGTGATAATGGTCGGGAATTCCAAAACCATAACCTTAGTGAATTTCTAGCCTCCAAGGGGATTGTTCACCAAACCTCATGTGCCTACACTCCTCAACAAAATGGAGAGGCCGAACGAAAAAACCGTCACCTTGTGGAAGTAGCTCGTTCCCTTATGCTTTCCACTTCCCTTCCATCATACCTGTGGGGAGATGCTATTCTTACAGCCGCTCATTTAACCAATAGAATGTCTTCTCGTATCCTCCACCTTCAGACTCCCTTAGATTGTCTTAAGGAGTCTTACCCCTCTACTCGCCTTGTTTTAGAGGTTCCTCTTCGTGTGTTTGGGTGTACCGCTTATGTCCATAATTTTGGCCCTGATCAGACCAAATTTACCCATCGAGCTCAGGCTTGTGTGTTTGTTGGATATCCCCTTCACCAGCGCGATTATAAATGTTTTCACCCGCCGTCTAGGAAATACTTTGTCACTATGGATGTTACTTTCTGTGAGAATCGACCCTACTTTTCCGTTAGCCATCTTCAGGGGGAGAGTGTCACTATGGATGTTACTTTCTGTGAGAATCGATCCTCATTCCATAATCTTAACCACAAACCAAGTTCCCTGGAAAACATATTACAGGAGGAATCTCATAAAGGAAGTTGGGTCCCCTACTAGTCAACCGCCGACTCCAGTCCAAGACTTCGAACCTAATCAAGACCAAGGTATGGAAAACCCTACAGAACGTTGTACTAATAATACGATGAGTGAGAATGACAGGTCTGATGTTACTATTCTTAAAAATATGGAAGAAAAGAACCATGGTGATGAGACTGAGGTTAGAATAGAAACCAGTAAAGATGAAGCAGAACATGGTCATACAAGGAAACTTGATGAGTATGATCATTCTCTTGACATTCCCATTGCTTTGAGAAAAGGTACTAGATCCTGCACTAAACATCCCATTTGCAACTATGTTTCCTATGATAATCTCTCTCCACAGTTTAGAGCATTTACAGCAAGCCTTAACTCTACCATAATACCGAAAAATATCTACACTGCTCTAAAGTGTCCTGAATGAAAAAATGTCGTTGTAGAAGAGATGAAGGCTATTGAAAAGAATAGAACTTTGGTGATCTGTGCTCTACCCAAGGGACATAAAATTGTAGGATGCAAATGGGTGTTCTCTCTCAAATACAAAGCAGATGGTACGCTTGATAGACACAAGACAAGGTTAGTTGCAAAGGGATTTACTCAGACCTATGGTATTGACTATTCAGAAACCTTTTATCCAGTTGCTAAGTTGAATACAGTTAGAGTCCTATTATCTGTTGCTGCGAACAAAGATTCGCCTCTATACCAGCTGGATGTTAAGAATGCTTTTTTGAATGGAGACCTTGTGGAAGAAGTCTACATGAGCCCCCGCCAGGATTTGAAGCCCAATTTGGTCAGCAGGTGTATAAACTCCAGAAATTCCTATATGGTCTGAAACAGTCTTCGAGAGCATGGTTTGACAGATTCAATACGTTTGTCAAGTCCTAAGGGTACAATCAAGGGCACTCTGACCATATTTTATTTACAAAGGTTTCCAAGACAGGGAAGATTGCTATTCTAATAGTTTATGTGGATGACATTGTTTTGACTGGAGATGATCAAACAGAAATCAGTCAACTAAAACAGAGAATGGGTGATGAATTTGAAATCAAGGATTTGGGAAATCTGAAATATTTCCTTGGAATGGAGGTGGTCAGATCTAACGAAGGTATCTCCGTGTCTCAGAGAAAAAACACCCTTGATCTGCTAACCGAGACAGGTATGTTGGGATGTCGTCCTGCTGATACTTGTCCTGATATTTCCTTTGCTGTGAGTGTTGTCAGCCAGTTTATGCAGGCTCCCTATGAGAAACATATGGAAGCTATTAACAGAATCCTGAAATACTTGAAAAATACACCTGGTAAAGGGTTGATGTTTAGAAAAACAAATAGAAAGACCATTGAGACATATACTGACTCGAATTGGGCAGGATCTGTTATTGACAGAAAGTCTACCTCCGGGTATTGTACCTTTGTTTAAGGCAATCTTGTAACTTTGAGGAGTAAGAAGCAAAGTGTTGTGGCCAGAAGCAGTGTTGTGGCCAGAAGCAGTGTTGAGGCTGAATACAGAGCTATGAGTCTGGGAATATGTGAGGAAATTTGGCTCCAGAAAGTCTTGTCAGATCTTCATCAGGAATGTGAGATGCCATTGAAGCTTTTTTGTGATAATAAAGCCGCTATTAGTATTGCTAACAACCCACTTGAACATGATAGAACTAAACATGTTGAGATTGATCGACATTTCATCAAAGAAAGACTTGACAATGGAAGCATATGCATTCCGTACATTCCTTCAAACCAACAGGTTGCTGATGTTCTCACCAAGGGGCTTCTCAGACCACACTTCGACCTTTGTGTTAGCAAGTTGAGACTCATTGATATTTACGTCCCAACTTGAGGGGGAATGTTAGAATTAGTAGAGCTTTGCCCTTAGAGTATTTTTGGAAAAAATAATATATAAGATTTTATTCTCTAAATATTTCCTAGATCTTTTCCTTTCTCACTCCTATTGTACTCTATTTATTCTCTCCCTTTGTATCTATTGTATTCATAAGAAAAATAATAAAAACTAAAGTATCGTAGTTTTTCTCCCGGTTCTCAGGTTTCCACGTAAGTCTCAGGTTGTTGTTAATTGCTTTCAATATTCATAATAAAGGATAATGGTTGATTGACCAATATCCTCTAAAAGTCCTTGGAAATATATTCTGCATCAGAAAGACCTTGTTAATAGTAACCCCAACCAGCAAAAAGAAGAAAAGAAAAGGAGAGAGAAGACGACAAAGTCAGAAAAGGCGGGAGGCAAGGAAAATAGACAGAAATGTCTCAACTACAGCTTTTTAGCTTGATACTTGGTTTGGCAACTACACTCTTCAACAAAACTTTAAAGCTCTATCAGTTCGCAGGTACAAAAAAAACATCTGTTGAGGTTAGGAATAGTGAGCAATGCAGGTCTTTAAATTTTAGAAGACGCCAGAAAGATGATGAGATTATGGAATAGGCTGCTTTCACATCTCGTCCCTAATTTGAACCTTACTGACCGAAGAGATTTCTGGACATGGAAGCTTGATGATTCTAATGGTTGTACTGCAAAATTATCATACACTTTTCTCACCACCAATAGACACTCAAAGTTGCCTTGTACAAAATGGAGCTGCGCCTGTCCGGAAAGAATGACATTCCTTCTTTGGGAAATCACTAAGTCCTTACTTAATACTATGGATAGGTCACAAGAACACCGCCTTTGGATCAACCTATCTCCCTCTTGGGGAATCTGTCAACATATCTTTAATTGTCCCTCTTCTAGAAGGATTTGGTTCGAGTTTTTCCATGCCTTCAACTAGTTGGTTGCATTTCCTTCTGACACAGAGTTGGCTCCATTTACTCATCAACAATCCACCTTTCAAGTGGCCAAAACACATTTGTGTTACGCATTATTTGCTATTTTTTGGAAGGTCTGGAATGAAAGAAATGCAAGAGTCTTCCGGGAAAATAGAGAATGACAAAGAGCTTTATAGATACTACCATTCATAATGCTACTTTTGGTGCAAAGATATGCAGGCTATAAATAGTCATAGCATTCTTTCCTTATTGCAAATTATTTTTCTGAAACAGAGACAAGCCTCTTTATTAATAATAAATGAGACTAACGCTCAAAGTACAAGAGTAATATACTAAGAGCAAAATAAGAAAAAGATAAAGCAAACAAAATAAACAAAGATGAACCGGGCAAGCCTCTTTATTAATAATACATGAGACTAATGCTCAAAGTACAAGAGTAATATACTAAGAGCAAAATAAGAAAAAGATAAAGCAAACAAAATAAACAAAGATGAAACGGACAAAGCGAAAGGGAAAACGACCAACAAACGATCGCAAAGAAGAAACAACGAAAGAACCAAAGAAATAGGGAGTTGAGACATTAGTAAAGAGCTTAACACAAATAAAATATAAACACTTTGATGAAAAATGGCCACTTCAGACTAAAATTTTAATTTCCACATGCTTCAATTTGAAAGGAGAAGGGAAAATCAAGAAGAGGCAATCGGTTGCTTCAAAACTATCCAACCCAAATAAACTATTCCAGAGATCTTCGCCCTCCACTGAAAATCATGATGACGAAGACAAAACATCCAAGAAGCTAAAACTTTTAAGCCAACAGCATCAATTAAAAAAAATTTTGTTTCTTGACCATGAGAGAACTAGTTCTAAATAAGTGTTCAAGGGACTTGAATCCCAACACCTTATCTGCAGCCTTCAAACCCTACAAAGTACCGATTATTCGACGAAAAGGTGGCTGAAATTAGATCTAAAAAAAAAACTAATTTGCATTTTTCTACTGTCGACTTTAAATGGGCTGGAATTTCGCTTCCTTATTGCTTAGGAAAACCATTGGCCCTTTTGTACCTTTGGATGTCCTTGGATATTTCATTCAATTAATGAGTTTGCTTTTTATGCTTGACACCCTTTACTGACTACTTTATCAATTCACCATAAGTTGTTTTGCAGTTTGAATGGGCACCCATAAGACATGACTCGCTTGAGCTGCAGAAATTGATAAAATAGGCAGTGATGCAGACTTAGAACCAGTATCTAAAGAGTTCTATTTGATGTGTTTTGGATGACCCAACAAGCCCAATCCCATCTCTATTGTGTTTTGGATGACCCAACAAGCCCAATCCCATCTCTATTCATACTTTCGCAAACGAATTCAGAGCACCTCTCAAGCGAAGCCTTCTAATTGACCAACTAAATTCAAAGTATCTTAATTTAAAGCCTTCTAATTGATGAGGATATAATTAGTACATTTAGTTTAGTATTTGTCTAAGTTGTTAATTTAGATTAAGTAGTGTTAATTAGAATTAATTAGTTAGTTAATTAGTCTTATTTCTTTGTAAGGTTATAAAAAGCAAATTTAGGGTTGTAATGGGGGCTTTTAATCAATATTTCAATCTGTAACATTATTCTTTTAAGACCTTCTATAAATTAGGGATGGACTTCCCTTATTCGGCATGGATTTGGCATAATACCTCAATCCACTGCATCAAAACGAAACCTTCTAATTGATCAACTAAATTCGAAGTATCTTAATTTTACTGTCTTAGATAAATTAAAAAGTAACAAGATTTATACTGTTAATAAATGAGCATCGCCACAAGACTTCCAGAAACAGAAAACAACCTGACTTGGCGTGGAAAAGAGAGCACATACCTGGGACAATTCATTTGCGATGATAGAAGGACTGCACCACGCTTTTGTAAAAGATTCAAGTACAGAAGACTTTGAACGGTCACGCAAGTCACTAAACCACCCTCGAACATAAGCAGGAAGAACCCGAAGCATCAACCCAAATATTGCTCCAGCAAAAGATGCCAATTTCACTGGTTCAATGGGCCAAAGAAATTCCACAGAAAACAATAATGAACCTGTGGTAATGGCTTGGTTTGCTGCAGTTGCAGCTTCTGATAGCCCTGCTGGAAGTTCCGTATCTTTCCTCTTCTGAAGAGCCATGCCTTCAACAGGTATATGCTGGAAAAGGCAGTCTAATATCCTAGAACTAGCAGAGTTTTGGATGTATTGGACCAATCTTTCCCTTGCAGATGAGGATGGGGGTAATGACCATAAGTGTGACAGCAACAAAGACCATGCGAGATATATATTCACCTACAAAGATTAAATCATATGTATCAGCCTCAGGTCCTATTAAAGAAATATCTATGAACTGAAATTGGATTGTGCTTAAGTTTTGACAATTCAATGACAAGTGAACAACGGAGATTATGTACTCACCCTTTCTTGGGCAATCAACTCCATTTCAAAAACATCATCAGGGAGTTTCTCAATCATACATAATATTTCCTCCTTCAAAAGCACATTATATTCGGACGAAAAATCAACTTGGGTTGACCTCTGTTCAGTGGTTATATCATAATCCAGGTAGCAAGAAGTATTTTCTCGAATAATTGCAGAGTTAGAAATTGGTTCAGTTGAGAGCATAACATAGGCTGCATATTGCAATGAAGGAATCGGTTTAGGGGAAAAAAGGATGCCATATAAAGAACTAACAGGCCCTTTACTGAGTCCCCAAAATTCAATTGATTTCACGGCTCTCTCTCTAGCATCTTTTGAGGATTTAGTAACACTTGAAGCTATCAAGTCCCAGAAATAAGGAAGTTCAAGTCTTGATGATGATATAATGGATGCAGCCTTATCACTGAAGGAGCATGCAATGGCCTCAGAAATTCCAGTGCAAAAGAACATGCGAAGAATACCTTCAACAATGCGATCATTGACGTGATTCAATTTATCAAATTGCTGGGGGCTTGAACTTTCCATATCTTTCAGGCCATGTAGCCCAAGGGAACCATCAAACAAAGAAAATGATAAAAGGGCATTTCTTGAAATGCAAAAAGGGATTGGATCCAAGATCAGAACACTCTGCTCAAGCTTTTCTAAAATTTCATTTAAATCCATAGCAGTAGAACTCTTGACAATAATATCATTCACGCTTTCAGCAATTTCCTCCATTATTACAACGGCTGATTGAATCCAACTCATTAACTGGAACAACAGAAACTCCCAATCTTCATGACTGAATTGCTTCCAACAGTAACCAACAGACACAACCATAAGCTCTGACAATAACATTTGTACCCATGGCGCATGATTAACTGCAGGTGATCTACTGGATGCTTTTCTCTGTTTTCGAAATAATTCCAATAAGAGGCTGCCCTCCTCAGTGCTTATATTTCTGTCCAGCTTCAATGTTTGTAAACCTCCAATGGAACAACTGAAGGGATAACATGATATCACCAACAAAAGCCAATATTCCATATCTGCCAGAAGAGATCAAAAGAGACGAGAAAAAATGAAGTGCTATGTTTTACTTGTTACCTTATCATGTGGTTACTACAAAATAGCATTTTTTAGGTTTTTAGGAAATATATTTGAAATGGAAGCAAACCTGACTTCTACAACCATCCCCAAGACAAAAGAAAAAAGAAACAGTTAAACAAAAAGAAACATATGTAGAATTTAAATATAATCAAAACGTTCGTGTCCGTGGCCCATCGTTAATGTTGATTTCTATGACACATACCTTGCCCAAGCTGCCATTCATTTAATGATGGGAATAAAAGGACTCTCTGGAGCCAACCCTCGGTAGTTCTTTGAAAAGTATTTTCCATCAAAGAGTCTCCAGAGCACGAACCACAATCATCAAATGTAGAATTTCTTTCACACATGGGACGAACAAGATAACTCAAAATCAGAGGAAGAATTCTTAAGCAGTCAATATTCACTGCTTCACCAATGAAAAGTCTACTAACAAGCAACTCAAACTGTGAACTAGCTTTGTCTCTCCCCCATATGTTCTCTTTTAATAAACTGAAAAGCAAAGATGCAAGAGCTCTCAAGAATGGTTCTTGAATATCTTCTAGTAAGGAAACTGGATAAGGCCAAATGTTGATGAGGCTTTGAGCAGCTCTGCTACTGTAGAGAAGAGCCCCATCCAATAACATGTTGAAGGTGGAATCCAACAAGCTTTCATGTGAGCAGCTTCTTTTGACGTAAGCACAAAATAAAGGAAGGAAAGAGCCTCTAGCATTACCTCCTGGCCACTTCCATGTGCATAATATTTCAGCAACCAGCCAAGCTCGGGAAGTAACCTCATTCTTTGTCATCTTGCTAATGCAAGGAGAAGAATTTTCAACTTGACCAGAAAACAGTTTCTCAAGTCCAATCTTCGACATAAACATGCTTATTAAAGAAATAAACTTGTGATTTCCAGATATCTGCACATGAAAATTTGATATAATTAACATTCAATACTAGACACATCAATTTAGCTTTTACAACAGAAAATACAATGATCAGAGATTTGAGAACCAACTATCAATCATTTAATTACTTAGACGGAGAAAAACAGGAAGGCATCAAAGAAGAAATGCTCGACAGGATTGAGTAGAGGGGATGTTTCAATACCTTGTTTGAATTTCTCACTAAATAATAAAATGAAATGTGCATCTTTCACTTTCATATTCAAGCTGATGGTAAAAGTGAGAATTGATTGCTATTTTATTGACATAGTGCATCTAGCAAGCAAAATAGAAGGAAACATTGGATGATCACATACCGTCTGTCTAATATTAGTAATCAACCCATTAACACACGAGGGAGACCTAAACATGCAATTATACATGTAGTTAGTTTTTTTTTTAATATTAAAATCCAAAAAATGGTTATATATTTAAATAATTGTCTGAAATTATAGAAAGAAATCTCAACTAGGTTGACACCCCCTTAACACCCCATCAAGGTTGATACCTACTGATCCTCTCTCTCCCCCATTTCTAAGCTTCTCTATTATTCTCAATGTATAACTCTATTATACTTTGAGTTTACTAATAATAGAAGCTTCTCTCCGTTTCAAAAAAGAAATTATAGAAAGAAATTGTCAAACTTCAATTAAATGCTAATAAATCAAATCAACCTTGATTGCTATGAGTTTCAGACCATGAAGTTCAGCATCCAGTATCCACAATAGTTTTAAACAGTCATGAAGAATGAAATGGTAAAATTTAAACAAAGTCCACTCACGTGAATATCCAAGCCAATGTTTTTTGTATTTGAAGCAGCAAATTCATTTGGAGCCATGAAGTCGGGAGCAATCCAGAAAGGCCACGTATCATTCTTGATCAAAAGCTGGTCTAACATATATTGTTCTTCAAACTGATCCTGAGAGATATGATCCAGAATTTCAAGCATCCATTGGAGGCACAAAGACACAATTTCTTCACTATCTTCGCTGAAGATGGCAGACCTAATAAACTGAATCAAGATACTTCCATATTTTTTTCTGTTGTGTGTTCTGCAGCTCTTCCAAAACTGATCTGTTATCTTTTGGCGTAGAGCTCGCACAGATTCACCAAAAAGCAACCTTGCTTTACTTTCTTCTTTAAATTTTTCATCAAGCACATCATCTTGTTTTCCTTCCATACTGCAATCCCAATCGATAGCATATATAGTAGCTAAAATACTAGGAAGTAGATAATTTTCTTCACCAAGGTTGTATAAACAAAAGATGCAGCGGTCAAGTACTTCTAGAGCAAAGTTTGCCATCACAACAACCTCTGAAGAACTTGTGTACTTGGGGAAAATTTTTTCAGGAGAATCAGGCCTAGATATCAAAAGAGAACAAGAATTTCTTGCCCATGTAAAAGGAGAATGCAATAAGAAACTAACTAACTTCTGAAATAGCGCCTCGAATATAGCAATCAATGCATCTCTTGACACGAAAGAAGAGCAATCATTCTGTACAGAACCACCCAAAACAGAACTGCACATAAAAAACAGGATTAGGATTAAATCATAACAGTTACTAAAATATTAAGATATGACTACTAAGGATAAGACTTTTTTTGAATGAGTTATTTCATTACCCAAAAGCAAGCAACCTCCCAGAGATCTTCAGATACACGCAAAAATAGTTGGAAATTATTTAGCCATTTCATGTGTGTGTGCACCTGCGTGTACATACATTTCCATACATACATACACACAATACTTCTTTAATAAAAATGAAAGATGATTGAAGCCTTTTCAAGAAATATGGCACTAAAACAATCCTGAGAAAATGGAAAACAAAACCTCCAATATTATTATCTGAATCACGAGATCCAATTCCCACTCAAGGAGATAATGCATCCAACACACTAATCAATGGTTGTTGAACTATGCAGTTAAGGGGGAAGAAAAAAATTGAGAGTTAACTGTACAGTTTCTTACAAATAAAAACAGTACAGTGTAAAGAAAACAAGTGAAATGAAGAGGCTATTTTCCATGGGACAATCTAACTGAGATTAAAAGATTAAATCAAAGTAAACTAGTAACTATGAAATGGTTCAAAACGTGTATCCCATGTGTGTTTTTCTGAATCTGTAAAGATAACAGTTCTTTTAAAAAAAAAAAAAAATAAGTAAAGTCATTATGAGAAGAGATCTGTAGTTCACATACCATAGAAAATCCGTAAATGAGCTTCTGATCGGAGCATGGGATTGCGCTATGGCAATAGCAGCAGATTCCAAATGCTCATGATGCCAGTTCCCAAGATTAGCCCTCTGCCAAGTATGGGTGACTTTTCTTGCATCACTATTTGTAATTTTTCCTCTTACTCTATTTAAAAGCTTCGCCAACACGGCTAGACTTTCTGAGTTCATTGACTCAAGCACAACTTCAGTATGATTTAAATTAGTTGAGTAACTAATAACAGAATGCCATTGATCAGAGAAATGTTCATCATCAATTAGTGCAAGCAAGAGATCTAATTGAGCACTAGAAGAGCTATTGTTTCCTTGCAAACACCAAGGAACAAAAATGTCATTAAATACTTGCATGAATTGCCTTGCCTCCAAATCTTGGGCCTCAACACCAGAAAACTTAGTAGAGGACATTCCATTATTATTGATAAATAATTCTCGAACAATCTTGCGAGGTCCAAAAACGGACACTGCAGCAGATAGAAGTCTCACACCATCCGAAGAGTCCTGGTGCCAACAAATCAAGAATAATATAGTTTCAGTTAGATATACTTAAAGTTCAACTGTGGAGAAGGGCAAAAGAATTAAACCCTATTATATTTCGAGTGTGATTCTATGTTGGATCATAAGGGCATTCACAGAAACTGTGAGGGACACAGGTCATCCACATTACATCTAGCCATAAGATAACTGATAATTAGGTAAAGAAGTTCAAAATAAAATTTCTTAAAGAATTTATGGAACAAGAGCTCAAATCAAATCATTCAAATTAGATTGAAATTCATGTGCTAGGCCTTTCCGTCAGAGTAATATTTAGACATGTACTCAAAAGGATAGTGCTAAAATTTGATGCACTGTAACTATACTACCTGCCCAATGTATAAACCTTTCTGATTTGACATGTATCAAAGGTGTGGGTGGCTAAGTGCAAAGAACAAATACTTTGAAGAAAGTCTTCACAAAAAGTATGAGATATTTAACTTACAAGTGATTGTATAATGGGGAAAGTATTTGCCAGTGTCGGTCCTACCAAGTGAACCAAGAGCCAGGTATCATCCTTGTCCATGGAAAGTTGTTCCAATTCTAATATAAATCCTATAATCTGTTCTATAGTTTCCGAGGCTACTCCTACATTATCTGTCAACTGGAACATATCAATACAATTCTTTTGAAATTCCATAGCAAAAACAGAAAGTAGATCATGTTTCGCTAAGTGAATGCTAGAGAGAATTTCGACAATGCATTTTCTCAAATCTTGTAAGTAGCTCATTGGATACTTTGTACTTGGTAAGTCCTCTGTCATCTTGTTATTCAAGGGTGCATCTTCGAAGAATACCCTGTCTTGATTCTTTAGACATTGAACATGTAAGTAATCCTTCCATAAAAGCTTGACAAGAATGGCATCAATGAGGGTGACTTGAAAATGAACAAAGTCATCTCCATTGCAGAAGCTGAGAGAAAAAACCAAAAGCAAAATATGAACCGAAGGTTAAAGCTTAATTCAAATAAGTCCAGTTCTGAATAAAGTGGCCGTAAAGAACCTCGTAACAAGGAAAGAAATGATCTCACGTTCTAAAGTAACAAAAAGATGGAAAAACAAGATCAAGAAACTACCACCTACCTTGATGCATTCTGAATCCCCCAAAGAAAACATTCTTTAAAAGCCTGGAAAAATGCAAGCCTTTCTGTACTTGAGGAATGGAATGGATTCCTTCCAACCCATAAGTTCTCAAAAAAATCGAGAAGAAATTTCTCCCCTCCTACAGCACAAGGTGGAACGGTGTCCAAAAATAAAATCAAAGTTGGGTAAGAAATCTTCTGGGATCCAAAGCACCCATTTCTAAGAAAATTCCAAAATCTATTCAGTACAGTTTTCTGAACATTAACATATGTCCAACAGTTGGGCAGTCTTTTAGAAAAAAGTAGCACTGCATCCCACATTGGTGAATGGCAAGAAGGATCTTTCTCCTGAAAAGCACCAAGGATAGACCCGGCAATAGTTTTCATGTTCTGTTCCTTAAAAGCATGAGGAATGTTTTTGACGAGGCTCCTCATGACTGAATAGGTAGCAGATCGGACGATGTTACTTTTGGACTTCAACAGGTCTATAAAGTATTTATGCTCAGTGAACAATTTTTCAGCAAATGAAATAGCAGTCTCCCGAGACCTAGACATAGAAGTATGTTTTGTTTCACCACTGCTTTTTCCAGTCCCTGATCTTTCAGACCGCCCACTCACTAATACATCAATTAATGTGGCTAGAGCAAGCAATGATGAAGAGATAACCTGCATTCGAAGACGGAAGACAGCACTAAACAGCATGAACTCACAACTTAAAACAAAAATAAAATCACCAAGCAGAAATTAGCAGTATTTTCAATTACGCATCAGGAAACTTGATATAGAACAAAACAACATAAAGGGAAAATACAACCAAAAGAGAGCATCTAACATGCAATCTAAATATTAGAAACCATCTGCGTTCCAGAAGCTAGGACTTCGAGGTGGTAAGGCCCCATGAATGAATGCACTAGCACTATTACTAGACAATGCCACAATGAAGACAGATATTTAATTAAATAGTAATAGGGAAAAAGGAGAAGAGAAAAAAATCTATGCACTTGCTCGTGCTACAAAAAAAGGACATGATCCATTGTGATATATATCCAACCCCTGTAATAGACAAATATGGTGCAGAATCTAAGAGAGAGATGTTGAAAGCATACCTGCTGGTGCATCTCTTCCAATTCATCCTTGGCAACTAATTTATCGGACAAAGTATCTGGCGTGAGCTTCAAGTTTTCCTCCAGGTATATAAATATCTCTGTTGTACATAAAACTAAAGCATCTACTCTCTTTTCCTGAGCAGGAAATGCTGCCTGCATTCACAATTGATTTAAAGTGAGAATATCAAAACTCCTTGTTTAAATAGATATGAAATCAAGTTGTCTATAGATTGAAAGAAAAATGGGTTGAATCCTATTTTAGTTCCTTAACTTGGTTTATTATGTTTTGATCCCTGAACTTTCAAAATATTTGTTTTCGTCTTCAAGTTTGTTCAATTTTGACGCTCAAACTTTTAAAATTTTATTATCATGAAGACATAGCTTTGAGTAAGTGTACTAGTATGTTAATAGGTGCATGATTTCACACCAAATAAGTGAGTTGGACCAAATTTAAATAGAACAAACTTTGAATTAAAAGAATGAAGTATAAACAAAGGGAAAAAAAAAAGATAGATCAAAGCATATTTAGTGTTCAATGAAAATTAACAGCAATCATCAGGCCACACACACTGCAGTATGCCACCAAGTTAGGTAACAGATTCAACAAGACAGACTATAGTTTCATATATTGCCATTTAACATGACCAAACTAAAAGAGAAAAGTTTCCAGCAACTGCTGTTTGTAGTTATAAGATTTGTCAAGAATTTTAGTTTACAAAACAAAGGTGTTGCTTAACTTCCTAACGTTCTAACAATAAGTGTTTGTCAAATGGATCCTACAATTTTCAAGGACACAGTAATTTTCATTTTGTCTGGCAACACAATAGAGCCAAAATTTCTGAAAACTGAAACACCATGGTGTTTGCACACACATTATGCATTTGATTGATCAAAGTACCCCATTTGGGATTGTGAACCCAAATTTCTGGAGGTTTTAGTGTGAACCTTGCTCTATCCATCCATCGTCTTGAGCCATCACTAGTTCCATAAAAGAAAAGGCTAATTGGTGACATTACGTTAGTAACAAACCTGCAATGATTGCATTGCACTTTGAGAGACTTCAGAAACTGAATCAAATTGAGAAAACCACCAGGGCCCCATCAAGGATTTCAGATGTGGAGCTATCTCTCTCCTGAAGAACATACATGAAATCCCACAAGCTAAGTCAGTGCCTATGCCTAATGGCCAAATGAACTGACTAGCTTTATTATATTAATCAGATCTGGCAATTTATCCATTGAACATGTTACATAATTGAGTTCGGCCAACCCACCAGTGAAAGTGTAAATATCCAAGTCCAACTTTATACGTCACAAGTTATTAAACAAGAAGGTTTGAGAATGAGGAGAAAAGTAGTCCATATCAGATGTCTATTTATAGTAGTAGAATACTTATCCATAACCTTCTTAGCTAAAGGGACTTTGGAGCTTTTTCTCTTGAAGTGGCCTCAAGACAGTACGAGGTGTAAGCCCCAAAGTTAATTATAAACACTTTACAAATCCTAATTAGCCTGACCAAGTATTGCTAAACATACTAATCAAAGAAATTATTTAAAAAGAAAAAGATCACACACTAACGATTGCCACTTGAACACAAATTCTGAAAGGATATCCTTAACATCACTACTATAATCATTAATAAGATTGTCATACTGATGCAAGTCTTTTTAGGGTAATTGGTTATTACCAAGGGCTTTTATGTTAGGTCCTCTAAAGTTCCTTGTATTTTGTATTAATTCTTTAGGACCTATCTTGATTACTCTGTTTTCTGTTTTACAGAGCCGTTAGTGTATTTCTAGAAATTAGTTGGTCCATCAACCTCAAGGTTATAAATAGCCTTCTGTGACCTTTTGGAAGGGCAATCTTTGAATAAAATTCATTTCCAGCATTTAGTTCCCATCACTTACGCGATAAATTTTTTATCTTCTAGTCATTACACGAGGCGTAGAGACTTTAAGCCCATTAGTCATTGTGCTTCCACAAATATGCAAGCCTCTTCTATGAGAGGTGTCTGCCTCTTACAGTGCAACAAATGCATTTCAAACAAAAAATAGCCTATGTTGTGAAACCCATCTTACTCTAATTACAATTTAGAAGCTTAACATAAACAAGAAATGGAGAAAGTAGGTACCCAGCAGCCATGACAAGATTGGTCATTGTGTCATGT